>NC_136738.1:5650000-5982500 GCF_936440315.1 Barbus barbus
TTTTATTTTTATTTTCACACACTCACATATAGATTTTACTGATTTCTTTCATAAATTGCAGGGACTGCTCTAAAATATGAGACACCAATGTTTCAGGAATTTATGACACATAATATGACGCATGCTTATTAGATACCTGCATTATTTGGGTTTATATGCTTTAGCTTTTAAGATCAACTATTTTTCCAAGCAATTGTCACACCTATAAAGATTTCAAAAACATATTAAACTATTTCTTGTTATGGTTTTAAATCTGTATTTAACCTCAGAATGATCTCAAAGTAAGTCTGAATTTTTGGTGGCTGTGCTTTAAAATTAATTTTTTATAATCTTAATTCAGGTGATGAAGGCTTTCGAAAGTGACAGTAATCAGTGTTCAGTGCTACTGTAAGGTTAACCCTGCCTGCTTCAAATGTTCGAATGTGATTAAGAGCTGAAAACATTAGAAATTTAGAAAAGTATGAAATCAGTTACATTAAGTAGGGCCTAATTGAAATAGTTACACTACTTATTACATTTTCAAAGTTACCTTCCCTAGTAGTATATGATATAGTATGCTAGTAGTTGAGGTACATGTGTTGACTATGTCTGATCCTTTAGTAGGTCAGCACATTGAGGTATTGACTGTGGTATGGTCTATCCGTCATTTTGCCAACACTGAAAACACTCACACTCACTTGCCTTGAAAGCACACACTGCTGCTGAAGTAGACAGTAGTCTATAGGGCTGACAGTTAAGGGTCTTTCTTCAAAACATCACGTCGCTCTTGGACACCTGCATTACCTTTCTTTAATGACTCGATAGGCAAACGTTGTGGTCATTTCTACAGCACGCGATAAGGAATAGCTGAGATGTTTTTGTGACATTGCAAAAGTGCTGTTGAAGACAAAAGCTTGCCTGTGATGCTGCTGAAGGGCCCTTGAACACCAGCCAAACAATCAGCGTCTCTCACTAAATAAACAAGCTTGCGCCCTCTAGTGTCGACCTCGTCAAACAGATGTGAAGATATATTAAATATATATTTACTCATATTAAATAATGTTAAACAAGCAAATGTACACATATTTTACAAATAGCTTTATTATATGTATTAGGCTACAATACAAAAAATATGATCCCACTAGGATAGTTTCAAGCTTGACATTTTAGGCTTGACGTAACATAAAATAAGCAGCCGTTTTCTGTCGTGCAGTTACTTATAAAATAATACTTAGTAGCCTACTAATAATATGTGAATGGTCACGCTAACACGATTAGCTAACGAGCTCCCTCTTGTGTACATTCAGTCTATTTCAACCTCTCAAAACTAGTTAATTAAAAATGCATTGTGTAATTAAAAACTAAATCAAAACAAATGAACACACATCACTCTCATACTGATGGAGATTAACAGACAGTTTCTGAATTATGTATTTTAGCAAGGTTTCTTTATTTCTTCCAAAAGTGTGTTGTTGACATGTTGAAAAAGGCTTATACTTTTTTCATCTTTTTATTAATCGTCTGGACCACACACATCACAGATTTAGTCAAAAACATTAAATTGTCTATTATAATTCATAGTTTTAACATTTTATACAACACTATTTAAATATATAAATCCGTACATAGTCTATACAACTATCACAATTCATTCTCCTGAAGAGTGACAAATCTTGAAAATGCTGCTGATCAGGACACCAACCAGCAGTAAGTCAATTTTAAAGTTAGCAAATAAGGTTCTACCTCTTACTATTAATTACAAGTGTAATTTTTGTATGTATGTGAAGCTACTTCTTCAGTCCTGTCATGTGACATTTGTGAACTAACCAAATTACACTTTTTATTTCAGTGTCATATATATGTGAGGTCATTCCATACTGATTAATTGATTATATTAATATATTTATGTACTGTCATTTAGATTCTTCCTCATGAATTAATTCATGTACATGTAATGTTTCTGCACATTAAGTCAGATCTTGGTGAATGCAGAATTATTTGATCCACACAAAGCCAATTTGTGTCCCAAAGTTGAGTCCATCTCTCACATGGGAGAAGAACAGTTCGGGATGGCAGGAGGTGCAGAGTGTAGACTCAGATTTATGTGGGATCCTGATGTCCTCAATGTGTTCGGGTTTAATTCCACCTCTGGCCAGCAGAATTCTAAAAGTCAAAGCACAATTGGTTGGTTAATTAAAAAATCTTTAAAAATAATAAATTAAACGTACATTTAAAATAAAATCCTCAAAAGCGCTTTACATAGTAAAAACCTTAACAATACAAATGCATTAAAAAAATATATAAAATTCATAAAAAAACCCACAGCACATTAACAGCACACAACAAAATGCAGACTGAAATTTTTTTTTAAGGTAAGATTTGTGACTTCGCCTCACAAATCTGGGAGAAGCGAAGAATTAGAATCGGTCTGCATACATGTGCATCCATTTCCCCGTGGGCAACAATCAGTCTTTGTTTCTGCTATATTCTAACAGAAATGTATTACCCTTCACATCAATCACCTTAGTTTCAGTGGTGTTCATAACTGAGAGTCACCTCAGGGAGTGACGTGACCTCTATGAGTGACATAGAGGACAGAGGGATCAATGAAACAGGTCTCTGGTGTATAGTTGAAGGCAAACCGGGCTTCCGCTGGTTGACCTTTGATGTTTACCTGGTTGCGAGTCTGATGTCGACATAAGGTCTAGATGAATCCATATGTCTAACACAGTCTGGGTATATGGCGTGAAACTCGCGGGCTGAATTTTGCTCCAGAGTAAAGCAGCACGGCCCAACAGAAGGCCCGATCACACACACAATGTCTGCAGGCCTGCTGCCAAACTCTGACACCATGGCATTCACCGTTGCCATTGCAATTCCCATGAGGGTCCCCTTCCAGCCTGTAACACACACAAGAAACACCAGATAAACAACTATTACTGTTATGCTATTTATGCTATACCTGGTAGATAATTTCTGGAATATTACACTGCAAAAAATGCTTTTCTAACTGTTTCCAAGTAAAATAATCTGCCAATGGGGTAAACAAAATAATCTTATTTCAAACAGAAAACAAGATTATTTTGCTTACCCCATTGGAAGAACTCACTTAATTTTGACTTGTTTTTCCTGAAAACAAGACAATAATTTTTAATTGTCTAGAAAATCTTTCTTGATTCAAGAATTTTAGATATTTTGGCTGGAAACAAGACAAAAAATCTAAGTAAGAAAAGCGTTTTTTGCAGTATATTATATGATGATATTATATATAAAGAACACAGAAAAGATCATACTGTATGTATATAGCTCTCAAATGGCATAAACAAAGATTATGTAAGCACTGCACAGCAATGACAACACCACTGAGAATAACTCAGTTCCATTTACCCTTCTGGGAATACTCCAATTCCAGTTGCATTTCAGATAAAACAAATTGCTTTCCATGTCTGTGCATCATGAGTGTGTATTTTCTCTGTAGCTGCGTTTCGACAGACAGGGTCCCTACGCAGTGTTTACTACTCCCTGAGCACAGGATATCGGCTGAAATTCACTTCACTTGACAAAATGCGTCCAGTTGGAACACCCTAGTCATTACACACAGGCAAAACTTGACATAATATCTAAATATAACAACATAATATATTAATAAATATATGTGACCCGGGACCACAAAACCAGTCTGGTTTGTTATGATAGGGCAATATTTTGCCGAGATACAACTATTTGAAAATCTGGAATGGAGGGTGCAAAAATCAAAAATCAAAAATTTGAGAAAATCGCCTTTGTCCAAATGAAGTTCTTAGCTATGCATATTACTAATGAAATTTTGATATATTTACAGTAGGAAATTTACTAAATATATTCATGGAACATGATCTTTACTTAATATCCTAAAGATTTTTTGGCATAAAAGAAAAATCAATAATTTTGACCTATACAATGTATTTTTGGCTATTGCTACAAATATACCCCAGCGATTTAAGACTGGTTTTGTGGTCCAGGGTTACATATTATGTTGTTATATTTAGATATTATGTCAAGTTTTGTCTGTGTATTATGACTAGGGTGTTCCATCAATAGGGTGTTATTAATATCTATATAGAGAGCTGGGTAGATTACAAATTACAAATTACAAATTGTAATCCGTTAGTAATGTAATCCATTACATTACACATTTTAGGTAAATCATCAGACTACTTTTTGATTACTCTTAGATTACTTTAAGGTAACATTGATTTAAATAGAATAATATGGTTCCATATTGATATTAAAATGCAAAGAAAATGTATTCCATTCGTTGTTATAAACAACATAAAGTGAATTAAGCATTACATTGTCAAGTTTTCCAAAACTGGGGTTCGTGAAGGAACTGCAGGGGGTTTGCGAGTTTAATGAAATTCTGATAATTAATTAAGTCATAAAAATTAAAATTAAAATAAATAGTTGTATAATAACATCAATCAAAATATAACACTTACTAAAAAATTTAATATTTTGTTTACCTGCATGTCACGTAGGCATTTTAGAAAGGAAAATTTAAAAGATGAAAACAATTAGGGATAAACAATAAATTATGAGTAATCTCTTGCTATTGTGTGAATATATGTAATCAAGTAATCAATAAAAAGTAACTCTAGTCAGGTTATCCAAATTACATGTAATCAGTTACTATCCAACTCTGTCTATATATTAGCATTAATGTATCATTATATAAATATTAAGTTATTATTAATTCAATCAATATAAATTGTCATATTTGAAAGCACTAAACTGAGTAATAAATATTGATGCAAGTGTTTAAAATATTTAGAACTTTCTATAAGATCATAACACAGACAAAACTTGCCATAATATAGTATGTGGTATACAATGTATATTAATAATAACTTTTATTATTAATACATTTTAATGTATTTTATTTTATTTAGCTATGTTCATGATATTTGTCGCATCTCTCGCACTATATCTGTGAACAGCTGCATACTAAATACACCTAGGACTAATTAGGCTTAATAAAACACTGGCGCCTCAACTTATCTTATCACTGTGTTTACTTTACTCCTTTAGTACTGGAGCGATGCACAATGACTAGCGGGTTAATTTCCTTCTCCACTTCCTATTAAGTGATGTACTGATGTTCCCTTTTTCCCTATACCGTTTGCAGTGCTCTTCAAACTGAACATGTCAGCTCCCTTCGGACTGTCCACTTCGCTGAGAATTCACGGTCGAATGGAGCACACCTTTTGATTTCCCTTTCCTGTTCCAGGTTATATGAAAACATACTTCCCATAGATCTCACTTGAAGCGTTAAGTGAATCAGTTTAAGGTTGCAGATCTAACCCTAATCTATCAATTACATTATTATTTGGGTGAATGAAACTTTTCTATTAAAAGTTTAAACCTATCAAATTTTGTTTAAAGAAAACAATCTATTTGCAGGAGCATGCACATTTTTTTTTTTTTTGCATTGTGATGCGACTCACCTGCATGTGCCACTCCAATGACCTTTGCTACGGGGTCAGTGAAGAGCAGCGGCATGCAATCGGCCCCTGGTGCTGCTATGACAACTCCCACCTGATTGGTCACCACTCCGTCGTAACTGTCGGGGGCGGGTTTGCCCATCACCCACACATCACTGGCATGATTACACTGACGTCAATGACAAAGACACATGCAATCAATATGTAGAAAGAAATTTTTCTTACTATTATTTCTTATATCAGTCTTTACAGGGTTAATGATAATATTTAAATGAAAATAAATTC
The DNA here is from genome assembly GCF_936440315.1 of Barbus barbus. Taxonomy (NCBI): domain Eukaryota; kingdom Metazoa; phylum Chordata; class Actinopteri; order Cypriniformes; family Cyprinidae; genus Barbus; species Barbus barbus. Next base: position 5,655,745 of record NC_136738.1, read on the forward strand.
ATATGTACATATTATTTATATCTGTGCACTAAACTAATTTAAAGAATGTATGCATGAGAATTTAAAACAAAAGTCTCATAAGATCATAACTTTTTAAAAAAGCATTATGTAGAAAATGTTTAATGTTAAAGATCAGTCAGTGAGGCAGTATTAAAAAGAATGGAAATTTTTGCAAATGCAGTAGCATGTGTTTAGAGTTATGATATACTGCTTGCTTATAAATTGACTCATATTTTCTTTGTGTTAAAGTACCTTTATGAGGTTGAACTGCTGAGGGTGAAATCCAGCCTGCAGGCTGAGCCGCCGGAGGTTCTCAGTCACCACGGCTCTGGAGTCTTTACGCCGCGGGTTACAGAAGAGGTTGAGTGAGCTCAAAGTGCTGATGTAGGATATACCTCCGGTACGAGTGGAGAAGCCATGACCGAAGCAGTCTTTGAATGAGAAAGAAATAGAGACATAGATTGACTGCCCAGAAGGCATTCAAATTATTAAATAACATTATATATTTATGTTAGAGTTCTATTATTTTTGAGCTTCTTCTTTGTCTAAATTCCAGCTCTGCTCACTCTAAACATTCACACTGCCTACATCAGGTGCCGCCTATGATGCTTTTAAACAGAATTTAATGAGTTCCCATCTATGTTACATACTCATTGGCTGTATCTCCTTCACTATCTGTTCCAAATGATCCATTAACCCTATAAAGCCTATACTGGATCATATTTGATACTTGAATTTCTAAGGCATCTAAATTATTTAAATGATCAAAACTTTGCTGAAAAAAATCCTGTTGTACAATATTCTGCATGCCTATTGTCACCTGATTGATAGTTCATACCTTTTAAGAAGTACAATGTGCAGTCTTAATGGCCACATCTGTAAAAGGCCTTTTAGTATATTTAAAAAAAAAATAATTTTCAGGTTGTGGTATAGTGTTTTTTTGCTGTGAAAACTATAATGATTTTAGTAAAAGTAAGAATAGCATTTAAATTGATATAAATATTGCAAGATGAACATATATACAAGACTGAAGCAACTCAGGTTTACTTGATTATCCATAAATAATTTTAAAGAAATAATTAGGTTAACATGTGAGTATCAAATATGATGCATCAGGTTTTTGAGGAATGTTTAGGCCTATTTGTTCAACTGTTAATCATCATTGTATTGCATTGCATTATATGTTTTGATCTTAAAATAATAATAATAATAATAAAAAAACTACAGAGCTTTGATCATAAAACTAAGCATTTAAATATCATTTTGGGAAGTGACAACTGATGGCCACACTTCAACTAAAAGAGCAGATTTCCTAAAAGAGCAAATCATGGTCGGTTCGCGTCTTTTTAAAGATGCTGTTCCGGCAGTGTCCTGTTGGTTGCGGTCGTTTCCTGTCCTCCGTCAACAGCCACGATCGTTGTCTTCAGTGTCTGGGCATCCAGCACACTGAAGCTGCGTTCGTGGATGGTTTATGCGTTCATTTTGAGCGTGTAACCATGGCAGGACCTCCAAGCATTTTCGGTAAGCGAAGAGTGCCTTGTGTTCGGGCCGGCCTACTCTCACGTTGTCCTGAGACCCCGGCCTGGATACGCGCCTAAGGTTCCCGCCACACCCTTCCGCAATCAGGTGGTGAACCTGCAAGCACTACCCTCGGAGGAGGCAGACCCAGCCTTGGCGTTGCTGTGTCCCGTAAGAGCGCTGTGCATATACGTGGACCGCACCCAGAGCTTCAGAAGCTCTGAGCAGCTCTTTGTCTGCCATGGAGGTCAGCAGAAAGGGAAGGCTGTCTCCAAGCAGAGGTTGGCCCACTGGATAGTGGATGCCATCGTCTTGGCGTACCAATCCCAAGGCAAGCCGTGCCCCCTCGGGGTGAGGGCTGCTTCCTTCTATGCGTTGGCGCACGGCGCCTCTTTGGCAGACATCTGTAGAGCTGCGGGCTGGGCGACACCGAACATCTTTACGAGATTTTACAGTCTCCACGTTGAGCCAGTTTCTTCCCGTGTGTTGGGTAACAGGTAAGTTGCGGTAAGTTACACCTTAACCCACCCTTAAACCTACCCATACCTCCAAACCTGTCCCTAACCTTACCCATATCCCATCTCAATAGCAGCAAAAGTGTTTTGCAGTGACCACAATAAGTACATTGTACTTATTTTTGATGTAAGTACATAGTAGTTAAGGCCACCTAATATAAAGTGTGACCAAATGATATTATTAACTATACATATTTAAGCATAAAAGTAAAATCTGCGTAGGCCTATATGTGATCATGAAAGCGAGCATAACTAACCTGATATTAAAGAAGACCTGAGAATTGCAATATCTCCTTTGAGCGCTGGTAGGTGCTGTAGAAACGTGCTGAGCTCATGTTTAGCGTCAGCTGCCTGTGCGGCGCTGCTACCTGTGCTCTGACCCGGGGCACAGCACTCACAGGACAGATTGTCAAACATGACACTGTACTCAAAATCATACGCAGAAGTGAAAAGGAGCTCCTGGTAGACCTGAAACAATCCTCTCCCGCGGCTCGAAGTCACGATCTTCACGTTACTAATGTCCTCTTTGTCTATAGCCTGTTTGAATGAGTATAATGCGGCTGAAAGCGAGCTCTTGCACAGGACCTGTGGGGAATTGATGAAACCGATAAACATCTCCTGAATAGTGCTTCTAGGAAATCTGTCCGTCCCCACAGAGCTGTCTGGATCCGCTATGAAGAAGACCGGCTCTTGTGAGCCATTCCCGGTCAATGCACAGAACTCGCTGATTCGCTTTTTCACACAAATGTCGTTTTGTGAAGAGCGGACGTGTGTGAGATCCACGAGAGTTACTGCAGCCATCTCTGATTGTTAATGGATCATCACGCGCGGACGCGTTTGTTTTGCTGGGACAGAGGTTATGTGAACGTGCAAACATACCACACCTGGTTTATGAATGTCACAAACGAGGAACTTTTTTTGGGGTTTGTTTACCACGAAAACAAAATTTCCTCTGCCCCAGCACTTCCTGAAAAGCGCGTAGCGCCGCCCTCTGTGGAAACTCCTCACCCGGACGCGCGCCTCGCATGTGCTGTGTACTTTCAGTAGAGTAGACATGCAACATATAACCGCATGTGACATTGCTCTGACACAGAATTTCCAGTGGGTTGCATACAGTCTGCTGATTTTTCATTCAGGCCGCTAGCTGTTTTGCAGACATGTAACAGACTGTCAGATTTCTTAATGAACTTCCCCATTAAAGAGTCTTGTTCTGAGACTGGACTGACAATGTCAATAATAAATACGTTTTAAAATAGTCTACTTGTAATCAGACTAATTACTTTTTTATTGATTACATGTTTACATAATATTCACACAATAGCAATAAATTATTCATAATTTATTGATTTTCCCTAATTCTTATTTTCCATCTTTTAAATGTTCCTTTCTAGGCCTACTGCATTCAGAAAGTCTTTCAGTTTTGTGGACATTTGCACAAAAACCAGTCACTAGTCAGGGTGGCTATAATTACACAGAAAACTGAGAGGCCACAGCATTTAACCACTGGATTTACAAAAATGATTTCAGTTTTGAGAAGTGTTTTCGTAACATTTCAACATTGCATCGACTACTGATGAACATGTTAATTTTTATTTAAATTATCACTCAGTAGGTTATCTGACCTTGTATTAGGCTACTATGTCTTTGAAAGGCTTTTGTCTTTAAATAACACATTAAAATGCACACATTTGCATTATTTCGATTTACATGTAATGCAGGGATTCTCAAACTTTGTCATATGAACCTCTTTCACCTGATATATTTACTTGAAGTATGAGATTTTAAGGTAGTAAATTATTAAATAAGTAGCACATTTGCATGTTTATGGTTCACATTGGTTAATGGTCACATGACTTGCAGGTAAACAAATAAAATATTTCATATATGTCATATATGTCCTGTATTGGATAAAATATTTAACAAAGCATAATTAAAAATTAGAATATCACAATAATCTGTTAAAATTATTCCACATGACATTTTTTCATGTTCTTGAATGCTGAACTAACTTCTGACATGGAAAACAGGCAAATATTCCAGGTGGTTCTTCATTGTTTCCTTTCTTTATTCAAAATGTTTAATGTTGCCAAAAAAAAGAGGATTTTCCTGAGCTGTTAGTTTCACTTTCCTCTGTATTAATCTTTTGTAATATCCCTTTATCTAATAAATGTTTTCTAAATTTAAGGGGTTTGTTGAAACTGGTTGAATGTCCTAACGTCATCTTCCAGGAAGTGACATCACCACATTTTTGGTGAGAAAACAACTGCACAAACATCAGTAAGCATATAAATCAAGATAAATACATTCTGAGATGTTTTATTAGTTTTTAACATTTGATTGTTTGATGAAATCAGTATGATATACATTTTTTCCCCCCAAAATACCCTAGTCAGAGCTTAGACAGTAAGATGAATGAACCATTAGTATTTAATTATTGTTATTTCATTATACTGTACTCTACTGATTCCAGGAAAAAAAGTGAAATGACTAGAGCAGTTGCCTTATTATTTTTCTATTTCGCAGAATCATTTCACCGTTTGAGTTGATTGTCATTTATGCAGAACAATGCTAGTCAATGCATGGACACAAAGGCTTGTTTTAGCAGTGGATACAGAGTACATGGTAAAAACTGCTTACACTTGAATATTTTTTGTGAATTCTGTACTCCAAAGTAAAATATCATTTTATTTCTGTAGCCTTTGAGCAACAAGTGAATACAAAAATAATTTCAGGCCAATTTTAGGTATAATAACTTATAATAGGCTATTTCACATTTCAAAAATTTATTTAGCAGATTTCCACAATAAATAAATAAATAAATAATAACCTGAAAATAGTATTTTATTATCTATCTTTATTATCTGGATTTTATTATGTTTAGATTTACATACATAGGCCAATACAGTCGTGGTCAGAATGATTGGCACCCTTGGTAAATATGATCAAAGAAGGCTGTGGAAATTAATCTGCATTGTTAATCCTTTTGATCTTTTATTTAAAAAATTCACAAAAATCTAACCTTTCATTGGATAATAAGAATTTAAAATGGGGGGAAATATCATTATGAAATAAATGTTTTTCTATAATACACATCGACCACAATTAACAGTACCCTTTTATTCAATACTTTTTGAAACCTCCATTTGCCAGTTTAACAGCTCTAAATTTTCTCCTATAATGCCTGTTGAGGTCAGAGGACTGGAAAGGCCATAACAGAAGCTTGGTTTTGTGCTCAGTGACCCATTTTTGTGGGGTTTTTTTTTAGGTTTCTGTTTGGATTATTGTATGGTTGGAAGATCCAAACATGGCCCATTATAAGATTTCTAACAGAGTCAGTCACTTATTGATTTTTTTTATCTGATGGTATTTGATAGAATCAGTAATTCCATGTATCTAAACAAGATGTCCAGGACCTCCAGCAGAAATATAGGCCCACAACATCAAAAATACAGCAGTATATTTCTGTGTGCACCAAACCCATCTTGAATGTTTGGTGAGCCAGAAGAGTTTTGGAACTGTGTTTATGGACCGATGAGACAAAGATGAACCTCTATCTAAGTGATGGGAAAGCAAAAATGTGGAGAAAAATGGAACTGCAAATGATCCCAAGCATACAGCCTCATCTGTAAAGCGTGGTGGAGATGGTGTCATGGCATGGGCATGCATGGCTGTCTCTGGAACAGGCCCTTTCCGATTGAACATGAATTTCACCAGCTGAAGAGGAGAGTAAAGGCAGAAACTCCCCCAAACAAACAATTGGAATTGGCTGCATTAAAGGCTGGGAAAAGTATTTCAAAGGATGAGACCAAGAGTCTGGTGATGTCTATGGGTCACAGACTCACTGCTGTGATTGAGCGCAAGGGATCTGCAACTAAATAATAGCTTTTAATCTTTTATACTGCCTTATGTTCAACTGTCCCAATACTTATGCTCACATCAATGAACTCTAAAACTGCTGTTCTTTTTATTTGGTAAAACATGTATGTGTTGAAACGGCTAATAATAAAATGTGACATTCTCTAGGTTTGTCTCATATTCATCTTTTAATCATATTTGCAAATGTCTTGACTCCACAGCCAACAGCAATTTTGTCTTTACTGTTCCAATACTTATGGAGGGCACTGTATATAATTAAAAGACTACCATAAGTGTTTTATGCTATATCCTCTATAGAGGCTTAATAAGTTTGCATTAGTGGATTTTCCATGTAGGCTACATGCTTAGATCACTTACTGTAGATGTTGACGCTTGAAATATGAACACATTTTTAGAATGACAATTTATGCTCGTTATACATTTTATTTCTCTGCTGATATTTAAAGGCCAGTCAGTCAAGAAACTTATTTGTCTCACTTTTTCTGACGTCCCACGTTTTGCTGAGCTCATGTTCATCATTCAGTCACTTCCTCGTAATTGCATGACGCGTGTCATAGTGACGAGTTGATTATTTGATAAACTAACTGAAGCACTTTGCAAAAACCGACGTGTGTCCAGCGGCCAACAGAGGGAGTACAATTACCAGATTATTTTGCCTTTACCATCATAAACAATGGTGCTCTGATTCTGATCTGAAATATATGCAATAACCTCTCGATTGAAAACCACTCACGCCGCATATGGTCTTTTAATTTTGAGCTTTGTGAATTTCATGTACGATTAATGCAATAAATAAATAATTAAAAAAAATAATTAAACAGCAGAAAGATCACGACACATCAAGAGCTTCTATTTTAGCCTACGTGAGATTCACAAATTTTAAGCCATTGCTATTAAAAAATTCTTAATAAATAAATAATAGCCTAATTATAAAATCCACAGCACTAAATGTATTATAATAACATTGAAATTGTTTTTATGTAAAATGTAATATGTTTTGCATTACGCACCAAACGGCTAAATATGTAAAATAATGTAACTAGTTTTTTTGTTGCGTTAATAATTTCAGTAGGCTATAAGTCATGCTGTAAATATTGTCATTGCACTGTGTTAACATATTAGTCTGACTCACACTTCACGTCAGACAGCTGACTCGTGATTTAAGATTATTTGTCAGTTTGTAGACATAAAAACACACATCGGTTTTGCACATGAACTGTGGTCTCTCACTGGACTCGTGCACGCTGATCCGTGTCGCGCGCTCAGTCTCTCAGCGCGTGGAAGCAGCAGCTGCGCCGTCAGATGCAGCAGCACTAAAGAGCGACGACGGGCAGCATTTCGCCATTCAGCTTGGTTCACGTTTATCTCGCAGGATTATTACGTCGCATCACACCGAGGCTTGATTCAGAGCGGTAAGAGTCCTTCTTCATTCCTCAGCGTTGCTGTTATCTGTATTTCTCTGTGCGCGACCCAGTCCTGATAGCGTCTGCTGGTTCCCACTCTTCTCATTTCATCAGACCGAGCTGAGCTCCATCACAATGTTTCCCCCTATCGAGGCATCAACAACATTTAAGAGCGGTCTATTTACAATCTATTCACATCATGTATTTTATTTTTTATTTTTTCCTAAATTGCGTGGTTTCCCTTGAGACGGAATTCCTATTATATACTTGTTGAGACGGAATGTTTATTATAGGCTGTTGTATGTTGAACATTATTTCAGTTTTGAAAGTTTAACGCGCAAATGTTTTGTTTTGGATACACAGTTCACTGGAAAGAAAGCGACACCGACTTCACGAAGGACATTATTTCGTTCATATAACACTGACGGTCACAAACAATACGTTTCTAGGCTTTACGATATTTGGAAACAGGCTGGAGACAACATACGTTGGTTAAATTGTGCTTTGAGAAGTTGAGTGTCGAATGTCGGGTAATTTCTGTAGTTTGTTTTTATTAATCACTGGGGTTTGTGAGCGTCAGATGCTTCAGCGATGCCCTTGATATCCTGTCACCTGGGCAACCGCTTCAGCACCATGGAGAGAGTTCTGAGGACTTACTCTCATCCGCTCCATTTCTAGGCTCCCTGATCATCAACTTTTGTGTTAGGCTGTTTGTTGTGACACATTTTTTGTTTATAGGTAGATTGTGTTTGCTGTGACACTAACAAAACAAACAAAACTTTTTAAGTCATGTGACATTATGTGACATGTGGCTAATATTTTCTTTTATAGGACTGTTTGTTCTGGTCTTAAAATTTGATTGTCTTACTGTGTAGCAAATTTGCATTGAGTAATTGTTTGGTCACATGTAGAGAATTTTTTTACAGCTGATAGATATGACGAGTGTGTGAAACACTCATCGTATGTCCCTTTTCCACAAGTTGATATGATTCTTTAGGGTCTTAATGAAAAGTCTATAGCATTCTTTGGTTAGAATTTCTCAACGGTAGTGTAAAACAACATCTTTTACCCTGTTAAAAACAGCTCTGTTCACAGCAAGCCTTTAGGTTAATGTCCCTTTAAATGCTAATGAGCTCTGCTGACCCTGTCCCTCTCTTCTGTGGGGTGACGAGCCGTTCTCATGAGACTGTAAACTTTAGCCGCATTCATCGTGAAAGTTGCTAACTAGCATATTATTAGGGAAGGCGATTTGCAAAGATTCATAAAAAACCTTATACTCACTTCTTCTGTAGATGAAGCTGGATCACGAATAATTTAGCGCAAACATATAAGCTTTTAGGTAGATTGAGGGGTGCATTCCCTTCAAAAACCAACATAGGCCTACTCCACTGCCTCTTCAGGCCCTCAGATGTTGGGAGTAAATGACGACTGCTATGTTCATTATTACATCCAACAACAAAACACCTCAATCGCTTAGTAGACATTCTTGTCTACATCTGCTCTGGCGGTGAAACAATTGGGGCCTGTTTACAGCTCACTCAGTCAACCAACATTTGTGGGAGGGGCCGGGGTATGTGTGAGGTCACACAGCCAAGAATCTGAGATCGGCTTGATTTGAGAAAGGGGTTATTATTTATGGGGATTTAAAAAAAAAATAAAAAAAAATCACTTGGTGGATTTTTATTATTATAGGGTGGTTGTGTACGCACACTACCAACACACATTTCAATTCAAACAACATGTAAAAGTGAGTTTTGTATCCGATGACCCCTTTAAGTCAGACTTTACATTTTTTTTCAGTGCCTCTATTAAGAAATGGCTGAGTAGACCCGCTTGTTAGCTACTCGTTCTCCTTCATTGTGAGAGTTTAGGCTTTTGTGAAGCCCTGCCCACATACAGGTCTCTGCCACATCATACAACTTCTATTGGTCAACGGTGCGAATTCATTCACCAATTTAAACGTCACAAATTTGCAGAGGGGAATTTCTCAGCCACCATCAGGGAAAATTTCATCATCGCACGGAATCCTATTGCAATGACTGCGATTTCTGAACTATTTTGTCTGTATTTTCTCTCGTGAACGGAAGCTTGTTTAATTTAAAAGCAGGGGAGGGTAATTGTCTGTCGCTCCGTTCCAATCACATATGTTGATTCAGTCCGGCTTTGCTTGGTTTAGGTTGGCTTCTTTTGGAACTATTTTTGTTGACAGTGCAGCAAATCAACTAGTCACGTCCTGTCAGAAATGTAATTACTTGATCTTAATTACTTGCTTCTTTAACTGTTGTGTAAAAGCAATATTATAGCTACTTGCAAAACATGCTTTTAGTCTGAATACTAACAATTACAGTCTGCATACAATCATTACAAACTGTTGTTCATTGTATGTACCAAAAGCTCCTAAAAAATCACAACAAATTCCTTTTGTGTTTGCACACTCTTGGCGAATAAAGCTAAATCTGATTCTGATGTTCTAAAAACTACACTCCTTTAAATGTAATTGATCCCTCTGAACAATCAATGCAGCTCTAGTACTACAGAATATAATAGCTCACAAAGAAGCCAATCTTTTTTTGAAATGGAGAATTAGAAATGGTTTGATTTCTTTCTGATTACAGTATAAACAAAAGTCCATAGTAAAACCTGTAAATTTCTGTTGACCTTTTAGTTACAGTGAGGGAAAATGCTCTAGAAATTTAACGGGCTGTCATTGCTATGAGGTACTGAACTCAGTATGTATTTGATACAACATTATTTTCCATTCTGGGTCAGTAAAGTACCTTAACAAGTACTATTTCTGAAATGATAGCAAATGAGTTCCTAATGGGTTGCCAAGCAAAATCAGTACAAAATAGCCAAATCCACACTTTAATCTGAGCTGGCAGTAAGACCTAATGTGAAGACAAATGAAATTTTGAATGCTTGGCTTGCTATTTATTATAATACATAAATAATATATTTCTAGACAGGGGTGTAACCGGCACAACAGGTTTCACTCTGAGCCCCATCTGGTTCTGTGAAGCACAATGAATATAATGTGGAGACTGGAATATTTGTTTGTTTGTTTATAAGTGCATAAATTTGAAAAATGTGTTTGTTTTTAGTCTTTATATATATATATATATATATATAGAAATAAGCATTCCCATCTGTATTGACTTCATGGCAGATTCATGAAAATTAAACAATGCATCACATTGTGATGTTTTAATAGCATCATGCCAATACTACAGTTAAGATTTGAAAGCTATTACAAAGCTTAAGAGAGTCCTGGAAATATTCCCTCACACACTCATATTATTTACAAATGCAGTCATACTAAAAAAGACTGCCATAATGATGTCTTCCCTCTCAAATTAAATTATCCTCTGTAACTGGTTTGGCATTTTAATTTGGTCCAATACTTTCCACAGAGTCTGTATTTCAAATCTTTGAATCATCTGTGAGAGTAAAAGTTTTTTTCCATCGATCAAAAGAGTATCCAATTAGGCCCAAATGCAGATATTTCTTCTACAGGCGGTTTTCTCATTAACTGTTACTTGTAGCGCTGCGTGAACTTCCAAATAAAACATAAATTGTAGAGATCAGCAGCGGAAAATTGCAGTCACCAGGTGTCTATGCTGATATATTCTTAATAGGTCTGCTGTTGATACAAAGACACTCTGGATGCAGACACACAATCTCTTTAAAGGAATAGTTCACCCAAAAATGAACATTTGCTGAAATTTTGCCATTTGACAATTTTACCCAAACTCAGGCCATCCAAGATGTAGATGAGTTTGTTTCTTCATCGGAACAGATTTAGAGAAATGTAGCATTTCATCACTTGCTCACCAATGGATGCTCTGCAGTGAATGGGTGCCGTCAGAATTAGAGTCCAAACAGCTGATAAAAACATCACAATAATCCACAAGTAATTCACACCACTCCAGTCCATCAATTAATATCTTGTGAAGCGAAAAGCTGCATGTTTGTAATAAACAAATTCACAACTAAGTTTAAATAATTGCTTCTGGCCAAAATAGCATCCATAATCCATAATGATGCTTCCTCCAGTGTAAAAGTGCACTCCCTGTTTTCCACTCACATCAAAATCCACCAACATATTTGTTTAAAACTGTTTCAGACTGTTTTGTTTGTAAACAGTGCTTGTTCTGTGCATATTTGTCTCCTGATTCAGACAAGATAACTTTTTCACTGGAGGATGCAATATTATACATGGAGGACTCAAATTTTAGCCGGAAACAACAATTTGAATATAAAACATTTTAATCATGGATTTGTTTCGTACAAACTTTTATTTTCTTTGTGGATTACTTGTGGATTATTGTGATGTTTTTATCAGCTGTTTGGACTCTCATTCTGACAGCACCCATTCACTGCAGAGGATCCATCGGTGAGCAAGTGATGTGATGCTACATTTCTCCAAATCAGTTCTGATGAAGATACAAACTCATCTACATCTTGGATGGCCAGAGGGTGAGTAAATGTTTAGCAAATTTTCATTTCTGTGTGAACTATTCCTTTAATAGTGTGTTTAAAGACTAAATGCTAAATCTTTCCTCTTCTCATATTTTGTGTCACACTTTCCCTTACAGATTTAGGACACTGTGACGTTGATGCTATTCTGCAAGGCACGCTTTTTTCCTCGGCTGGCCCCTGTACTAGCTGTCTTCTCAGTTTAGCAATACTATCCGTTATTAGAATTATCTTATCTAGACCCCCTGTATTTTAACACATGATCATGACCGCTGTTGACGAGACTGTAATTGGCCCAATGTGCCGTGTCCGAATGATTTGGTCACACTTGCCATCTGAAGCCACTGTATCTCACTGCATCTCAAAGCAGCAGTTATGAAAGCCTCCTTTGATGTTAGGATGTTTTTCTGGGATGGCTTTTCTGCCACAATAAGCGGCGTTATCCTTTGGAGGGGGCTGTGAGCCCGAAGTAAGGCTTGGCAATAAATCAAGTTATAATTGAATTTATATGGAGATCCATGGAATAAAGCGAGCAGGAAATGCAATTTGCTGCCTCTCAGATCTCTGAATAAACATTGCTGGGTTAGTACAGGACACGAGGAGCCCCTTCAGTGAGAGTCAAACTGGTGGGTCGCAACCGAAAAATGGCTTGCAGATCTGTTGTGTTGCTGGTTCCAGACAGTTTGGTTTAGAAACAATGGTTACACTTTACTTGAAGGGGTGTGCATATGACTGACATGATACCTTCATAATATGATATGACACATGTCATGAATATGAAGGTTTTATGTATGCTTTTGACAACTGCCATTAAGTGTCATTTGCTCAGTTATGTAATTTTTAATGCAAAGATGAGATTTTTTGAGATGTCTTTGTTATGGGTTAGGGTTAGGTTAGGTTAGGGTTAGGTCGAACAATGCCATCTTTGCATTAAAAATGACATAACTGAGCGAATGACACTTAATGACATTTGTCATAAACAGGCATAAAACCTCCTTCATATTCATGATGTGTCTTATGCACACCCCTTTAAGTAAAGTGTTACTGAAACAATTTCCACTCAGAATTTACTAGTAAATTTCACAATTAATTACAAAGAAATAGCAAGTAATACATTGAATTAAAAGTGAAATTTCAAAGTAGAAACATATTGAAATTATGTGCAGTCAATTATTGAATAAGATCATGAACAAAAATGAGAAGAGACATGTAGAAAACAAAATGGCACATTTTGTTTGATTTTGAGGACATTTTTGTTTATTTCTGCACAATAAAAAAATGAATGATAGTTTGTCACCTTGTGAAATGTGGATTCTGAATTAAATCCATTAAATTACCGAGGTATATAGATAGCTATACTAATTAAACTCCAATGAGCAGCAATAGGGAAATGTTTTTCTTTTTAAAGAGAGCTGTTTACAATAATTAACTGTGAATGACTGTATTTGCCTTCTATTCAACTAGCTTTTTGTTTTAATTACACATTTTAAGTGCTAAAGTTAATTGTCCATGGGTGGCTTTTACAGTGTTATTTCATTCTCGTTGATTGCTGAACGGCAGGGTCTGGCTGTTAAAATGGACGATTCTTTCCTCATCTCTCTTGGGTTTTCATGTCAGTTAAAAAGTTAAGATTTTTGGCGACTGCACTGGATTTTTATTTATTTAATTTTTTTCAGGACAGAGTGCTGCGTGACTTCAGCTATGTTACTTTGCCTGTAGAGGTGCATTTGCTTAGTCTCTAACTGACAAGGGTGCTATGGAAAAGGAACAGACCTGTCTCCCCATTACCTGCCTGTTGCCAGAGACAGATTATTATTCGCATACACAATCCTCTGCCTGCAAATAGTACAGCAGGCAGTGATGCAGAGACCTTCAGGAATGGGAGTTAATGGTCTTTGCTGTGTGTGTGTGTCTCTTTCATTTGGTTATTCAATCCTTCCATTCTGCATGCTTTACTGCAAGAGGGCTGTGAAAGGGGAAAAAAAAACACTTTCAGTATGGGTCTGCTTCTACACTGCTGAGAAAAGGATTTTTAGACTTTTTTGACAGTATTATTATCACTGTAAAAATTGCGTTTATTATTTAGCATGCTGTATTATTACTGTATTTTTGCACAAACTGACTCATTGTTTTTTTATTTTTTTATTTTTTCACTGGGAGTTTGTACTTTTGAATTATATTTATTTTCTTCTAGTTTAGAAGCATGTTTGGTTACTCTATATAATATATGGATTAGCTAAGCTTGACTCTTAAAGGAATAATTCTCCCAAAAACGAACATTTGCTGGAATTTTACTCACCGTCAGGCCATAGAAGATGTAAATTAGTATTTTTCTTAATCAGTAAAGATTTGAAGAAATGTTGCATTTCATCACTTGCTCATCAAAGGATCCTCTGCAGTGAATGGGTGCCGTCAGAATGAGAGTCCGAACAGCTGATAAAAACATCACAATGATCCACAAGTAATCCACAAGACTACAGTCGATCAATTAACATCTTGTGAAGTGAAAAGCTGCATGTTTGTAAGAAACAACTTCATTTATACATTTTAAAGTTCAAATCATTGCTTCCAGTTAATATGATTCCTCCAGCCATAATACTACTTTCTCCAGTGAAAAAGTCATCTCGTCTGAATTAGGAGAGAAATATGCTCAGATCAAACACCGTTTACCAGTGAAACACAGTCCAAAACAGTTGTAAACCAATATGTCGGTGAAGTTTGATGAGAGAGGACAACAGTGGATGGACTTATTAATATGGTTAATATGAGTTAATATGGATTATGGACTGGTATTTTGTTTGTAACGTGTATTTAGTTTGTGGTTATGTGTTTCTTTTCTCCAGCTTCATTTCAATAGGAAGTCCTCCTCATTGTGGCAACCACTGTCCTGACCCTGCACTGCATCACTGGACATGCATAGATTGAATGAGATAGTATCTCTCCAGGCGGAGCGTATCAGATTGTGCTATTGCCTTGTTTTACATTAGGTCTTGGTTTTACGCCAGGTTTTAGAGCTTGCAGTACAACTCAAATAATCTGATTTGAGCTCATCTGGAAGACACAACAAAGTGAAAAAGTGAGTTCATACTAAATGCACAGGGCATGCTCGATATAGGCTATGCTCACAAAATATTTGCGATGATGGCAAACTAATGAAAATATTAAGCAATATGAATTGAATGTGCTTTCTCTGCCAATACCATTTGGTGTGATTAGGATACTCCTACATGTGAATAGTTCAAATGTTAGATGGTGTCACGAACAGTGTTTCAGTCCAACACACCTGGACTCATTCTGTCTAAAGCCAAGTGTCTCTTTGGAATTACATCGACTGCTCTCCAGATTATTTTACAGTTTTTTTTTTAACTCTTAATGAACTGTAAGAGAAGGATAGCTGTTTTCTTTATTTACCCTTAGAAAGCTAGATTTTAACAGACTTAACAGTAGAACAATGTGCAAATGATGGATATAAATCTCTCACTTCCTAAAATGATTTTGATTTTTGCCATATACAACAAATGAATGGACAAACACTGCATGATTGCACTGATATGCTAAGATATGGAACATCCTTTCAAAGATGGCTTTCTTCTGCTCTGTCTCTGTCCTGTTCAAGGACAAAGGCTTGGAAAGGCGGGGGAGGGGAGACAATGGAGATATAAGAAGCACTGGACCACTGACACGTACACACTATTGGCCCATAACATATGCATGCACTAACTGTTCAAAATTTGGGTCAGTATAATCTTTGGAAAGAATCAATACTTTTTATTCAGCATGGATGCATTAAATTGATCAAAAGTGACAAAAAAGTATTTCTATTATCTTTATATGGCAAAGAATCCTGACAAAAGTGGTTTCCACAAAAATATTAAACAGCACATCTGTTTTCAACACTGAAAATGATTACACTTTATTTTAAGTCCAGTTCTCGCTGTTAACAAACCATTAACTACAACTCATAATTTGCTGCTTATTAATAGTTAGTAAGCTAGTTGTTAAGTTTAGGATTAGGGATGTAGAATATGGTCATGCAGAATATGTGGTTTATAAGTACCTAATAAGCAACCAATATGTTAATAATAGGCATGCTAATAAGCAAATAGTTAATAGTGAGAATTTGTCCTTATACTAAAGTGTTTCCTAAATAAATTTCTTGAGCACCAAATCAGCATATTATAATGATATCTGAAGGACCATGTGACACTGAAGACTGTAATGATGCTAAAAATTAAGCTTTACCATCACAGATATAAATTACATTTCGAAATATACTAAAATAGAAAATAGTTATTGTAATTGTAATAATATTTCACAATATTACTGTTTTTTACTGTATTTTTAATCAAATAAATGCAACCTTGGAGAGCAGAAGAGACTTCTTTTAAAAACATTATTTATTCATTTTTTTTTAACCAACCGCCAAATGTATTATGTACATGTACATGCTTAATAAAAACTTTATTATAATAAAAACAAATTCATTATTATAAGCCTTATACTTCATTTGAGTCAGTGTTCTAACACCGAGGCAGCTGGTTATGTCATATCTCCGCCAGATAACTAGATTTTAGTGCTCTTCTTTCTCCAAAATCCAAATTTAACCCCTGCATAGCTCCTCATCATCCTCCACTCTGCTGCAGGTGATGGGAGATGATGAAGACAGGTCTGTGAATAGCCCACAGCTCCACAGCTCTGAGCTCCTTGTTGGATGATGGGATTTCTCTAGACGTTAATGGCCAGTGAGCAGAAAGGCTGTGTGCTTTCTCTTCCAGCTGAACTGCTGACTGATCAGAGGAGAGTCTCTGGCTATAGCCTTGGTAAACACAGACAGCTTTTTGCACTGAACTCTCTAATGAAACAACGTCAGCACTGATAGTGTTGGAGCAGGGTACACCTCACAGCCGAAATCTCATCTCTGTTCCATTTCTCTTACCTAGATTGCTTCAGGGATGGATCTAACCCGAAAGGGCTAGACCAATACCTAAAAGAGAGAACAAAGTGAGTCATCTGTAGATTGAAGCTCTGGAGTTTCTCTCTCTATGACTGAGAGGGATGATTGCTCAGGCCTGGAGATTGGCACGGGGGTTTGGCACACGCATTGAATTGTGCATTAGGAACAAAGCTTTACACTTTACAATTGTACCGCTGCACCACTTCAGTTAACTCAAATCCTTACCCTTGATGACATGCATACTAGTCATAGATGACCAATGAGTCCTTTATGTCAAGTGTGCCTTTTAGTGGTCACAGCTAAGTCATTTTTAAACAGGACAATGGTTTTAAATATAGTTATATTTGATGTAAATTAAACTAAAAGTAACCTACAAATTATACATATATATATATATGACTGTAAATATAGTTTAATATATAATTTAAATAATAAAATATAAAGTAAAAAGTTTAGTAAAAAAATGAAATATATGTAATATGGTTATAATATAGTTATTTATAGATTATTTAAATTCGACTAAAAATCTAAAATATTTTTGTTGAATTTACACCAAATATAACTAGATAAAAACATATTTAAAAAACTGTATATTTTAATAATAATAATAATAATAAATACTGTTTGTGAATTAAATATTAAATAAAAATTCTTCATCTCATCTGATTATTTTCTTTTATTTATTTAGAATTTTTTAAATCCAATTCAAAAGATAGAATAAAATATTATTGTGTAACACACTGGTTAAAACCATAAAACTAACCTTATAAAATATATACAGCAAATATATACAAATCAATCAAGTTTAAATCAAGTTTTATGAACTTTCTGACAATAGTTTGAGCTAAATCATCAGTAAGCCACAAATATAATTATGTCTGTGAGGCTGTTTGTAAAAATAACCTCTGTGAGATGTGAAAGTTTCTTTAAAGTAAAGAAACCCTGATGAATCAGTTCTCCCTGCTATGACAAATAATAAAATTAAAGACATCTTAATGTCATCTGGAATTCAAATGGACCTTATTTACTTTCCTAAAGCTTTTTATATGTTATATATATATCACTACACATTATTTCATAGGAAAATATAAATGTTTGTCATCTTAATCTTCAAACAAAATGTAATAACAGTTTTTGTCGCGTCATTTAAGCTGTGGGATAGTTGTTAAAAAAGCTATTATATATAAGTGAAGTCATTAGGTGTGTCCCAGTTCGCATACTTGAGCACTATTCTGTCATTTTGTAGTATAATCAGTGTGAGTAGTCTGAGTTGGACACTTGAAACACTCACCTGTCTCAGCTTTTCTTTGACCACAATGCTTGATAACAAAATAATTTTATAAATTAGACAGTCGATTACATAGTGCATAGTGTATAATATGTCACTCAGAACTCACATATGGTCTTGCTTAGTTCTGGATTGCAGTGGACTTTCCACCATCCAGTTAACTCCAATTTCACATGAAGCTGTCACATTACTGCAGTAAAATGGATTGAGAATACCAATTCACATCGCCTTTACTGTCACCTCACGCTTCTGTGGATTAATTAGTGGTGAGTGTTGTGTTTTAATGATGGGGAATTAAACCGTCTTTGATTTTGGCAGATCAGTGCGAGGAGAGCATCAATGAAAGGAAGAGATCAGCACATAAATGCTGATGTACACATGTACCTGCCATGGATCTGACACCTTCTCAACTGGGAATTTAACAGGTTGCTAAGCAACAAGCACAAGCCTCCTTGGAAGGCTTGAATCTCAATTGGTCCGACTGGTCAGTCCTTTATTTATTTATTTATTTTATTTACAGTACATTACTTATTTTTGATGACAAGGTCACAGGTAGGAACACAGACAGGGAAAAACATGTTGGAGCTTCATAAATGAAACATGAGCAAACCTCCCGCGCTGTCCAATCTACCTCAAACTATTTATGTGGACACACTCGCTCAGTTTTCCCTCAAGCATGAAAGAGCAGCAGCACCTGAGGACTACAGAGTGTTTCCCCAATGCAATGAAGATATCAGGCGTTCAGAGAGTGAACTTGAGGTTCAGACCTCACTGCCTTTGTAATTTCACTCCTGAAGCATCAAGCTTCATGCAGAATGAAAACTCATTGTTGAAGTGCCACTCGCTTTTTATGATCATCCAGATGGGAAATATATCTAGGATTTATTTGAATGCTCTCAGATTGGGAATAAATGAAATACTGGAAGCAAATGATTTCCATGACATTTGGTTTCATTAGCACTTCTTGAACATCTTCATTCGTTTCTGCGAGTAAATTTCTCTGAGAGTGTTTACTGGTGCCGCTACCGAAGCTACAGCACCACAGCAAAAGAAACTGTGTCAGCCCAGTTGCGAGCTTGTGCCTGAATTGAATGTGATGAGAGAGAAAGAATGGGTGCACTGAAATAATAAAAGACAATAAACAGACAACACATCTTTCTATTGCAGTGTCCCTGCTGGCTGCACACAACAACAAATGCAGAGAGCGACTGTTGTGCTCCGTTTTGTGAATAAATTGCTCTTGTAAGAGATTTTTAAAAATAAATTGGTCAGACAGACTCACAAAGACTTAATATTACCAAAAAGTAATATTGTTTTTGTTTACTGTATATGTTAAGTATAGTATTTTTTGTAAAAACTGACAAGCGCTGCTGTACTGTGTGCTATTTATACTACCATTCAAAGGTTCGGGGTCTCTAAGATTTTAAAAAGTCTCCTATGATCTCCAAGGCTGCATTGTTTTTTTTTTAAATAAAAAAAAAAGTAAAAAAAAAAAGTAAAAACAGTAATTCTGTGAAATATTATTACAATTTAAAATAAATTGTAAAAAAAAATTAAGTGTAAATTAAAAAAATATATATTTTTATAGTGCTGTCAAACGATTAATCGCATCCAGAGTAAAAGTTTTTGTTTATGTAACATATGTATATATTTAATAAAAATATGGATGCAAAGCTGAATTTTTAGCATCATTACTCCAGTCTTCATTGTCACATGATCCCTGCTCAAGAAACATTTCTGACTATTATTAATATTGAAAACAGTTTTCATGTTTAATGTTTTTGCGAAAACCATGATATATTGATAAATTTTTTTCATGATTATTTGATGAATAGAAAGTTCAAAAGAACAGCTTTTATTTGAAATGGACATATTTAAGAACGTAAATGTCTTTTCTGTCATTTTTGATCAATGTAATGTATCTGTGCTGAATAAAACATGGATCCCACTTTATATTAAGTGGCTTTAACTACTTTGTATTTACATGTAATACTTTGATACAAGGCACTAATTGTGTACAAACATGTTTTTACAATGTACTTATATTTGTTTAAGTACATGCATGTAATTACATCTGTAATTATTTTCTGTAACAACATTTATAATTACACTTTTGACCTATCCCTTACACCTTAACCCACCTTTAAATCTACCCATACCGCCAAACCACAGCAAACGTGTTTTGCAATACAACATGAACATAATAAGTAAACTGTACTTTTTTTATGTATGTACACTTAATATAAAGTGGGACCAAAGTACACTGTAGTTTTTTTTTTTTTTTACAGTGTAGTAATTTCTTTTTTAAAAAAATATTGCTGACCCCACAACAAAAAGTTTGACAAAAAAGTGGAAATTGATAGTAAATGTCACAATTAATTACAAAGAAATGGCGAGAAACATGTTGAATGAAACATGAAATTTGTTTGACTGAACTAGACTTTTATTGTAAAAAGTACCACAATAATCTTGTTGAAACAAAAAAAACGATTTCACAGTGTAGTGCTTGGTTCCCAACTACTGTCATTTCCAAAGAAATAGTGAATAAAATAACGTCCATGCAAATAACAGCAGTTCTCCATTTATTGGCGTGAGGCACGATTGGCATCACACACTATAAAGACACAAAGTGCTTAGATGAAGATTTTTTCTCATCGGCCAATGGTGTTTCCCCATGAATGTTTCATCAACCATTGAATATCAGCCAAAAATAGAGCCTACAAAGATATGTGTAACATTATCCCACTCCCTCTCATGGCAGCTTAAAGGCACCATTTGAAATGTGTACCCAGCAATGTGTACCCAGAAATCCCTCTCTCTCTCTGCACTGCAAACACACATTCACACTCTAACGCTACTGACCCGCACACACAACCCTCGGCGTAAGGCGCACTTTTCACTCCAGTGTGAGCCTAATGCACAACGTCAAGGTAGAGATTGTTTTCCACTCATTTGGCGGGTAATATATGCTGTGTGGCGATATCCCTAAGAAAGGATGGTTTAAATTTGAATGACTTTTGCAGGAAGTGGTTATTTCATTGGAAACACTTGGGTGCACAGGCTAGAATCTATAATCCTCTTTATTGGATGGCGTCTCGTTGTATTCTCACGGGACGTCCACCTCCATAATGCTGCTGGGCGCTCGGGATGGTGATGGCGGTTGTCTGAGGAATTTCTTTGTTCGGTAAATCCATGCTGTTTTTATCTAATCTATCATAAAAATAGGTTCATTACAACCAATTTCAAGACTTATTCTAAAGAATGATATGGGAATTAGTCATGAAATCACGTCATGAATGGATGTATTTGATTTCACATTTGCAGAATGTGTTGAACAGAAGGTCTTAAAGATCAAAAACTGGATTTCTGCTTAGAAAAGCAGGCTGGATTGACCTCTGTAGTAATATGTTTAAATGCAGTGGTGATCTGATATATAAATATGTTTGGAAATCTGTAATAAGGTGCATCTGTGAGGCACGAATAAGTGTGGTGCTTCAAAAAGGAACTTTTAAGCATGAGGAGATAACAAAGAAGCAACCAAGTGCATCTTCAAGGCTGTCTTGGTGAGATGTAAATGTGCTTTGATGTATTCTGCTCTACTTATACTGGGTTTAGGACTCTGGAGATACAAAAATCAATAGCACCTCCAGAGCCTGCGAGAGAAATATTTCCTGGATTGAAGACATATATAGAATAGGCTCGTGCAGTTGCGTTGATGTTTCAACCTATCTGGTGTTTACAGTAAACAATGCATAATTTGTATTCTCTCTTTGGATATACTGCATGGAATGTGATAAGCGCACAAAACCACTCCATCTGTTTTTGTTTTGAAGTTAATGTTGCATTGAAAACCTGGATAATGCAATAAATGTCTCTGTGCTGCTTACCTTACTTTTGGATGTTTATACACCTCTGGAACAAATGCTGTATACAAATGCAGGCTTACAGATCTCTGAACTCACTCAAGTAAGGACAGGTGAAGGTGTTGGCAATTTACTCAAAACGTACTGTGACAAAGTGAGAGAAGGTTTCGAGTTAACCTTCATTGATCAGACCAGGACTTCTGTATATTGATCAAGAAACACTGAAACTGAAGCTGTTTGAATCTGGGTTGCATTCACTCTGAGGTCACTCGCACAGCTTAACTACGATCTCTCTGAAAGGAATCCAAGTATGATTGCGTGACACGTCCGTAAACATAATCAGAAAATGTATATGCTGTGTATATTGGCATAGGTACACATTTGTTAATCAGATAGTGGGTTGGTTGGGGTAGACAGATCGATTAGCTATAGATTGGAAGCAGCCAATTTGCATGCTAAATATGTCATCTGCAATTGGCAGATGTTCCTTCCATTTGGCTGATGTCTGAGGAGATCTATGATACCAAATTTTCAAGCCAACATTTTGCTGTGTGCCTTGGAATGAAAACATGCCCATCTGGCTTTTTTTTTTTCTTCTTTAAATCGGATCAGGCTAATGCTATTTTCAGTGTTTGTAAAACATGTTTTGTGGGTAAAGCAACACAAAGGCTTTCAATACAGCTAATGCGAGTATGAGAAAGAAGCGTTAGCCATGTAGGTAAAGTTATTCTGACTGACTTTAATAGCTGGTGGTGTAAATAGTCTACACTTCTTTTGTTTCTTAGGGTGGATAACAATAAACATTGTCCTCACAAAATGTTGAAGGTCAAATAAATTCTATTAATTGTATAGAAATTGTACTTTAATTGTAAATATAATGTCTGTTTTTTAAACACTCCTCTCATCTGCCATTGGTCAGACAAACATATAGCCCCACCCCAAATGCACACCATTGGTTGAGCCAGTGTTGTTGTTGTCAGACTAGGGTGTGTTTCCCATACAATGAGGCTGAGAAGCGTCTCGCTGCAGCCTACAAGATCCAGGGGGCGTGGTTGGATCCAGATCCAACTCCTCCCACCTTACATGTATCTAAACCTACCCATCTCCACCCCCTGATCCCTAAACCCACCCCATCTCCACCCCTAAACCTACCAATCTCCACCCCCTAGATGTGGATCCAACCACACCCCCTGGATGTTGTGGACTGCAGCGAGCCCTACTTGATGAGGCTTCTGAGAACTTATTGTTTTTGTTCTCTGTTGTTGTTGCTTTAATTTCAGATGTTTGATTCAATCACAGGTGTACACTAGAGAACATTCGCACATGCACGCTCTTCAGAAACAGCACTTTCATTCTCTTCTTGCATGTTTCACGACACTTTAAGAGTGAAATGTGGTATGTACAGATTTATCTGAAACATTATGAACATGAATCTGACATTGTTTTAAGTTGGTTGCTCAACGTATTATGGCAGTTCAGAAATAAAATGTACACTGAGTGACACTGAAAAAGGTTAATGCTCTGTCATGTTTGAAAAAGTAATGTACCACCTACACTAAACCCAACCATACAGCTAACCGATAGTGTTAACAAATGCAATCAAGAGATAAAAGTGCATTTGCTGAAGCAATTATGACTTTTTTACTTTGAGCAGAGCTGTACCATGTGAGCTACCAAGCAAGTTTACTACATTAGAAAAGCTATATTTGAAGCTGGTTATATGATGCAAACATTTTTAGTTAATAAACCATGCACAATTATAGAAGTGTATTGAGGTCATAACATCATATTATGCAAGAAATTGTACAAAAAATGTTGTTAACAGTTCAAGTTCTTTTTTTAAATAAACAGAAAACAAGTAGATAAAATAGAAATTGAACAGTTAGAGGGTCAATATATATTAACAATCAGTAGACGATATATATATATATATATATATATATATATATGCATACATACATACATACATACACAGTATACTTTGAATAAAAATGTATAATAAATAATATATATACACTCTGAATAAAACAGGCCACAGGCAAAAAAAAAAAGGTAAATCTTGACTTCAAGCTGTGTTCATGTGTAGATGAACATGTCTAACTAAAAATAAAATAAAAAAATAAGTCTATATTAATTATCAATAATCTCCACTTGTAATTATAATCTATGTAAAAGGGCGATAAGTTATTGGTGTTTTACTGGCTGTAGTGTTTATTATAACTGCAGTGAATCGTATTTAATGGTACATTTTTGGAGTTTTGCAAAAATGTAGATGGAAGCATTTTTTCCAATAAACCTGTGTTGAGATTGTACTACATGTTTTGCTCCAGAGCATGATCTATTTTAGTCTATGTCACGCTAGCAAGAAACTATTTTTCTAACCACAGGTTGAGAGCTCTAGTCCCAGTGATACAAGTTTGCAATGCTGTTTGGGAATTTCCATTGGATCCTATGGACCTATGGATTTAGGAAACATAGAATTGTTAAAATCGTTTTTTGTAACAGATCTTCTGAACATAGTTGTCTAACAATGCTTTTTGGAAGCAATTAGCACAATGTTTGGATAACATCAGACACCACTCAAGGGAATCAAAATACAAAGTTTATACATAATTTCTGCTTTTTAAGATAGGATAGAACAAATATTTTAACATATTCTGCAGTTCACCTGCGTGACTGATCTGTGTATTTGGCGAAAGATCAGTAGTGCCGATAGAGCCTTGTTGACAAACGGTGTTAACCAGAATAAGGGTAGTGAACCATAGGTTCCTTTTAGCTGAAGGTGATTGATCATGACAAAAGCTTCATCCCTACATCACATCTCTTAGATACACTCCATCCAGCAGCCGGCAGGAGGAAGTCAGCCCTGCCACAAGAGGTGCTCATTAGAGGAGGTGTCTCTGTTCATGGACATCATGATGAATGGAGGACACAGCACCTCAGGCTGATGGCTGTTTATCTGTGAATGCTTCCTCTGCCCTGAGCTTGCCATCACAAGGCTCTTCTGCTATTTCACAAGTCTATTCACTTCACATACTGAACTCGGTGAATCATCTTGTCTGGACTGAAAATGTCCAGATCATTCATCATCACACTGCAAAAAGCATTTTAGTGACTCATAATCGAGACTTTTGTAAATAAAAAACATCCTTAAAACTAATATATTTAACTTTAAGCAGTATTATGTTTTTCCCCTCCTCATTTTAAACATAAGCCTCACTGAACGTTATTGGGTTTGTGCATAAAACATAATTTTTTTGCTATTTAGCATTGTTTATTTCCATGCTTTTTACTCTCATTCATTTGTGTTTATGAATTTCCATGCAGTCACGACTAAAGAATGTACCTCTCACCCAAAAAGTCCTCCAGCTAATGAGCCGTTCCCTTCACCCACTGCTCTGCATCATATGTACAGCCCCGCTACGCAGTTTTCGCTCATCTAGCCGTGGGTTATCTGACCACGACCGCTCTACCATATGTGCATTTTTGGCAACCATATCCCCACATTCAGTCAACACTTGTTTCTGCTTTAACAGCAGTATTTTCCAACTTTCTTTCCATGACATGCAGAACTCGTCTGTCCTGCATTTTGCCACTCATCACATTCGTTCTTCCCTATGCTGCAATTTAAACTCAGCCAAGACGTGCTACTTTCCACTCCTTTGCAGGGGTGCTGGAAGCAGGTGGGGCGCTTTTGGCCTGCATCAACTGAACTTAATCTGCTGATGTTAAATTATGTGCTTAGGTTATATCGAGTTTAAAGTGCATTACTATAATTCACTTTTAACATTTAAGATCCAGAAAATACTGTGTTGTGCTAAACTATACAGTACTGAAGCAAATGCTACTTCTGAGTTAACATCCTATATTGAAAAGAAGTGTGCTTAATTGTACTGAATGTGCACAAATCTCAATAGTAAATCTTTAAAAATAGCAATTGCAAATAATATAATATTAATGAAATAAAATTGTACTTAAAGAGAGTAGACTTTCATGACACTTAAATGTATGTAAAAGTGCACTTCATAATACTGTCAAGTTTTACTTTACATTTTAAATCATTTTCATCTTTTGTCAATATTTTGTGCTTTAAAGAAGTTCACCTGTTTTGATGTGTTGGCTAACATAGTAAAGCATATTCAAAGTGCTTGAACATAATTTTAACTGTGTGTTATTTGATAGTACATGTAAAGTTAATATATTTTAAATGTACTAAATTGTAACTGCATCATTACAAACATTAGAAATGACATTAATGTTTATTTTAGTTTGCCATAAATGCTTGTCAGTACATTTGGCAGTACACTTTAACCATATTTCAAATACTTTTTAGAGACACTTTAACCATATTTTAGAGTAATTATGAAATCACATATTTACATAAAGATGTAATTAACAACTACTTAAGTAGGTCAAAAAAGCAATGCATAGTTCAGCTAATGTCACTAAATAGAAATTCAAAGTAAGACATTTTCAAGCAGTTGAAATTAAGTGTCTGCAAACATTACATTCAGTTCCCACTTTGTTCAAAGTATATTATTTTCCATAATAAGTACTCTAAAAGTATAAAGCTGAAGTGTATATCCAATCCACAAAGGATATTCTGGCTGGAATAGGAATGAAGTAATGATGACCTGATGTTAAATTGTTGACATTGTTTTGACATATGGGACATGAACTACAGATCTGATCTCCAGATCTAGATTACAATACATTACATTACATCTTCAGTAAAGGACACCAAAAACCCCTTTCATAACCCCGAAGTGTTCACAAACCCCCACACACCACAAGAAAATATAACAAAACATAGGACTATATACAGATAGTGTATAACAGCAACAATACTACCAAAAATAACAATTTATACATACAGAAGAAATAGGCCAAAGAGAAGGCTGCATAAAATGGACAGATTACATTCTGGTCATATGCACAGAAAAATGAGCAAAAACAATTCAGGCAGAAAAATAACTACACACAAAAGGGAAAAGGCTTTTTCCCCCCGTTTCTTTTTTGTAACACATTCAGCCAGTGGTTGTAATCCTTTTATTTTTTAAATAAACTTTTAATTTCATATTTTTTATTGTTGGTAAACTCTAAGCCTCTAATTTGGATTATTTTTCATTTGGTATGCCAGTAATACAGCAGACAATGGATCTCCCCTCTTAATTTACTGTCTTCAGATAGAACACACTGCTTATAATGTGGTCTTTACAAATAAACACCAAATTAAAATACAAGTCAAATAAATTTAAATAATGAAACAACTTAAATCTGTTAAAAATTAACAGCCATAAAAAGGAATTTTATGCTCTGCAACTCATGATAAATCGTATTTATTGTTGTATTGTCATGCAATTCAACACTGAATCACTTTTTGAAGGCGTTTAAGTTTGTACAGTTCTGTCTCAAATGATAATTTTGAAAACTCGTTCAATAGAGTGTTCAATTCTATGCGTTCCATAGAGGTTCTGATGTAAATCTGATATCATGCACTGATGTCTGGATCCCACCCTGCTACGCTAGATTGCTTGACTGCACCCAAAAACTTCTGTGGCTTTTGCAGGCCTAGTGTTTGTCAGGATGGGTGTGCGCTGCTTACAGCTGACCCAGATAGCAGCCCACATCTGTGGGAACACAGGCCAGACATGACCAAACTACAGCCACCTGTCCCTGCAGCACTATGGCTTGCAGAGCGGCAGGATCTCTTCCTTTACGGAGATCAATATTACTCAAGGCAGCTGGAAAATGTTTATCATTTCTATTTGAAAGTTTTCCCCCTGTGCTCATCAGCATGACTTGAGTTAACTTAATGTTCCCTTCTGTATTTTATATAGTCCACCGTTATTCCTGAATATAATAGTTTTTATTTATATTTTCAAATCCTCCTTCTTTAAAGACTTTTGACTTTTGGTCAGCATGGTTTGCTGCTGTCTAGCAGGCTGCCAAATTATAATAGCTCAACAAGAAAGACTTCTCTGAATATCCAGTTTTGGAAAATAAATTTAGGCTTGTGTTTCCCCACAACAATGATGTAGCTTGCTGCTTAACCACCACAGTACAATGCATAGTTTGAGAAACTAAATAGCAAGTCACGACTGTTTTCTGAAACTACAGTAACATGGTCACACCTCTGATGCTTAAACCATGGTGGGACTGTTGTTAATGACCTCACAAGCAGGTGGTGGAGTAGTTCATTAACAAAAGAAAGACGTTCATCACGTTATGCAGTATGTAATTGGCATCAGGGCTTTAGCTGGGGTTTGCAGGGTCCTGGTGCAGGACTTACCCATGGGCCCTGTTTGAAATCATGTTAATAGCACAAATAAATAAATAGAACAAAATAGGGTTGTGCTGATAGACCTAGGCTGATGCCTTTGACGATTATGGCTGGGTATCGAGTTCAATACTTTTTAGGCACCGACTAAATTGCCTCGATACCACCGAGTATCGAAAAACGTCTTGTCGTTCGGTACCAAATTTTGATACCTAAGGGGTTAATCGCATCAATGTCAGTGAGGCAATAAGCCTGCAGCACTTGGTGTGTTCGACTAGAAGCGACGCGGCACTGATTGATCAGTGTTTGATCCGCGAGAGCGATTCGAAAGTGTACGGAGCAGTCTGCTCTCTACATCGCGCGGTTTCGTTTAGTACACACTCGACTGAAGCGCGCGTGACGCTCTAAATAAATTAAGACATAAACACATGAACAACATCTCCAGAACTGCTCTGAGAGTCACTCCATGGGCATTTTACCATTTGATTTGAGTAAAACTAGCGTCACAGCAGTGGCTCAGGAGATGAGTCTTTGAGTCTGTATAAATGTCAACAAGCTGAAAAAAATAAAACCAAAGTTTTTTGAGATAATGTAATCTTGTTAAAACCGATTTCATAAAATTGGTTTTGAAAAAAGTATCGTTCAGGAGCCAGTATCGAACTCAAGGTATCGGTATCAATATCGATTGACGATAGCAAGACGATTATTATTATTTTTTTTTTTATTATTATCAGACTCGTAATACTATCTAATTAATATTAGGGCTTATTTGTTCCATCATATTTCTTTTTCCACGTTTTTACAGTTTTGTGCATTATAACCAATCACACAAGACTCCGCTGAATTTATGAATGCAGCGGCCAATCAGAGGCATTCAGATGAGTCATCGCTGAAACAGCAGTGTTTTGTTGTGCTCACACTCGCTGACTGAATTCAACTCTCGCGAATTGTCTCATCATAAACAACAAAGTGCAGATGTGATTCATACAGTGAAGAAAGCTTCCCTGATTATAACGTGTTTTAATCGTGCATATACTCGCACTAGACTCAGTCAGCGATGATGTTCTTTGGTAATGTAAATGTTCTTTGCTTATTTTCTGTAGCTGAGGAAATGTAAGCATTATAATTAGTAACTTACAATGTTTCTATTAAATTATTATCATGTTAAATACAAATTCAGTCATATTAATTAGGCCTCTTTTAGCCTTACGTTGGAGTTGGTTCACTTTCAGAACACAGTGCACTGGTGCTGAATTAAGCTCTTTCATGTTGTTTTGTGCTTGCATGTTTAAATTGGCGAGGTGCATTTGTTCGTTCAAGCGCAAGAAGATGCGAAAGAGAACTCAATTCGTGTTTGCGTGATTTCTGATTCACGGCTGTCCGTGTGAGCACCAAACACAGTGCGCGAGTACTCAGTTGAGTTTTTTCATATCGTGTGCTTGAATGCTTTAAAATCTATTGAGTGTTTAAAGGCTTAAAAACATGTGCAAATGAAAGCTTTCGTGGTGATGCACAGCAGTGTCCTGTTAACTGTCCCGAGCGTCTTTTATGCTGGCCTCGGGCAGTGGGTTGAAATGGCCGGGGGGGCCCCCACAGCCATGGGCCTTTATAATTGTCACCACCTTTCACCCCACTAGTGATGGCCCTGATTGGCATTGACTTTACTCCTGTATATCAGGGTTCTGTGTGTTGGTTCTACGAGTTGGTTTTGCTCTGTTTCCAGTTCATTATTTCATCTACTGCAAACAGATGGGACACCGTATACATGTGGTTCATTCAGTCAGCAGCTATCACCACAACATCATTTCTCTGAGATCCTTCTGTAATGAACATGCTGTTTGATGATTTTCACTATTTTTGTTCCCAATCATTTTGCTTTATTTGATGTTTGATTCATCATGGGTTTCCTTTTAACTTCATACTCTGGGGTTCAGAATGACGCTGATTGTTTTTGAATGTAATGAAGGATATATAATGTACATTAGCTTGCTTATTGTGCCCGAGAACATGATTTAAGTCCATATGTCCTACTAACAAGAAACTATGCTTGTGACCACAGGTTGAGAACTGTGGTTCCAACCACACAAAATTGCGTTGCTGTTTGTGAGTGTTTGTTCAAACTATGGTTTTATCTAATCGTTGAACTATGTTGGTAACGACAGTACTTAAGTTGCGACCATAGTTTAGGAAACGCACCGCTGATTAAATTCCTCAAGAGCTGTCGTTATATCCATCAGTACCTTATAAAACACTTTTAGACAGACTAGTGCACCCTAAATGTAGAATCCAGCCGAGCAGAATAGAATAGCTGCTTAATTTTGGATAGCGTTTGCGAGTTTTATTTGCAATATGCATTATGCAGTCTAGCTGTCTGAGGCTGATATGAAAGTCTATCTGAGGCAGCCGATCACTGAGATATTGATGAAGCACTTATGAGAGAGAGAGCATCAGGTGTGTGACACTCTCCGTCTCTGATGGCCAGCAGAGAGCAGAAGCAATAAAAGTGGATTAGCGCTGGATTAGCTGATTGTCACTTCACTCCACATTTTCACCCTCTCCACTCACTTAAATACATTCCTGTAGGGAAAACACACAAGCATGCAGTTTCCCACATACAGAGTAGACTTTGCGGTTTAATGGCTTTAAATTATTAGCTAACACACAATTAAGATTAAAAGTAGCTTGACATATCAACAAACTGCGTCAACTCAGAGGTCTAAACCTCAACTGTATTCAACAATTTAAAATCATTCAACAATTTTGATATAATCTGTTGATGCTGAATTAATTGTGGTAAAATTATTGTATTAAAGTAATTTATTAGCCAAAAACAATGTTTAGTCATGTTCCACATTTTGCCTTCAAATCTGTTACAGCATGATTTTCCTATTACAAAAATGTACATTTAAATGTGGATTTTTTTGGCATGGTGGGAGGGTAATAAATAATCTTATTGTTTTCCCAATTTATAGTGTTGACTGCATGTGTAAAGATTAGTGTTATTTATTATTATTTAGATACTATTATAGTATTTATTGATATAAAAAACAACTTATTTTATATTTTCAGTTTTCTTTGTTTTAGTTTTTTTTTTATTTTGTTATCTGCTTTTGCCATTTTTACATTTATGTATTTGTTTTATAATTTTACTTTTATTACAGTTTTAGTTTTAGTAATTTTAATACTTTAACTTATATTTCTGTTTCTGTTCTGCTTTTTTGTTTTCTAAAGTTCTTCTTTTTTGAGTTTTTCATCTAACATTTATATTTTGTTTTGTTTTATTTTAGCTTTATTTTATTGCAAGAGGAATATTTTTAATATTTTTAATAGTTTAACAGCAATGGTCAAGATAAAAAAAATCATCTCTTTTACTTAATTATTAGCTAAAACAAAAAAAATTAAAATGCATAATTAATCTATAAATTAGCCATTGCTAATTTTTCAACATTAATTAAGATAATTAAAAAATGTCATTTGAATCTATTTTGATGTTTAAAGTTTAAAATCATGCAAATATTGTCTAGATTTTAAACTCTAGAAAGAAAATTTAGCAACACAGCTACAAATATTGATAGCTTATATAACATGAAAGTAAAGTAAAACAGCTCATATAATATTTAGAATATATTAATATTAATACAATAATATAAGATTTTCTGAAAGTCAAGTTATGGCTCTGTAAATTCAGTTTCAATGAGGAAAAATACATTTTTAATTTACATGGTGTAGGAATTAACATCTTGATGTTGTCAGAGGACTCTTGTTGTGTGGAGGTGATGAATGGGTCACTGCTGCTATTGTGCTGCGCTAAACCTGTGGTGATTTACGGAGGCTATTAAAGGCTGAGATGGTCACTATAAGGCCACTTCATCTTGTTGATATATAGGAGGAGAGCAAGAGATAGGGACACCAAAAGTAGAAAAACCCAGACCAGTGAAAGCATGCAGCGGCAGACAATGAGGAAGGACTGCGAACACAGAGGTAAGGATACTTTGTGCCCAGGTGAAGGGCTGCTGTTGTCGACGTGTGCAGCGTTTGGATTGTATCTCGCAGGAGGTGGTGAGGATCTGGTGAGACGGGCCTTGTGGCTCATGCATCTTTGCCAGGATGCTGCATCTCATTCAGCTGGCATAAAGACTTGGGCATGAATATGATTTCCATGATTCAACTGTCCCGACGGGACCTTAGAACGCTATAAAGCTATAAAGAAAAATCTCACACAACAGTGACCACATCCAAACCAGGATAAGAAAGTAGGAGAGAGGGTACAGCAGGGAAAAAAGTGAGAGATGTTTTTAGAGGATTTCACATAACAAGACAAAGCCCAGGGCTGTTCTGTGTGTCTGTGTAAGTGAGATAGGATGTTTGGATGCACGCTCTGTTCCCTGTCTTGCTGTGTTTGTGTAAACGTGTGACACAATGAGAGAGCTTTTGTTGTGGATTGCAGTTTGTCACATGAACTCAAGAAGCTGCATTCTCTCCGAGACAGTCACCAGAAACTTTTTTATCTTTTTTAAAGCGGCAGTGCGTAATTTCTGAGCTTGCATCATCAAAAGAAAAAATGACTGTATATAGGAGGAGGTGGTTTCCCCTGTCTAAGAGATAGTCCAATCCAAACTTGCGCCAAATGTTACCTATCTACCAAATAGCTCATATATTTATGGAAGCTTGTTTCCAGCACAGGATTTAAATAATAAGCAAAGGTAATTGCTACTTTTTATCTCACAATTTTGACACTTTTATCAAAGTTATGTAAAAAAAAAAAAAAAAAAACAGAATTGCAAGAAAAAAATCTGAATTGTGAAATAAAAAAAATCGTAATTATCTTTTGTAAATACCATGGCAGAATTGCAAATTTACTAACAATTCTGACTTTTTCTCAGAATTCAGAGTTTCACAAAATGCGTTGACATGCACATGCACATGCTCAAATGGTTTACCAATGACCAGAATGGTATTTAATGGTGTGGATGAAATATTCTGATTTGGCTTTCCAGGCATTTGACACATGACAGCTTTAGAAATAGCTTACTACATCACTCTTTAAGCCAGGCCAGAAAAAAGTACACAATCTTAAGATTTGTTCACCTCTAAATGATGGGCAAATGGGCTGTCATGAGCAAGACTCAAAATATCACAGCGGTATAAGGTAATATTTTCAAAAATACCGACTTAATGGCCAATCAGCAGTGTTTAAGAATCCGCTCAACGGTGCTCAAATGTTAGTGGGAAATGGATGTTTTTAAAATGTACCGACTGGTACCGAAGTCGGTACTTTTGACAACACTAGTATAAGGAAGAACCTACTATTTGCTAAACGACTTTCCAATCATCATCAGCAGTTGCTGTTGGTGGTCTCCACTTCCTCATCAATACACCACCTTCAACAAAATAACCTTTTGCAGCATGTTCAAGTTCAAGCATGCTCAATCCCGGACGAGCCCCCAAATATGTTACGACCCAAAACCAACTTTAGCTTGTTTAATCTATAGTAATTCTGACAATTCTTTTTTTTTTTCTGCCAAGGAATAAAACACAAAAAAGTAATTGCAACTTTTTATCT
Source organism: Barbus barbus (assembly GCF_936440315.1). NCBI lineage: Eukaryota > Metazoa > Chordata > Actinopteri > Cypriniformes > Cyprinidae > Barbus > Barbus barbus. The sequence continues at coordinate 5,689,481 of NC_136738.1, forward strand.
CATAATTATGACTTTTTTATTTCGTAATCGCATGTGTATATCTGACAATTTGGACTTTTCTTCTCTAAATTCCAAGCTTATATCTCACAATTCTGACTTTATAATCTCAGAATATAACTTCTGAGAAAAGAATTAATAAAAAAGTCTGAATTGTAGAGATGCAACAAAAATCATGAGATTAAAAATCCAATTACCTTATTGCCATTGCAAGCTTCCACACTTATGGTTGTTGCATAAAGCAAGGAAAGGAGAAAGTATTTTAAAATTGAAAAATGAGCTTTCACTGTTCCATGGAACCAGCATATTATTTGAGTTCCGTATGTCTGGATACTCCCATCTTAATCATTTATTTCAGTAAGTGGGTGTAATTTCCAGTGTTCATTCTTGATGAGTCCTGGAGGATGTCAAACTCTCGGCCCTCAGGGAACTATTTTGGTTTTTCTGTGGAGAACTGGAGTGTATCATGATCTCACATCTAGTCCAACTGTCAGCTGCCAGTACTTTCTCAACTCAACTCCCTTCAGTGGCATCAAACTCAACTTTGAGTCAAGGGAAAATATGACACTCCTGTCTTCATTTAAAAGGTGCTCATTTTAAGCTGTTTACCCTATGGTCATGTTAACTGATGTCTTTAGAATATGCCTGTGGACTAAGATCAAGACATTTTCTGCTTTTTCACTTTCATCCAGGGCCATAATCACCATAGACATTGAGGGACATCAATATTATTAGGTGATTTATATGCGCTTTCAGTGGTACATTATTAAAATGTTACATCTGGTTCCCCCTTGTCGTGAATAAGTGGTTACATGCTTGTTTCCATCAAATGTTCAGTGTTATTTTTTGTTTTAGTCATAGTTTTGGTCTTTCAACAAAAATGGTCTTTACATTTAGGCATACTATTTCATTAGGTCATATTCATGAGTTTTAGTCCAACTAAAGGGCAATTATGGGAATAAAGTGAAAATGCTTCTTTTTGTGAAAATAACTGAGTATACTGAATTAGTATAATATTGTGTGAATATTGAAAATATTGTTAACTTTTTACATTCTTAATGCTTTAGAGGCATTTAGATGTTGTGTCTCCATGTTTTATATACCGTATTTTTATACTGTATTTTCTATCGCCCTACACCTAAACCTACCCCTCACTGGAAACTTTCTGCACTTTTATATTTTCAAATAAAATTCATTCTGTATGATTTATAAGCGTGTTTCCTCATGGGGACTTAAAAAAAAATTCAAAATGTCCCCACAAGGACAGTAATACCAGTAAATGTTGACCTTGTGGGGACATTTCCAGGTACACACACACACACACGTTGGTTTTTGTGGTTTATGGGGACTCTCCATAGGTGTAATGGTTTTTATACTGAACAAACTGTGTGTGCTATTGCCCTACACCAACCCTACACCTAAACTTAGCCCTCACAGGACACTTTGTGCATTTTTAGATTTTCAAAAAAACACCATTTAGTATGTTTTTTAAGCCTTTTGAATTACGGGGACATAGGCAGTGTCCTCATAAACCACCTTCATATTGTAATACCTCTGTCATACCCATGTCATTATACAAATTTGTGTCCTCATAAACCGCATAAACATGCAAATAAACACATAAAAATACTGTCCTTTTAAATTTTCTGTTCAAAGAATCCTAAAAAAATGTACAACACATATTAAGCAGCACAACTGTTTTCAATATTGATAGTAAGAAATGTTTCTTGAGCAGCAAATCAGCATATTAGAATGATTTCTGAAGGATCATGTGACACTGAAGACTGGAGTAATGATGCTGAAAATTCAGCTTTGCATCACAGGAATAAATTACATATTAAATTATATTAAAATAGAACACAATTATTCCAAATTGTAATGATATTGTTGTTATTGTATTTTAGATCAAATAAATGTAGCGTTGGTGAGCATAAGAGACTTCTTTTCAAAATATATAATTTTTTTTTTTTTTCATATTTTGTAGTGTTATTTTGACTTTGCAATATTTCATATTTTTATTTTTTTTAATCTTGAATCTGTTTCATATTTTGCATTTGTTGTCATCAACAAAATAAAACAGCCCTTAGTCATTACCCATTTTCGTCAGAAATTTCACAATTTCTACTATATTATCCACAGTCTGATTCCAATCTCAATGCAGACAGGCCCACGTTTTTCCCCTGTCAAAATATATGAACTATGAGCTGAATAATGGGTGAAGTTAGAGGTCGTGTACAAGTCACATTCTGATTAGTTTCGCATATGGGCCTTCAGTGGGTCAAATCCCAGACTTCAGCAAAACTGGTGTACATGTGAACTCTAGAGACCCGCATGATGTCATCAGACTGTGAGAGTGTTCAATAACAAAGTCTTCCTCCCTTTGCGGTGATGTTGACAATTAATTAACCATGACAAGGACCACTGTACCTGAAATCTATTGCATATATCCTAGCATACTGTGATCTGTAGTGTCATTCTTTGAAGTGCCCCTATTATGGATTTTTGAAAATTACCTTTCATGCAGTGTGTAACACAGCTCTAAGTGAATGAAAACATCCTGCAAAGTTTTAAATGTGAAAGTGCACCATGTATAAAGTTATTGTCTCTCAAAAGAAAGAGTCAACTCTGAATCATTGAAACAAGTCGTTTTTAAAACGAATCCCAAGCCGTTCCATGTTGACGTCAACATGAAACATTAGCATATTGTTAATCCCACTTGTTGGTCCCACTTGTTGAGCGCGCAGACCTGGGAAAACTTGATTTTCACGTTGGTCTGAATGAAAATGCAAATTCATTCTTTGCCACTAGGTGCCCCTTTTAGAGCATTAAATATAGCTGTTTCCCTGGTGACGGCTATACACAAAGCAGCACTGTGCTCACAAACACTGCTTTAAATTAAATCAACCAATCGGACCAATCACTGCAGATTAGCGTCATGCAAATGAGGGATTTGGAAAAATGAATTGTTGAGCGAATCGTTTGGGAGTCGTTGAGCAATTAAGGTAAAAATAAATGCATATTATAAGAAAATGAAAGTGCTTTTTGACCTTGCATGCATGTTAACCTGTTGTTGGGGACTCCCAAACCAAAATATGAAATCCTTTCAGTGAAGTGAAGTGAAGTGACATTCAGCCAAGTATGGTGACCCATACTCGGAATTCGTGCTCTGCATTTAACCCATCCAACGTGCACACACACAGCAGTGAACACACACACACTGTGAACACACACCCGGAGCAGTGGGCAGCCATTTATGCCGCAGCGCCTGGGGAGCAGTTGGGGGGAGCAGTTATGAAACGGGGAGCAGTTTCATAACCCATAATTGGGGCACTTTAATAGCGAAGTGCGTAATTTCTGCAGCAATAGCAGCTGAATTACTGTTTCACTTTTCCCATGACCATTATTCGGTTTAGTCAAAACTCATGCTACTGGTTAAGTCAATACTCAGGCTAATAAAAAAAACAACAACAAAAAAAAAAACGATTGCAATTGTGTTTGGTGCCACAAAAATGACACACTTCACCTTTAATTAATTTTTCTCTAAAAATCGAAGCACACGTCTGAGCTGAACTTCAGCCATGAGACAAGATTTGTGGTGACAATGAATCATCTTTCCCTTTTAATTAAAACTCTCTGTGCTCAAATGACACAACATCAATTTCACGAACATTGTCACATAGGCTATATGATTATGACAGACTCCACTGGAGTGCAGCCTGCAGTCTCCCTCCCCTCTTTATGAGACAAAACAATATAAATCCCTTCAATAGACAAAATAACAGCATCCTCTTCACTCTTATTCTTTCCTTACTTGACAGAAGAAAAAAAAACGTATGCGACAAATGATAAAGAACTAATGGGAAACTAGCAACATAAAGGCTCCTTTGGGGCCTCACATGACCTTCTGCTGATGTGGATATATATATCATTCTGGTTTGGCTTTGTTTCATGGATAAAAACCACAAACTGTTCACCCAGGCCACTGACAAATATGCTTTATGTCCCAGATACTGTATGTTCAATACAGTTGTTTCTTTGTTGAAAGCATCATCTATTATTTTTTGCTCTGTAAAACCAAAATTATTCACAAGAACAAAATGCTGTTTATATATGTAGTCAGGGTCCTCGTGAAGTGATGGTTGGTTGTCCTGGAGTCAAAGACAAAAAAGGATACTGAGGTCCTCTGTGGTTTTTGTCCTGGGAATTAAAGTAAGAAATAAGTACAGTATGCAGTTTCCAGTGAAATCCACTCTAAATATCAAACATTATTAAAGGAATAGTCCACACAAAAATGAAAATTTGCTGAAAATGTACTCACCCTCATGAGTTTGTTTCTTCATGAGGAACATATTTGGAGAAATTTAGCATTGCATTACTTGATCACCAATGGGTCCTCTGCAGTGAATGGGTGCCGTCAGAATGAGAGTCCAAACAGCTGATAAAAACATCCCAATAATCCATAGTTAAATGTTTTCTTTATGTCTTAATACCACCACTTCATTTCATTTTGAAAAATATAAGTTCAGATGGAACGATGTGGGTTGAAAAGTAATGCATTGCATAGCTTGAGTTAAACATTTCTTTTCCCACACATTAAAAAGACCATGCCAGAAAGGTTTATCGGAAAAGAGATTCAGTTCAGGGCAGGATAATCTCACGAGCTCACACTTTTGAGGGTTTGATGGGTAAACCAGAGGTAGTTTGACAGAAGCACAAGACAACCCCAGAGAGAAACAGCACTATGTACATCACTGGTTGTTTAGCACAGGTGGATTATGGAGATACTCAAAGCTTGCCCGTGACCTCCCGCTGGTGGTATTACATACTTAATCGAATGAGATTTGAGCACAAGGCATTTTGAAGCTCAATTTTTGCAATTTTTTCTGTCAGATCTTGTGGCCAGGGCAACGCTAATACTTCCTAACAGCAGCAAAGAAGAGAAGGGCATGTCATAGTCAAGTGTTTCTTCTCTCACTGTGTTAAATGTGCCGGTCCGCCACCTACATTTAAGTCATATTTTCCCTCTCTGAAAACAGGCTTTTTAAAATTCAGCACATTATTCTGTACCCTTCAGCTATGCATTTGTGCCTTTTATTATCGTTCTCTCTTTGTCTCTCTCATCAGCCATCTTTGGAGCTTGAAAAGAGTCAAAGTTTTCCCTATTAAAAATTCTGAATTTGAGAATTTCAATTGCATGTTGTTATCTTCACAGCTGCAGCCGCAGAGCATAACTCAAGGCTCAAAAATCACATTATGGGCTAAAATATCTAATGCTCAGAGCTTATGTTGCTATTTTGATCCTGTTTGTTAACAGCCCGAAGGATCCAGTGCACTCTATGTTAGAGAGCCCAATAGCAAACTGACAAATTTATTGTCTCATGCTATAATTTGCTTGTTTTTTGTTGATAATTTGCGTATATGTTTCATCCCTGACAACATGTCTCAGAGGGGTTAGCATGGTCAAATGAAGGTAAACAGAGAAGAAAATAACAGGGGATCTATCATCAGCCTCGTAGCGTGTAACTGATTATGTTGTGAAATCAGTGTTTGTCGCATGCGTTGAAGCAATTATCACTTACGTAACTGAACATATTGTTCAAGTTTTTATGGCGGATTACTGATGAATAATATCAAGTGAATTCTTGACAAAAAAAGGCAGATATCACCTCAGCTGTTAGGATCTAGCATGCATCTGCGTTTTCAATGCTGGGGTGAATAAGACTGCGACTATAGTGTCTGTATCTCTGGGGAGAAAAATGAAGTCTTTTCTTGCCTTTGCTGGTTTCCTCTATTTTTAATTGGCCGCATATCAGATGTCTTTTTTCTCCTGATTCTATGCATAATCTCCATGCAACAGCAGTTCTATTAAAGTCTGCACAGAGTGAATCTCTCTAAAGGGAGATAAGTGTAGCTGTATTTCAGCTGTCGAAAAGTATGTTTTCTTGATGGTCTATCAAGCATTTATTCATAGGAACTGAGTAAACTTTGTGAATTGCCTCATAATATGTCAGTTTATTGAATTGCTCGGCTTTTGTGAAAAGAGTCCTGCCTCTCAGCAAGACGGAGACACAATTTGTGAGCTGATTTATTTGATAGTATTCATTAGATGCAGAAGCATACATGAACCTGAGTCACTGAAGGCTTTCAGTTCAAATCATCTGAGAGAGAGCGAGAGCGAGAGAGAGCTGTTCAAGCCCAGTTACTTCCATATGAATCTATCATCTTTCTATTTTGTAAGGACTATGATAGCTTTGTGTTTTTTTTAAATATTGGCTTTTGTACCCTATGCAAACTTTTTTGGCCTTTGCTTTGCGTCTCATGCTTTTTTTTTCAGTGTCTCATGCCATGAGCATTGCACGTGATAAAAAATTTAAGAACAAAAGTATATAGCCTACATTTTGACTGTTGATTGATAGGTTGGTGCCAGTAGGAAATTGATACTTGTATTCAGCAAGGATGCATTTAATTGATCAAATGTGACAGTAAAGATATTATAATGTTTCAAAAGATTCCCTTTTAAATATATGCTAATCAGAGAATTTTGAAAAATAATTTATCATGGTTTCCACAAAAAAATATTTTAGCACATCTGTTTTCAAAATTGATAATAATAATAATAATAGTTTTTTGAGCAGCAAAACAGCATATCACATGCTGATTTTTATTATTTTTATGCTGAAAATTCAGGTTTGATGACAAGAATACTGTAAATAACATATTAAAATATATAAAAATACATCAGTTATTTTAAATTGTAATTATATCTCAAAATATTACTGTTTTACTGTTTTGTTTTTTACTGAGCATAAACCTTTGAACAGTTGTGTATTTGGATTTCATGTTGACTTGAGAGAATATGGGAATAAAGCAAAAATCATTGCCCAGTTAGATATCTAGCTTTGTTTGACATTGCGATTTACTGAACAATGAAAAGAATGAAAAGACAAATTTAACCGAGAATGACAATGGCATGCTTTGATGATGAACTGAACAAGATCTTGGTACATATTGTCAACTATGTGAACAAAAAACAAGTGTTCATATTATTTGCCGATTTCTGTGAAATCCTTTGAGGTTAATTGGTGTCTTCACTGAAAAAAAAAAAAAATCGGTTGTGTCTATTTCTAATGGTGATGCTGCTTTATGGTAACTAGACTGTGGAAAATGTTGAGCTGCTTTGCTCACACCCTACGCCAAGAGCTCTTAAGTTTCACCGGGAATAATAACAGAAAGCCTGTGTTTAATTTGCTGCTTTCACTCTTCTGACTTGTTGAGGAAACTCGACCTGCAGGCAGCTCAGCCCGGGATGCCCTGAAGTAAGAGCCAAAACATCTGGGTCTCTCATCAACCAGTGAAACTGAAACCCAGCAGACAGCAGCGAGACACGCCTGGATTGCACAGGGTCCCAACTGCTTCTAAATCAGGTCCACCTTGGAGTTGAGCTCGCCTGTCATTAGCCAAGGGTGGACCCGTATCAGGATATTATTCAAAGATTTGATGGTAAACATGTGTTGTTTACTCTAGTGTGCACACCTCTGAGGCTCACCAATTAATGCTTAAGTTTGAAATTAATTGGAAGAGAAGGGAACATAAGGTGTTGCTATAGCTGAGTGACTCCGTCAATCATGCTGTTTAGTGCAGATATGCAGGCCTGTGACAACCAGACATGAATGTGTAGAACAGGTTGACTTCCTGTTTGGAAAAACATTTAGCTTACAGATACAGTTTTTCTTTTCACAAGAGTGCAGTTTTTTTTTTCACAAGCAGTGGTTCTGTTATAGGGGATACATAATATTTTGAAATGTAATTGATATCGCAATATGGCTTAGTGCGACAATCATACACCTTACGGTCCAACTGAATAAATTTATGTGCAACAGGTTTCATAGTGAAGCACAGCGCAGTGGGGTTTTTTTTCACATTTACACGTGCTGATAATGATAAAGTGTTTCTGCTTCTCAGAGCATTATTTTAAAGTCATATTTAATTGGTTAAACAGTGGGAATATGATCTGTGAAAACCCAAGTGGAAATAGATTTTTTAAAAACTCACTTCATGGTGAATGAAAAAGTCTGAGTTCTTGTGAAGGGTAAACTACTGTAAGTGTGAACACCCAATTGTTTCAGGTTTCTGTAAATCATTCAGCCCTAAAAGAATGGATCACATTCAAAAAAAGTCTTCAGAGTAAAAAGTATTTTTTTTTTCATCTTTAAAGTATTTTCCATGCATAAGCACTCTAAAATAATAATAATAATAAATCAATCATCATAATTGATGGTAAATACATTTTGGTTAAATAAATACAGTATATGAAAGCTCAAGTGGAAATAGATTTTTACCTCACTTTTTGGTGAAAGAGGTTTGAGTTGGTTCTAGTAAAAAACAAACCCAAGTTTTCTTCAAATCGTTCAGTACCAAATAGATGAATCACATTTTAAAAAGTAATTTTACTTCTTTTTTAAATATTTTTATTTTCTATGCAGATGCACTCCTACAAAATCACCCCATACATCCTAGTTATTTTCAAGTATATCTATTAAAGTCCCCCTGGTAAAAAATCAATGCATTTTTTCATATCATAGTATATATCACAGAAAAACAAAATATTGCAATGTCAGTATTTTTCCGATAACATGCAGCCCTACGGTGTATTGTCCTCTGTGGTGGCAGCCATGATTTGTACTGGATGTTTGTCAGCTAATTTATCACTCTCATGGTGTTGGGTATAATGTCTTTGCAGAGGACCTGATGTACAGCAACAAATGCGTCAGTAATATTTCATTGCTCCTGGTGACACTTGGCATGTAGATTTTCCATCACAGGGGTAAGGCATGCAGTGCACTGCTGTATGCAAATAGTAGAGAGGACACCCGGGCAGGTTTGTCACATGCCATGAATGCAATAGTAGGTTCATTACAGAGACGATTTATTTGGAGATGTTTACTTTTGGAGCAGACAGTGTTTCTCACCGCCTCTTATTGGATTCCTCTCCCTCCTTGGGCTTTGGCAGTTCCTTTCTGCGGGGTGTACGGCCATTGGCCCTGTTCCAGGAACAGCAACGCTCCTTTAGGGTTGAGAGCTTCACACTCCATCAATAGTAAACAGCTGTATGGATCCAAGGTCAAGGATTCAGTGTCTTTCCACCAATACAGAGGGGTTTCTGTTCGAGGTCTTGAACTTGAGAGTGATTTAAAAGCTTGTTCTCGCTCTGTTCCACTGCCTTATGAAAGTGAACCTTCAACGTCCATTTATAATGTTTAGGGGTGGACTGACTGACTGACAGGAGCAGGAATCAATTTCACTCAGCCTTGGCCTTCCTCACATCCTAACATAATGGCCTGTAATAAAGCCTGATGGCTGAGTGGATTTAGATGAGATGGGTGTGGATGGAGAAGCCTGGCACACGAAGAGCAATCTTAGACCGGATACTCTATGCAAGTATTTGGGCCAGTGACGGAGCTGAACAAGGTAGATTACATAAATATGTTTATAGATAGCTGTCTGAATAATAACACATCCAGTTTAATGGCGCAGACGTTTGAAGGAAACTCTATAGCCCTCTTGAGTACCGAGGTTTGTTAATGCCACACTAATGCATGAACTCGCATATGGGTCATTCTCAAAATATTGTCAAACATGTCTGTTGACTTTCCGTTAATGAAAAGATTTTGAGCAGTTAGATAACTCTATATAAAAAGCATAATTCTTCAACAGTTTATTGAAAATGTGATATTGTTTGATTGTTGTTGTGAACTTTTGATACTGTTGATCACAGTCTATTACTCACACATCTTGAAAGAGTGTTTGGTGTGTCAGGGACAGTTTTAAAGCGGTTTTGATGAACAATTTCCTGTGTCTGAAGAGTGGTAAAACAATGTTATGCTCATTGGTTCTTGTCATCAAATTTCTTAAGATGGTTCTCGGTCTTTGACGTTTGATGGCTCTGTTTTGGAAATCCAGAAAAGAGTGAGGAACCTTGGAGTTATTTTTGATGCTAATCTGCCATTTATTATTATTATTATTTTTTGTTCACAGCATTGCTAAAACATCTTTTTCATCTCAGAATCATAGCAAGATTGCATCCTGTGTTAAATGTTACTCAATCTTACCAACCCTAAATGTTTTAATATATCCCCTTCATCTGGAATTCCACTTCTATGATATTTACAGTCATTTAATAACTGATTTTTTACTGATTTAGGTTGATTATTAGCAAAAAGCCAAAAAAGTAAAATAAAAGTTAACAAGAATATACATAATAAAAAGTACACTTCAGAAGTGCATATGGTTATTTTCCCATCATGGTAAAAATCATTTGAATCGTTAAATATTATTTGTGTACAAGCTTTATATTTAGAAGGCATAATAAAATTAAGAACAACAGTCTGAAAAACTGAACAAACAATTGTATTCAAAACTAATTGTAATTGTAAAAATCAACATTTTTTGAGAAAGATGATTTGTACCATATGTAATATATATTTATCATATGTACCTACAAGAGGACCACACACATGCAATATGTCGGCAAAGCATTTGCGTCTGTGTTTGTGTACTTTTCTGGCCTGTAGGAACGTCCCACTGAGGAGCATCTGCGCATGGGACAGCAGGGCCACTGCAATACCTGATGCCTGCGGGAATTGGGTTTGGCTCTTTTTAACAAACAGCGTCTGGCAGGATTGGGCAGTGTGGATGTAGGCCAGAGTGGGCTTTGTATTGCATCTGACGTGTGCATATATTCTCTAACTGCGTGGTACGGAGAGACACACTTTATCATCGCTTTGGCCAGTGCGAGTGTTAAGTCTACACAGCTGTGAGATTCATTAGCAGGTCTGGGGAAGATTCCACTTAAACATGATATGCATCCAAGTTTTCAATGCTCCTCTTTATGGAGATTATATCCTGGTCATTTGCAAGTCTTTGACCTCCCTTGTGTATATTATGGGATTAGATAGCAATCTCAGGATATTTTCTCATGGTTTGGCCCATAGATGATTTTCAATCTGTAATAATACAGAGCACAGAAAGCTATAACAATTTATGTGATGTATTGTAGACAACTGTGCCTAAAAGGTGAAGTGCATCATTTCTTCATTCAAAATAGGCTGCATGAGTAATTGAACTCACACCAAACTCACAATATGACTTGTGAGTTTTTTGTGTGACTTGTGAGTGAGTGTGAATGTCAGATCACGAAGGCTGCAATTTAATTAAATAAGCATATTCTCTGTTTTTTTAAGTGAAGTGCGGCACTGTTTTCATTTACACTGGTGTTTTCAGTATCTCAGAGCAGTTCAGTTCAAAGTGAGTGCTGCTCCACATGAACTCATCTCTGCATCTGGGTCGCTTATAACATGTGTTTGGAAACACAAAATGTGCCAGCCGTCTTCTGAACTTGTAATGAGAAGCACTTAAAAGCTGACTTGCCAACAAAAGAGAAGCTTTAGGGGCTTCTTGTTATTATTTATATATTATTACTAATGCTACTTTTTATTGTATAATAACAATAACAATAAAAGTAATTATTATTATTATTTTACAGTGATATTAATATTTTATCACACCATTTTTTGGCCAAGTTGTTCAGCCCTACAGACTTTTTAAATTGAAAAAAAAAAAAAAAAAAAAAAATTGGTCAACAAAAGAGGGGCTTTAAGGGCTCTTTGTTATTAGTATATAATATTAACAATAATAATAAAAATAATAATAGATGACGCAATTTTGCAGCCCTACAAACTTAAATTATTATTTTTTTTATATTTTAAAAATGTATTATTTTAATTTTGTATTATTATGTATTACTTATTATTATTATTATACTCACACACATATTTAATCATCCACTTTTTCGTCAAATTTTATAGCCATACAAGCCCTGCAATTGCATTTTTTTGTTATCAGAAAAATTGCTGTTTTTAATCCAAATCGTCAATACCCATGTCAGAGTATGCATTTGATGAATAACTTCACGATCAGTAAAAGTATGTTTTATAAGTATGTGTGATGTTATATATAATGCCAGTCATGTCACTGCTCTCTGCTCTCTCCATTGGATGTCTACTAGAATCTAGTTATTATTTTATGAATACTACATATTTGGGTATAATTTTGACATGATAGATTTGTGCTCTGCATTTAACCCATCCAAGTGCACACACATTAGTGAACACACACACACACACACACCGTGAACACACACCCGGAGCAGTGGGCAGCCATATTGCTGCGGGGGCCTGGGGAGCAGTTGGGGGTTCTGTGGCTTCCTCAAGGGTATATTGTGCAAGGGTATATAGTAAGATATATAGTATATATAGTAAGAAAGCAGGCATATCGTGGACTGTCTCAGACAGGTCTCCTAAACAGGTCTTCCTCCCATCTCTCATTGGTCAGGGAAACAAGCACACAACATTGGTTACTGTGTTTAGCTTGTCTATAAAGTGATGATAGAACCACAGTGTTAGACTTTTCAGGGAAATCAGTCTATCTAATTATACAGTAGTTGACTCTGCACATTAAACTGTGGTAGGATAATGTATTTAAACATTGGAAAAAAATGACACACTTCACCTTTAACAACACTTTAGTTCTGAGCACATACTCTTGTGCTTTGCAGGTGGTTAGATGAGCAGAATGGCCATGGCGGCTCTTTTCAGGCAGTAATAACATCCTGTGCTATTTCACCCTGTCTCTATGGACCACTGTCTCTAAATATTCATGGCTCAGGTTTACAGGCAATGTGTGAAATGCAGCACGATGCTAATTGGCTCTGCCTGCGTGCGTGCGTGTGTGCATGTTTGGATGTGTGTGTGTGTGATGTGATGTGAAATAATGGTGAGGCAGCCTGTTTAAAATGCAGAGCAGTCGCGGCTAGAGGAATGCTTCAGTTCGCTTTCGCCATCTGGTCACTTTCACTGTGATTTAGAAGCATCACCCCAACACACGCTGCTAGCCGCCACATCACACACACACACACACACACACAAACACACACAGACATGCCCTTGTGATAAAGACATACACTTCAGCATACTTTATAAAAAGAATACTTATTACAGAAATAACATACTTTAAGGGAATATACTTAAGTGTTAACTGAATGTGACATTTTAAGATACTTAACTGAATGATATTTGCAATCAAAATATATTATAGTTTATTATATAATATCATATTAAATGCAATTAGTTTAACTTTAGGGGTGCTTTTTTACTTAATTAGAATTTAAGTACATACATATATGTAATATCAAGGGGTGAGAACCAGAAAGGTATAAGTGACATTTCAGCAACTTTACAGGAGAGCCAAAACTAAAATTTCACCATAGTTTGATCTGACTTTGTGTACTGATTTTTTGTTTATAATAAAAATTTGTACACTCATGGATGACGATACTTTTCCCGGTAGAAAGAGCTCATTAAGAGCTTTCATTTGATAGATATATATATCAAATGATTCCCTCTATACTGGCCCAGACAGGCACTGTTTCCACCATATACCAACTTCAATTTCCTCTTTACGCTTTATATAATACACTCACTCACGCTTCTAGTCACTGAGATGTGATTACAACACCACAAATGGCTTGTGTGGCCAACGGTGGATAAAATTGGTGACTGGTGCTCAGACTGCCTTGAGGGAGGAAGAGGGTGAGAGGAGGTGATTAGTTTGTTTGGAGATTAGTTAGATGGAGATGTGAGTCTTCATCCATCTGGCTTCATCCAAAAAATAATTAAAGAGAGGAACACACATGAGAAACAGAGGGAAGAGGAAGGGGACAGAGGGATGATTTTTTAATAGCATGTTTTAGAGTACACATACTCATGTTTATAAGACTCATTTGAGTGTTAGCCAGATTTGTTTAACACTGTTACTCATTACTCATACTACGTATTAAACGTTGGTGGGTAAGTCCTCCCTCACCATTTGTGTGGGTGGAAAAGGGTTTGATTCCCTCCTTTAGTGTAAAGGTATGGTCATATTTACAGTTGTTTGCTGATTTTTTGCAGGCGAAATTCAGTTGCAAATGTGAATTTTTTTTACGTGAAGAAGAAAGGTTTCCCCATACAGATTTTGCAACAGGTTGAAAGTTGGTTATGCGAATTCCCCCAGTTGACAAATTGAAATTTGCTTGGTTTGAAATCTACAACATACATCGCTGTACCATTTACAATAGAAAGTATACATTTTATGCCCGCTAAATTTTTCCGCAAACTGGCTGATGTGAATCTATTTGATTTTTAATTCTTTTTCAAGGTAATTGTTTTGAATGTAAAATTACTAGATTTTCCTTAAATTCAATTACAAGGCTCATTTTATCACGCACCCAGTGAAAATATCTAGTATATAGGGGGCCAGAATAATATTGAGCCAGAAACCACATATCAACACACATTAAAAACCACTCAGAACACCCTAGCATTGTGAGTAATGCAAGCACCGCTTTCCTCAGAAAATACAAAAATCTAGTTTTTGTATACTGCCTCCATCAATAAAAAGGGTGAAAAGGTCGGCAATATGCATAAAAAATGCATATTTACTCTCTTGGCAGATGCTACACCCAAAACAACATATTGCATTGTGGCATCTCATAAAGGAAAATTAAAATAACATTAAAAAGCGGCAAAAATTATTGGAGATTATCTTTTAAAATATCGTTCAAAATAGAAACCATGTAATCTGCAGTGTTAATGCATGCTGAGTCTGTTGACCTATAAATATGGATTTTTTAAACATGCTCTTAGACTGTCAGAGTATTAAAGCTGGTCTACGTAAGGCCAAATCCCAAATCTCTGCTCATCATGAGTACGTGAGTGCACAGGTGCTGGGCCTGATCTGATCTGACATGTGATATTCTACTGTACCTTCAGTTAAGAGCTGACCCTTGGCAGTCGGTGTCAACGGACAGGGGCAACAGATGGAGCGAATGGACAGATGAGAGGAGAACTAGGAAAGGAGGAGGGCAAAAGTAAAAGACATGTCATCATTTTGAGGAGCTGTAAAGTTGGTGACCTGCAGTGCAGAGTGACTTTATTCTTTACTTTAGTGTCACATTAGACTGCATACAGACAAAACATTGAGAAAACATTCCAGTAATGACATGAAAAAAAATGGATTTTTGAGATTTCAAAGGGAATGTCAAACCTATTGATATTTTACTGAAATCTAACTCATTTCTACTTAGCCTAACAAGGTATTGTGGCCATGAATTATAAATTTGTTCCTACAACTTGTTAATGTGTTCCCTTATTTTAGTTACATGATGGCAGTGATTTAACTAAATAAAAATGAGGGAAGGAATTAGTACAAAGTGGCCACAATTGAACCAAAACGAAGGAAGGAATTAGTATAACGTGGCCACAAATTAATAAATTGTGGGAATAAATGCTTAAATCATAGTATCAGTATCTATTTTTCCTTCCGTACTTTTCTCTCACAGGTGGGGCAAAATGTAAGAATTGTCTCTCTTTACATTTATGAGTTTGAATCAAGAGGAAATTTAATTGGAATGGCAGGATGAGGAATTTAGTGATTTACATTTTAAAGAAATACAGTCAGACTACAGAACATTTTTGGTTTAGCAAATTAAATATCATACATTTTGACCAGTAATGCCTGTTTATTCCTTCATATATAGAATCATTTTTGAATATTAAGACATACAAGTAATTCGACATATTGACCAAAATTCAGATCAATACTCTCAAAACAATTACCAATGCCATCAACAGCACATTTTCAGACACTTTTCAGACATTTTTCATAACACGGACATTAAAATTTGTGATAAATTATAGAACTGTAGGGAAAATATATATGTGAATGAATGACATCTTTATTGGTAATCCATAGTGAAATACTATTTTTGTGAATTCTGCATTTAAATTACATTTCTGCATCCTGTTTGCGGACTCAATTGAAATTCAAGAACTGCACTGAAATTTAAAACACCTCCTCAATTCAAGTGAGAGTGATTGGCGACCCTGCTTCTGTCGACTGGCTGTGACATTTTTATACAACTCCCTATCACATATTGCAAAGTCAGTCACAATCGTTCTCACACAAACTCATTGTGTCAAGTTCATTCTTGACACAATGTCAACAGAGCTTGTGCTCGTTTTTGCACAGAATGTGAAAAGGAGAGCAAAATATAGTTCATAGAGTTGGAGAGATGTGGGCAGCAGTGATGTTTTTATGCCTACTTCCCACTGCCTTTCTGTCCTCTTGCAGTCTCTGTCTCAGTTTTGGCCACTGCTCATTACGATCGCCTCATTAGTTGGGATTGGTCAGCCAGATGTTATACAAGTCTGGCATGTATTATAGAGCCACTACAGTGTGACTCACAACAACGTAGACCAGAAGATCATCAGTGACATCACATGCTGCAAACTGGTTAAGATGTAGGACTTTTCCCATAGACTACTTAAAGGGGTCATGAACTGAGAAAGCAACATTCCCTTGATGTTTTGACATATACAAGTGGTCATTGTACTATAAAAACATCCTGTATGTTTCAGAACACAAAACTGTATTGTTAGCTTAAATACAGCTTATATTGAACCCAATTTGCCAAAACGACAGCTTGTGGAATGTGCCCCTTTATGAAGTAATAGTGTGGCTAAACACCGCCTCCGCAGAAGAAGATCAGTGCCTGCTTCTACATCACTGCCTGTTTAGATTCACGCATGTAGTGTAAATAATGAGAAAGGCAAACGCAGGTCTACACAGAAATCAAATGATAAAGGTGACTGCTAATACAACACGCTGTGCAGTGCCAAGTTGTGGAAAAACACAGTCTATGCATTACCTTCCCTCTGATCCCAGCATTAGGAAAGAGTGAATTAACTTTTTTTTTTTTTTTAATGAAGTTCCAGACCACGTCAGTAAGAACTTGGTCCTTTGTTCACTTCATTTTACTGTGGATTCATTTACAAACAAGGAACGATTCGATACAGGATTTTCAGAGAGATGGAAACTAATAGACAATGCTGTGCCAAATTGGATCCAACAGTAATGTCGCAACACAAGTGAGAGTAACAGTTTTTATTACATGTTCACTATTACTTTGTCTGTTAAACATATCGTTTGATATGAGTATTTATGCATTTTCAACCTAACTCACAGCCGTGTCCATCTGTGAAGGACGTAGACCGTCAAACACAACTGTTAGCCAATCATAGCAGTGGGTGTTTACTTCTGAGTCTACAATCCACCACGCCTATTCAAACAGAGCGTTCTGATGAGGGGGGTTTAAACAGGAAAGAAAATAGCCTATTACTTCTAAATTATGATGTAAAAATCTTTATAACGTAATAAGTGGATCTCAGAGATCAGTACAAAATAATAAAAAAGGTAGTTCATGACCCCATAAAAGACAAACACCATTGTTGAGCATTTACTCCTTAAAAGTGCAGTGTACCAAAGACAGTGTCAAAAATGCAGTTTGATACAGTCCCTGTTTACTATCGTCATAAACGTAGCGTTATAGGAATTCAGATATAGGAACTAGCCACCAGGATGGTCCCTCGAGAACTACAATTTCCCATAGGGCCATTTTCCTGGTTGCATTCACACGGTCAGTAGGAATTCTTAAGTGATGTAAAAAGTACCTAGGACAGAGAAGTACCTAGACTTTGCGTAGGTCTATCTTTCGCTTTTTTCCAAGTTCGTGGAGTGTTTCCTATTGTGCTGGGGTAGACCCTACGCTGAAGTCCAATTTGCATATTCATGGAAAAAATATAGTGTGCTTGGCTTACAGAAAAAGGCAAAGAGTGAGTGGTCAGAGAAAGAAAAATAGTGTGTGACAGACAGAATGGTTGCAGGAAGTGAGGGCTCGAGGCCGAAAGGCAGGAGGAAGAGAGCGAGCAGATGTGAGAAGTTGACTTCCGTTGCATGCTCCTTTGTGTTGGGTGTCTGCAAACACAATCGCTCACATTTGTCTTCATTAACAGTTGAGAAGCGTTCTGACAGTGGCAGGCCGGCTATCCACAGGCACTCCGAATCCTCCCCGGATGCTTTCACAGGCCCTACAGACACACTAATTAGCTTTGCAATGTAATGGCCGACTAATGACTTTGTCCTCATATAGGAGTCTTATGACAGAAATGCACAGGCCTGGTTTCCTGCTTGTCATATAACACTGAACTCAGAGCTGTCAGTGACGTGCCTGGCGCTGCCCGGAGAGAAAACAAAGAGAAATAATCCACAGATGAATGTCTGTTCTGCTTTGACACACAGCTACAGATTGTACCTTGGTGCGACAGAGTGGATAGAGGGCAGCTGAAAGACATGGATATGGTTCATAGTGAATGCCAATTAGGTGGAAGTTGTGGGGCAGGGAGATGAAATAGCCAGTCAGGGAGGATCAGACATGGCTCTTGGCTTCTGTTCTGGCATCAACTGCCAGTCACGGTAGGCTTTTTCATTTTTACACAGAAAAATAAAAGCAAAGATATCTCTACAGCGAATTCCAGCACAACCCCATTTGTCCTCACTCATGACAACTGCTCATTTTTCTTGCCTGTTTAGCTACAAATGTGCTGAACAAAGTGAGAGGAACATCTTGCAAGACAATTGTTTTTCATCTTTTGTGTCTGAGCTTCAGTTTTACTGTGGATTTTGGCCGGATTCGTGTATATTTTGACTTTGGTGGCTACATTATTAATTTACACTTGTTTTGTCTCCATATTTATTTAAGATAAAATACACATTCTGCTGGTCATTATCACAAAAAATGATATAGCGTGTGTGGCGTTAAACCATCATATATGTGCAGTCATTACATTATGAGTTGCTACATACAGTATGTGTTAACGTAACTTACAGTTAACAGGTTTTTAATGTAACATTAAAAAAATAAGTTTAAGTGTATGAGACTGCAAACAGCTCAATTATAAATTTAATTAATCCAGGCCAGTAGGTGTCAGAATACAGTCCAGGTCCACTGAGACGAAGAAGAGCCAAAAACAAAAAATTGCAGATGCTTCTCATTTTTTATTTATTTATGTTTTCTGTTTTCCTTGCTGTCCTGGAAATCCTCAAAAATTGCACTGTGCAAAGATAGTTAATGAATGTCAAGAAATTTGCAAACAAGAGCATGCAACACTTCATTTATTAATATTGATTAAAAATGTATTGATAGCAGCATCACTTACAGTAAACACAGTGAGGTAATGCACTTGTGTCATCAGTAATTGATACTCAAAGCCAAAAATGTGGCTCCAACATAATTACATGTTTCAGGAAAGAATTTATTGGTCAGTACCATTAGCAATCTCATATATCCTATAAATGTAAGATGAACTGGTTTCTCACCGGCCTCCATTCCCATCTCAATGACCACTCATCTCCAACAGCACTAAAAAGATTACAGAGAGCCATCAGAGCTGCGCTTCACCGGATCTTAACCAATGCTCCAGCCGGAATTACATTTCTGTAATACATACCGAGGGATTCTCCAGCTTTTTCATCTCACTAATGGGATTATGATAATGCAAAGGTGTGCATGCTTCTGAGGAACAGTGTGGGAGGGAGAGAGAGAGGCTTTAGAAACCACAATCAAAAGAAACACTCTCCAGTGTAAACATCTGTCTCTTTAGTGAAACGCTACTGTCGTTGCTGAGTTTTAGGACACTTGCTTCCTTCTTGGATGTGGTGACAGTGTCTTTGCTCTAGCGCGAGCACTTTGCGTTCTCCTCAGTCAGTTGGCGGAGGTCTAGTGGTACGGCGAGTGATCTTAAGAGCTCCTCTCATATACAGCCATTTGCACTTCTCTGACTCTGTTCAGGACGAGCAGATGGAGAATTGCCTCCTTTTGTTCGGATGCAGTGTCGCGTTTGCCATTCAAGCTAAGTAGCCATATTTACCCGGAGTTGCAGATACGAGCGCTGATTCTGAGCTACTTGTGCTTGTCTTCAGGCCAAACTCTGCTGGGTTGTGGATGTTAATTCGTGGAAGTGAAATAGTTGGAAAAGCTTGCGCACAGTTGCCTTGGTTTTTAAATACAACCTTTTTGGAGTGTCATTTTACTAACTGCATCTGGATTGGGCTTTTTGAGCCAGTCAGTGACAGGCTTAAATTAATTCAGTGTTTTTCCCTCCCAAATGTGTTTTTTCTCCATGAACGGACCTTGGTTTAATGATACCTTGCTAATAGTATTATTAGGAACAATTTGTACTAAGTATGAATGATATTGTGACCTCTTTTCCATTAAAGGGGAGTGCTGGTGTTGGTGTGCCAGTCTTTTCATAGCTCTCTTCTACTCTCAGAATGCTGTGATATATGCGGCTAATCTCAGTGCACTAGCAAAACAGGACGGAAAACTAGAGCACAGTGAGAAGTCAAGAGAAGACAAGCAAAGCTTTAACTTACAGATGATGTGTGTAATTTTTTTTTCGTAAATTTTTCTCTCTTACCCAGACTTAATATGCAGTGACAACTGTAAGAAAGCCAATTTTTTAGGTTGATTCACCCAAAAAGCATACTCGTAATGGCTATTTTCTGCTATCAAAGCATTGCTCTGTTTGCTTTCAATGCTTTATCAGTCCAACACATCTGCACTGGCTCAACCAATAGTCTGAGTATAGGGGCGGTACTATAAGTTCTAACCAACCAATTGGAAACAGTTTGAGAAGCTTGTTTGAAAAGGTCATTGTTACGTTATATCTCACAATTATGACTTTATTTCTCGCAATTCTGAGTTTACTCACAATTTTGAGTTAACATCAAACAATTCAGGTTTATGTTGCAATTCTGACTTTCTTTTTTTTCAGAATTAGGGTTACATCACATGTCAGACTTTAATTCTCACAATTTTAAGATATAAAGTCGTATTGTGAGATTTAAATTTGCATTGCGAGAAATAATTTTGCATAGTGAGCTGTAAAGTCAGAACTGTGCGTAATTAACAACAAATGAGAAAAGTACAACGTGTACTTTTACTTAATTATGAGTGACAAGCATTACAAAAAAATATAAAACTGATGATTATAAATACAACATTAATGTACAATAAAGATATAATGCTGCATTATAAAATACGAATTCAGAATTGTGAGTAATAAAAAATCTGAACTGATGTACAGTAAACTCACAATTCTGAGAAATAAAGTCAGAATTATGAGGTAAAAGTCACAGTTGTTCATGTTGGAAACAAGCCTCCATATAATGCTACTTAGTGAATTCCTCCATTGGGATTTATGCCTGGAAAGTGTGCAAGTGTCATTTAGCATGCACATTAGATTCTGCCATAAATCTGATGTTGTGTGCAGGCTGCAGCTTGAGCATATGATGTGTTTGCACCAAAACATTAGATACACCATAGGTGGGTTATGATGGAGCATTGATATAGTTACAATCTTTTGCAAGTTCTGCGTAGGTGAGACTGTTTGCTGACGTACAGCATGCTGTGCTGAGCTTTTTAAACTGGAATGTGCATAGAATGCATTTGGTCTTTCGACGAGAATCACGTGGGATGTGCATCATCTGTTCCATGGCCTCAAGCGAATAAATAGATCACCCTTATGCTGGATGTCTGAAAGCACATACTCATGATGTTCTCAGAGATGGAATGTTTAGCATTTTGGATCCATCAGATGCATGTAGATAGAAGAACAATGGAACAAGTCTTTTAAAAATGCTTTTATAGAGTGCAACAGAAGCTGCCCAATTTTTAAGCCATCAAAAAAAGGTATAATGCTGTCTATGTAAGATCATTAATGAGGAGTGAATGACCTACAGTTCTATAAAGCATTAGAAATGGTGTAATTAAATAAAAAAACTATGGAAAATATGAAACTTAATTAATTTATTAAGCATTTTCACAATGGTAATGTTTTGACCCAGCCTACTCTTTATTCATTCGTAATTTGTCTAAAGAAGAGCTGGCTGGCTTGAAATATTACAATTGCAGGAATGTCTTGATAAATAAATTATTTGCAGTCATAGTGTGCCAACCTTTGTCTTGAAGTTAGTGTCAGCACACAGCTGTGTGAAGTAATGTCCAAATAACATGAAAAAATAAAGTTGCAATTACAAGAATAAACACACCTTGTGCTGAGCTGTCACACATTATGGGTTTCAGAGGTTTTCCCATCTTGAGGCCCCTAGCAGTCAGAGGCCCTGGCCACTGGCCCCATCCATAATTTGGCCCTGACATCAAATATTGACCTTTTCAGTTACCAAAGAACACATCACAAAACCAGATCCAGCAAATCAGATCAGTCTTGACATACTGCTGAGAGAAAAACAACAGCTCTTTGGATCTTGAACTGGAATCTTCTGGAATTGGAAGTTAAAAGTGATAAAAATCAATTCACATCAAATTGATTGATCAATTTTACTTCCTGAAGTACATTTGGAAACTATCAAGCTTCTTGCATATGCGTAACACATTTAAGGTCCCTCTCCTTTCTGTTTTTTCACATTCCGATCATAATGGTCTCCAAATTTGTAAAGGTCTACTTGTTTGGAAGTGGATGCCACCTAAATGATTCAGAAATGTCAAGTGAGCCCATGAATTATAAAAGCAACATGGGTTGTGGTGTAAATATTTCATGGTATGTGAAACTGAGTCGGATGGGTTTGGGAAGTGAGTCCATGGAGTTTGTTGGTAATAACAAGTGTAAGAGAAGCACAGACTGATAGGAAGTGAGATGGGAAGAGGTGTTTAGGCTGTTCTAGTGTGTTTCAGCTGGCCGTGCTTTACCCCATGCTGTCTTTTGGACCTTAAGAGTGAGGAGATGATACTATATTGAGCCGTGTTTGTGATGCTACATTGCCTTCACACTAAGGACACATTACCCGCAGTGAGATCGAGATGAGGGAGGACGATATGCTCTTATACTCTTGCTTAGTATACATGCTTTGGATTTTTCACCCACACAATAGAAAAATCACAAATGAGATCTTGGCTGCATTTGAAAATGGAAAAAATGTTACCCCTGCGGGTAGTATAAGGTGGTATGAAGACAAGGCATGTCTGAATCCTTTTGATTACTGGTCAAAAACACACATTTACAAACAAACTGATCACCAACCGCAACTTTCGGACAACTTTCCATACTCATACTGTATGTCAACAATTGGCTCATTTAAGTCTCTGTTTAGGCCTACTCCTTCTGAACATATTTAGCACAAACATCTAAGACTTAGCACAAACATCTAAGAACCCATTCATACAGATTTATTTTTAAATATCCAACATCTTTTGCCTTGAGAACCATGTTTTTACAAAGCCGTGTCATGCATGAGACAATTCTAAAGACATGAGACATGAAAACAATAACAAACAATGCAAAATGCAAAATGCATTCTGTGTCCCTTATGAAATTTTGAGCAATACACAAGTCTGTGCGTGTCAAGCGATATTTGTCTCATCTTATGTATTTATGTATGCATTAAGGTAAAAGCTGTATGTTTTATTCTAATGTGGCACAATTCTGAGTGAATCAGGATACTCAACAATACAAAATGTAGGGCAGAATTTGATTTTATGCATCAGGAACTGATTGAATCCCCATTTTCTTGTGACTGGATCATGTAAATTGGTGTTACAAGAAAAGTCATTTCATAGACAGAACAAATTTTCCAAATTTGATTGAATATTATGAGTCATTCATGCAATATCATGCACAATAGTGTGCACGTATGAATCATGAACAATAAGACCAGAAACATGCAATAAGAAATTAAATAAGGTCAATTTTCATGTCATGCAGACTTTAACCCTGTAAAGCCTGAAAATACATCAGATGAAATACATCAGGTATGAGTGAAAACATGGTTTTAAAAAAAAGTAAGATGAAATTCGGATGATTTATAATGTAAATCAGTACCATTTTTATAAATGACTACTTGTATAAAATGCATACAAATATCAGTTTTCAGTTTATTTCTCCCAATAATATGTCTTAGTAAGATGATATTTAAATTTTATCGTGGACCATATAACATATAATTCAGTGCAATACAATGATGATTGAGAGATTAATAAATTAAAGTTCCTCAACAGCCTTGATACACGATTCTTCAGTCCAGTAAATGTTCATCTTGAAATATTACTAATAATATAAAATTTACTTTATAAAAATCAGTAAAGAATTCACAGCAGAAAGACATGTGAACCACAACCTGAAGGGGAACATGTTTACAATTATACTTTATTTTTATTTTAAAATGATAAACTATCAATCAGATGACAGAATGCATCACAACATGCTTATTATCAAAATTTTGGTCATTTAGAGGCCTTAGAAATTCATGTATCAAATATGCTTTATAGGGTTAAATGTGTTTAGTGCTACTGCACATCGTGGAGCACCTGCCACGTTTTCCATTATCCATATTTTTCCACTGGAGATGCCAGCCATTATTCTGAAAGAGTTAAAATCAACGTGCCTTTTCACCAGATATCCATTTCCTGCTAATAAAACGCAAACACATTACCACTGTGCCTAATCAAAGTTGTGATATGATTGTTTCTCAATTAAAGGGAATTGCATTGCTCCTAAGTTGATATCCGCATGTCAGATTTGAATAATGTGCTGTGGTTTAGAGTGGCAGAGAGGAACGAGTTTGGCATACTGATGATACTTCACTCTCACAGCCCCGCCGGGGACAGAGCACTGCATATGGGATCCATTATTCCAACCTGTATTAAACAGCTTAATGGCCCCATCTCCCAGACTTTGATTTCCAGGATGATATAATGCGCGAGGATAGAGAGAGCAGGAGGAGGGGATGTGATCTGTCAGGGGGAAACGCAGGCGGGAGGGGGTCAGATCTCACTCACATACACTGTGACCCATCAGTGGTTGACATGTGTCATTTTGATGGAAGACTGATGGGTCAGCTGTAAGTCATTTAGAGCGGATGCACTGACAGAATGTCTCAAAGTGGCTTTAAGGAGCTACACGTCCTTGAAGGCATTTCCTGCAGTCTTGTTACCGCAGCTGTAGAAACTATTGGACCCGGTGTGTCGGTAAGAGTTTGCACATTAGGAACCGATAATGAGTTACTGTGATATTTCTCCTCTAGTGATTATCATTACTATTTATAGCCTGGCTCTATCTGAGGAGGCATTTGTTGCTGGAGCGCTGGGAACAGAGCGGCCTTCCTCAGCTGCATTAAATAGTCCTAATAAAAGTGTGGCTGTGCTCTGAATGCCGTCTCAGCTCTCGTTTGTGTGTGCTGCAGGTTTCTCTGAATGCTGTGATGAGTTCCTGAAAGCTTCGTTCTCCCCGGCCTGCTGTCTTGGAAGAGCAAGGGCTCTGGTGACAGCAGTGGCACCCAGAGAAACAGACACTGACGACGGGCCATGGCTAGCGGTAATTAACCTCCTCTAATTATGTCCAGTAGTTGTCCTGTTTAGCAGACCGCTCAAACCGCACATGCTTCCAAAATCTAGCGAGCTGCCTACGTGGGCAGCATTTTAAGCTGTCATGCACTCACTAATGATGTGAAAACAGCTTCAAACGTAGGCTGGATGATTATGCTGTCTTATGAGATACCTCGTTATGGCAAATTCAAGGGCAGCTTCGCATGTGTCCTTTGTGGAGATTTTTTTTTTTTTAAAGAAATTTATTTTTGTCAGCAATGATGCATTAAATGGATCAAAAGTGACATTAAAGACATGTATAATGTTACAAAAGATTCAGTTTAATCAAAGAATGCTGAAGAAAAAAATGCATCATAGTTTCCACCAATGTGTGAAGCAGCAGACTGTTTTCAACATTAATTTTTCTTGAGCATCAGCATATTGGCATGATTTCTGAAGGATCATGTACCATTAAAGACTGGATAATAGAAAATTATAAATAATATTTCACAATATTACTATTTTTACTGTATTTTGGATCAAATAAATGCAGCTTTGGTGAGAACAAGAGTCTTCTATCAGAAGAATTAAAAGTTTTACTGACCCAAACTTTTGAATGGTATTTTATGTCACTCACTAAAGAAATAGGTAGATTTATTTAAAACTATGTGCATGCTAGCATACTTATTCTCATTAGAGTATCATGCTATTAGTCTCCCATGTGCTTGTGTCGGCTATGGTGGGTATTGCCCATTTTCTCTGTTCAATTTTAGATTATGACATACAAATATACAAATACTGTATTTGTTACACATTTAAATGACTTACAGTTGCAAAGCCAGCTTGGACATGCTGGACTTTGGCCTAATAAATGACTGTATATGAATGTTTGTTTCTGTCTACTGTAGACTTATACAATTGTGTACAATGTTACACAACTGTGTCAATGTTAAAATCGTGTTATAGTCTGTTGTTTTTTAATTCTAATATAGCCCATGCAAAGGACATTTTCATAGCATTTCAGAAAATTCTTATGATAACAAATTGCAGTTTTTAAACAATTAATACTTGACAAAGCAGCAGTTTTGGAATTTTTTTAATTTATTATTTCTTACTTTTGTAACATGCAAATTAATAACAAGTGTTTCTGAAACACACACATTGATTTCATTTCATAACCACACAAGCCATATTTGCTCCTGAAACAGTACAAGTTATGATTGTCCTGTTGAAAAAACGAGCAAATGCTGTATGTTTTGAAGCATGACAGCTGGTTTGAGCTGGTTTAAGATGGTCCTTAGTTGGTCATTAGCTGGTTTAAGTTGGGCATAAGCCAGTTATGAGCTGGTCCTGAGCAGGAGCTAGATGCTTAGGACCAGCACATGACAAGCTTAAACCAGCTCATAACCAGACCAGCTCAGGATCAACTTAAACCAGCTCAGAGCCAGCTTAAACTAGCTTAAACCAGCTGTCATGCTTCAAAACATACCTAACCAGCATATGCTGTTTTTTCAACAGTGTCTGAACCTTTGCTGGGAAGGTAATGTTTTGACCCCTTGAAGCTTTAACTGAACACTCCTGAAATAGAGTATAAACTTAACTAATGCAACCGATCTTTGATACAAAGCATAGCAGCCATGTTACGCTGAGTGACAGTGCAGCTGTTTAGCCAGTGTATGTTTTAAAGGTACCTGTCATTTTGCATGAGGGCCTAATGGACTGTATTGTCTTTTGCAGCAGCAGACGGCATCGGCAGTTTGGGAACTGAGCAGAGCCACATCAACGTTCCCGTGACCGATCCAAGCGCCTGGGCCACCGCCATGAACAACCTGGGCATTGTGCCGATGGGCTTAACCGGGCAGCAGCTGGTATCAGGTAAAGCCCTGTGCCCTCCTCCAGTGTGCTAATCCTGCTGTTTCATCCACAGCTCTACCTGCTCTTCCCTTTCACGGCAGGGGGAATAAAAAGCAGATATTAAATCGGGGTTCCCATATTTCCCCCTCTGGCAAGCACCACATGCTCCAGCCTCTCCAGCCAAATATGTGACCTTTAGAAGCAACACTACACATTGGATTTTACAGTGAAGCATGTTACAGTTTGTTTAGCTTCATTCTTCGGCTGAGATACAGGATTACTGCAGCTCTGAAAAGCTCATGTCCTGGCAGGATGGTGGCACCTACCGCTTTCTTGCCTTGAGCCCTGAGGGCTGGTCTCAATCCTCCCAGCTGACTGAAGCTTTGTAGAGTTGTTTGTCCGAGAACTGGACGGCTTTCCTCATTGCTGTCTCTGATTGGCCAGTGATCATCAGTGGCCATCTGCAGTCATAACAGCTCTGCTGCATTTGTAAATGTTAGCTGCACAGAAATTGTCTCTTATAATCATGATTTTATCTCAAATATGCTGTGGATGCAGTGAGTGGACTATTGGAGTGCTTGACAGTTTGTTTTCTCCACTGGCAATTCACCTCTCTAGCTTTGACAGCACTCATGAGTGGGAGTGGAAGTAGTTAAACTATAGTCAAGCTACTCTTTTGAAGAAGTAAGCTTCAACCAAATTTGCCAACTACAATGAAACTATTTAAGTGAGCAGTATCTTCATATCTAAATATGTTATTATCCAATGATATGACTTATAATTTGAGCTAGGGTGACAGTGTATACTCTAATTAAATTAAAACTACAGTACTAATAAATATTGCTACATATACAAACAGTAATGAACATCAGTAAATATTTTACACAGTGTTTGACTATCTCTCTCCTTGCTTGCCATTCTACCATTGAACTACCATTCATAAGGGTTCGATGAGATTCAATCCTCCGGGCAATCTGCCAGCCTCAGGATCGGTCTTTCTCCGCCAGACACAGCCGCCGAGCTCCAGGCTTCATCCCGGCCGCTGCTCTCTGCTCAGCCAGCCACACGCTCTCCTCCTCCGGCGTCACTTCCATCCTCTTATCATTCGGATGCCAGTTTTTATCCGTGCCAACAATTCCTCCGATCAGGAAGTAGATCGTATTTAAGCCTAAGGAAAATGCTGACGCACCGTCTTCGCGGAGGGTAAACAAAGCGGATTTGCACGATCTTTCATCACCCCGCAAACCAGCCAACCTCACTCCTAAATCCATTCCAGCAGCTAATAGATCGAGAAAAGCCAGAACTCGCCTCGCTCGACACCACCATTGTCCCGCACAACACCTCTGAGCGTCAGGTTGCAGCAGCAGACCTTCAACGAGCCTGGGCCGTGCCCCAATTCTCACCACAGCAAAGCCTCATTCGCTTCCCGCTTTGGCTCAGCCTTCACAGCGCCGTATGCAGCTGGGCCTCTAGCTTCTGTTTCCAGATGCTAGCACGAGGCGGCCTCTGCTAGCGGCGCAACCATCAGTGTTGCCAAATAGTTCTCAGGTAAAATTGCTAAAGGCAGGTAATTGTTGATAAGTTGTTAAAGGACTTTGCGACATCATTGGATGTTAATGTTACTATGTAACCATGACAGTGCCTAGAATCCACACTAGAATTACTTAAACTTTCCGTATTTTTCACCAGCATTTTTTACCACTATTTAATTTACACATAGCAATCCTTACATGGATAGATAAGATGGATAAGATTAATTTTTGTTTCGTGGATAATTTCTGATCACAATCATAGGTGTTTATAAAAAAATAATATTTTTTTTTTATAAGAGCGCAGCATTTGTTGCTAGTTGCTGAAAGTTGCTAGGCTAGTGCGAGAATGGCTAATCTAGCAACAAATGGCTAAATCGGCAACACTGCAGGCTACCTGGACATTCCAGCATGCCTCACTAAATGTCACAAACCATTTTTCCGTGGCCTACAGCTACAGCAGCAGGAGCAAGGACGAGGCTGCCTCCGCTTGCAACACAGGCCTACACATCTCAGTCTTTTTCCTTGCACCACGAATAACCCTCGTTTCCTTTACAGTGGCCTCCAGCTCCCGTAGCAGACACTAGCGTGAAGCTACCTCCGTTAGCAGAGCAGGCTACGATAGCTCTTCAGGATTCCCTTCCTGGGGCCTACAGCTACAACAGACGAAGCAAGTGTGACGCTGCCTCCGCTCACAACACAGACCCACACATCTTTCTTTTACTGCTTTTTCTCTTACGCTTCTATCAGTTTCCCACTTCAAGTCCCAGAGGCCGTTGTTCAGCGTGAGGCTGCCTCCGCTAGAAATTGCGGCCCCTGCTCCTCTCCCTCACAGCTCTCTACTTCATTTAACGTCACAATATCCTCTTTTACAGCAACATCACTGCTTGTCCCACCAAATGCTGTTGCCTCGGTGCCACCGCTAGTGGCTTACAACATCCGAGCGCGGATCCTGGCAAGTACAGACATAGACACACAATATCATGTACATACACATTACATCAAAGCCTACAGAGGGCTCCAATGGCTCGACAATCGTCTGTATCAGTGGTTCTCGGGCCTTTTCAGACGCATTATCAGGAACCGCTATTGGATTTATCGTGCAATCATGCAAGCAATCCTCATAGCATCTACCCTATTAGACGACTATTACTCTGAGTATTGAACTCTCTGTCAAATGCTGCAAGAGCGCTCCCGGTGGAGCAAATACCTGTCGACTACCGGCGAGGCTCACCAATCTGACGCTGCGGGTAGTGAACTCACGTCGGATGCGTGAGAGCTTTGTGATGGCCATGTATTGGGCCACACATATCTTCTATAGACTATCTTTGCACTGATTCATAAAAACAAGCACATTGTTACATTGGTTTAGCATGTTATCTTTATTTGTCATTTGTACTGAGTCAGTGCACGGGCTTGGTTATTTGGCTTAAGGCTAAAATGTTAAAACCAGTTAACATTCTTTTGACTTGAAAGGTGACTAAAATTTAACAAATAACTTCTGATTAAGATACAGAGTAGCAATAGGATTTAGATAAAAAAATATACCTGCTGTGTCATGTGTACCCAAGCCAGACTCCTAACAAAGGGGTTCAAACAGGAAGTTGAACTGTTTTATTGGATTCTGGAGGAAGTTGGAATGTACCAACTATGCTTAGTTGGAAGGAACATTGGAAAATGTGATGTCTTGATTAAGGTGATTTTATTGCCTAGCACAATGCTATTTACATTAACTAAAGTTATCCATGGCTCTAACTTTAGTCAAATGTATTATGTTAATTCCTGGATATTTGTGGTTCATGTCTGTGTGTATATGTAATTTTTGTTACTCCCCTTTTTCTTAAGTGGTGCAGGTCACCTTTAAATTCAGTGTATGTCTTGTTTTGGGGAGGGGGTGATACGTCTTGTTCTGGGAAAGTTGTGCTGTAGTTAGTCCTCTGTGAGTTTGAGAGGCTAGAGCAATGTAAGGTGACTCTTTCTACTCCAACTGTATCCATGTGGAAGGGATGGTATTTTGCTGAACATTTGATTTTCACCATATTTTTTTGTCATCAAAAGGATGTCTGAAGTCACTTTTCCCTTGTGTAAGCAAGAGTCATTAAAGACCATCACCATTTCACTCTGACCCCTGGTTGTGGCTATGGACATTTTTATTGATGTGATTTTGCTAATGAATATGGCAGATCCATCACAAGCTTCCCGGTCGAGCAAACCTTGCGTTTCCATCTGACTATTGGCGAAACTTGCACGTCCGATGCCCCAAGTGCGGACCCCCGTCAGATGCTGCGCGAGCCTTCCCAGTTGAGTGAATGTTTCCTTTCAACTACCGGTGAGGCTTACACGTCTGATGCCGTGAGTACTGAACTCCCGTCAGACGCCGCAAAGCCTTCCAGCCCAGCAATCTTACCTTTTTGTCCTACGGTCTTCCCATCCTTTACCTTTTCCATCCTACGTTCGGCGAGGTTTGCCTGTCCTATGCCATGAGTATTGATCTCCTGTCGGACACCATATTCATTCTAGATTTTTCCGGGTTTCTAAGATGCTCAGAGCTCACCATCGCCTCTAAATTTGATCAGGACATCAACCGCACCATCTCAGACCTATCAGTTCTCTATAGCGAAACCATTTCATTTTTGATCAAACAAGTAAGACCAAGTTAAGAAAGGTCATTTCATTTGCATTTTCAAACTCTCTTCTCTTATCCAACCTTACCAGGCCGTTCTTGAGTATCTCCACCTTAGAATTTCTCAGGCCAAATTCCCCCTCGAATCTCTATGCATAGACTACTCCCAAAAAAAAAAATGGTGCGAGCCTTCCAGCTAGTTAAAACTTACATTTTCAAGTCCCACGCTTGGCGAGGCTCACCCGTCTGACACCGTGAGTATTGTGCTCCCGTCGGACATTGGCGAGAGCCTCCCAGCCAGACAACTTACTGTTTCATCCTACGGTCGGCGAGATTTACCCGTTCGACTCAGTGAGTGTTGGGCTCCCGTAGAGCTCTGGGCTCTGGCCACCCACCTAATTTTCTGTCCGACGGGCGGCGAGGCCCAGCCGTCAGTCGCTAAGGGTCTCGTCTGCCCGCCGAACACCGTCCAAACTTTCTCTTCTATCCTCACACCCAGTAGGGCCCGTACACCGACTCCGTGAACTATCCCACTTGCAGGCAACTCTGGTCCTTCCGGTCAGGGCAATCACGCTGCTCCTCCATCGGCAGGCAGGGCTCACCTATCTCAACGCGATGAGCACACCGTTGAGTTTCAGTTTGAGCCCTCCCCGACCGGTCGCCCCAAACCACGAAGTTTATACCATCGGCCGGTGGGTCTTACCCATGCATGCCAAGCCGCTCCCTCAGAGCACGTAGGTTCCCCCGGCCCGCCATACAGGCTACTTCTCGGAACTAGCTCCGAACCAGACCTCAAGTACATATTTTGGGGGGATCTTAGTCTGTAGATCTTAGTCGGCTGTCCTACACTCAATTGCTTTTTGGGGGGTACTCTGGGTTCGGGCCATTCCTGAGCTCGGAGCCCTTCCCCAGGGCAGCACGCCAACAACGTATTACAATACTCGCCAAATACGCATTACGTTTATCGTGCTAAATTTTTGTAAGTGTGAACTCGTGAAAGCATTACAATAGTCAAACCTTGAGGTCATAAACGCATGAATTAGCATTTCTGCATTTGACGTTGAGAGCATAGGTCGCAAATTAGATATGTTTTTGAGATGGAAAGACGCAGTTTTACCAATGCTAGAAACATGGCTTTCAAATTAAAGATTGCTATCAAACAGCACACCGAGGTTCCTAACTGATGGAGAAGAATTGACAGAGCAGCCGTCAAGTGTTGGATAGCGTTCTAGGTTATTACATGTGGGGTTTTTAGGTCCGATAATTAACACCTCTGTTTTTTCACTTGTGAGCAATATGATACCTCTTCATTCACTGCTACGAATTGATGGCGGTCAGATAAGTACGATTTGAACCATGCTAAGGCACTTCCACTAATGCCAACAAAGTGTTCTAGTCTATTCAAAAGAATGTTGTGGTCGATAGTGTCGAATGCAGCGCTAAGATCCAGTAGCACTAATAAAGAGATACAACCACGATCAGATGATAGAAGCGGGTCATTTGTAACTCTAATGAGAGCAGTCTCAGTACTATGATACAGTCTAAATCCTGACTGGAATTCCTCACAGATACCATTTTTCTCTAAGAAGGAATATAATTGTGAGGATACTACCTTTTCTAGTATCTTTGACAGAAAAGGGAGATTTGAGATTGGTCTGTAATTAACTAGATCTTTGGGGTCAAGTTGTGTTTTTTTTAATAAGCAGCTTAATTACAGCCAAGCTAGGTATACGCATCCCTAATTGTCACAGATCGGCCAGGTTCCCACGACAACCAATCACAACGCACACCCTCACCAGAATTATATTTGAACACACCTGCACATCATCAAGTCCTCATCACTACCACTACAAATACACACACCTCACAGCATTCAGTGTCCAGTCTCATTTACCTGAAAGTGGACTCTCTCTGCTTACTAGAGATTTACCTGCTACTTACCTTCCTGAAGATTACTTGCCTCCTGTGTCCTCTTCTGTGCCTGCTCCTCTGTTCTCCATCGTCCATCCCCGTCAGCGATCTCCAGTCTGCTCGACTCAAGATCCAGCAAAAGTGAGGTGTGTGTATCATCCGTCATCCACGAGTTCCTGTCAAGAGAGATATTCCTATTAAGATCCATTCTCCACTTTAACTTATCCACTGGACATTTACTCACCTGCTTCTCCCCATTCACTGCAGACAAGTCAATAAACTCATTCTGTTATTCCTCTGATGCTTTGTGTGAGTCTGCTTCCTTAACACAAATGAATAAAAGTATTAATTTCTTTCAAACATATATGATGAGTAGTGTATATAAAAGTAACTTGTTTCTATAAAAATTACCTTTTTAATCAAGCAAAACTAAAAAAGTTTGTAGCATTGCAATTTTTTGGTAGCTATTCCCTAGCACTGGCTCTCATGTCAGCTTTTCAGAAAAATAAAGTCTCTCCTTGGTTTGGATCCTATTATAATTACTATCACGCTAGGGAAGCCATGGATTGAGGCAAATTAGGCTCAGATTAAAATGCATGAGCCGATATTTCAGATCATGATTATTTATGAGAATTTGGGAAGGCACAATCATTTGACTTGCATATAGGTTTTCTTTTTTTGTTCTTGGGTGATTTCAGAAATCATCTAAGAATGAATATTAAAACTATTATCCGCTTCTGAGCTAAAGCCGCTGGTAATACGCCAAAGCTGAAAGAAACACTTCCAGCAATTCACACAAGGATTTTACATACGGTGTCCTCTTTCTTTCTGTGTTTCTTTCACATGTATAGTACACGCAGGCTTCCAGCGATATGCCTCTAGATAACCGAAAGAGGATTTTGATTCTCACATGAGGACAAATGTTGGCCTTTGAGAACAAACAGGCTGGATCATCTCTGGCTCCAGAAAGACTATAATGACGCTGACAGAAATTCCAGCTTTAAAGGAATGATTGGAAAAGATTCGCCTGGTTTCTGTCAAATATAACAGATTATGCTGAACTAACCTCTGAGTCTTTGTTTTAATTTCCCTCAGCATGTTTCCAGGCACACTTCAGCCTCACACATATTGCTTATGACACACACATACACACACAGCTTCTATTTTGTCCCATATCTGCTCATAAATTTGCTGCTCGCAGAGCAGATGCCCACTTGCACAATTTGTCCTCGCAGGCAGTTTCATTCTCAGTATTTCAGCACATTTTCTATTGATTATAAATGTTTATTTGCACCAGCTCATTAGAAGACATGCTTTGTGAGAACTTTTTTTTTCTTTCAGCTGGCTTTATCCCGCTGGATTGATGAAGCACAACAATGAATAGTCCTCTAAATATAGATGATTTTCCTGCAGTTAGGAGTTGCTTTTGTTGCGGATCCATTGTGAGAGTTTTACATAGAGCATGCTGGGAGATTTGGGTTCAGAAATGGTGTAAGCCCTGATTGTATGAATGTACAGATTTACACAAGATTCACCATGGCTGCTTTAAGTGGCTTAGAAGAAGAAGAAAGAAAGGGAGAATAAACCCCAAATAAGGCTCCACCAGAAACAATTGTGTGCTGTCGCAATGACCTATTTAACTATTGCACTGTAATGACAAAGAAACATCTTCCTGAGTGCTGTTTATGGAAGCACTAGGACCTAGAAACATTTATGTGAATACAGCCAACGAGAGCTTTCATTTTTATTTTATTTATTTATTTATTTATAGCGAAAAGTACTGATAGAAAGGTATCTTTCTTTTATTAATATCTGATGCCAATATTCAAAATATCTCCTCGTTATATTAAAGTATTTTAATAATTATCAATATTCATTTAAAAGTGTCTGAAAACAATAAAGTGGGGGCATTAAGCAGGTGTTTAACACAGTTGTTGTACATGCATTGATTACATATTTACACACATTGATTATATAATAGCCCTGCACTTAATTGAAATAAAACCAAATTTACAATATGGCTTAGGGCAATTATCAGACTGTAAAAGCTGTGATTATATAAATAATCATATGCACTGCATTTTTTTAGAGTGAAGTATTCCTTTGCAAGTGGTGATTTAATGTTTAAAAATGAAGAAAGTTAGAAAACCATAAAAAATGAGTATAGTAATTGTTCCATTTATTTTTCCATAGCTATATATATATATATATTGTTGTTTTTACAATTTATATATACATATATATTAAACATTGCAATAGTAATATTTTTCATTTTGTTTACTATTTAATATAATAATAATTATTATTATTATTATTATTATGTTGTTGTTACTATTTTGATTATAATACTATTATACTACTATTTTAATTAAGGCCCAATTGTGATTACTGTTGTGATTATAATTGCCCATTTGTGAAGCCGTCTAAAAAAAAGCATCACAAACTTGAACTTGAACCTAAGCTGTACATGTTAAATGTAGGTTTGTTGTGTGACTCAGTGCTGCTAGAGTTATTCACTGTCATTTCGGGTGCTTTGGATAATTATGCATATTAGCTGTGGTGAGCAATGACTGGAAATCTCTCAAGCCCAAAAAACAGCGAGACTGTAAAAAACAGCTGAGACAAATTTCCTTGCGGATTATATATTTGGACTGCAGGGGCTGGCGCTTTGCATTTAGCAATGGTGTTTGTGATGGGCTCTGATTAATGCCGTCTCACCTCTGAAACGATGAGCAGCTGTGTCCTGTAGGAACTAAATGTTTTGCAAGCTGCTGACTTCGTAGTGAATATAAATTTAATGAAAAGCAGATAATAATGACAAATAAAACCTGAAGCAGGTTTTTGGAAAAGAAACAAGAGCTGTGAGCCAAAGGATTGAGTAGTCCTTGAATCATTCTGACTGAAGAAAAACAATATTAAGAAATGATAAATGTGAAGGCGTGTGTGTAATTTACCTGTTTACATTTTGATTTGGGTTTTGCATGGATCTCCTGATGCGTTTCACATGATTGCAGCCGCTGGGAAATTTATGGATCATAATTTTGATCAACTCTTTCCCCAGCAAGGGATTCAACATTTTCTTCCAGTTCAAGCATCTCTTGTGTTAGATTTAGTGTTCTCCATTGTATTATGTCAGCACAGGACAAAGTAAGCAGGATTGTCCTGATTAAGGTTGAAATATTACAACACTGTGAAAATACTGAACTCTTAGTAACTGAGTAATGTTTAGGAGAGCGGTGTTGGTGAAACTGTTGAAACTGTAGCTACAAGCTAGACATAATGTAAATTTAAACAAGCTGCTAACAAAGAGTTTTTGTTTCAACATCAAACTATATTAAGTCTGCCTAAGAGGGGAAAAGCTATGCTGTTTTGAAAGCAGTTGACCTACTCTCACGTGACTGCTAACTGTAAATTAAGTTAAGCTTAGGCCTTTTAGTTTTTGATAAACGTTTTAGCAGTCCTATTGATACCATTTTAAAAGTGTTCTTTTCACAGTCAGCCATCATTAAAGCAATAGTTCACATAAAAATGAACATTTACTGAAAATTTTCTCACCCTCAGGCCATCTAATATGTAGTTTATAGAGTTTTAGCTCAAAATACCCCACAGATAATTTTTTTATAGCTTGTTAAAATTGCCACTTTTAGGGTATGAGCCAAAACGTGCCGTTTTTGTGTGTCTCTTTAAATGCAAATGAGCTGGTGCTCTGGGCCCCCTTTCAGATTATTTCTGGCATACAAATAAACATTCCACTATTGGTACAAGCCTGTTATCTTTACAGAAAATGTACTCGGTTTAAAAGTCAGTCATCTGATTGTACCATGCATAATAAATACGTGTTTATGAATTACACAGATGAGGAGCATGGTGTGATAAAAATTGAAACAACTGGTCTCATTGTGCATTAGCGTGCTATCACAAACTTTATAAGTCCCACTTTTGATTATTGGCTTGACAAATTCAAGCAGTTGACTTAACATTGCTTTCACATGCAATTTTTAACTACCACATTCCTATTTACGATCATTCTGGTAGCACGTGAAAGTAGCACCAGTGAAAACAGGCAGAGATAATGGTATGTTTAACAACATCAGCCTTAAAGAGTGCCAAGAAGCTCTTTCAGAAAGGCAGTTTATGAAAACAAAATATGACTCCTATGTTCATTGGTACATCCCAATACACCTCTTTGGCGCTGACATTGTCCAACAGCTACAGCAAGAAAACAGTAATGGCGGACCGCTGCTTCTCACTCAGGGCTGTGTCTATCCTAATAGTGCAGAATGCATCACTAATGGGTGGGACGTTTTCCCTTCAGTGACGTGTACATAATCGTACCACTCATTTGGAGAGACTGTTTATAATTTATTGGGATTATAAAAAAATGAGTGGGTGAATTTTTACCATTATAGGCTGGTTGTTTTCACACACTGCAGCCACACAACTGTATTCAAACAATTTATAAAAGTGAATTTTGCATAATAGGTCCCCTTTAATTGATGGACTGGAGTTCTGTGAACATGTGGAAAAAAATAAATAAAGCTTTTACTAGGCCAATATTATGCCTTGAATTTTCATTTCATGTGAGTGAAGAATTTAAACATATTTTAAACACAGTAATATTAATTTCTCTGTATGTCAAGCTGTTTTAATGAGAACTAATTACTGAGCGCTTATAAGTGGTTGACTCAGCGCAGTAATTATAATGAACTGAACATGACTTTATTAGTTAAGAGGCCTTATTATTAAGACAAAACACATTTTATAATTTTCATAGATGTGTCAACATTTCTTTTTTTATATAATGAACATTTTATATATTCTTTTACAATGTAGTAATGGAACCACCTTTTAGAGAAATACAGCGAAAGCACAGCTTACAGGTAGGCTTCAGATTTTCAAATGCAGAATTGCAAAAGCAAGCTCTCAATAATCTTACTTTTGAGTGTTAATATGAATGCATTTTGAATGCATGTTGAATTTTAACTCTAAAAATAAAAAAAGAGGTTTAAGATACCTTCTGATTAGTCCTTCAACATGATCAGGACACTGAGAAAATTGCTATTAAACAGGCTGCTTCACAAAATCTGATTGTTTTTCATACATGGTTGTGTTTAGAGCAGACACAAAGCATAATCTTATGAAAGCCTAAAGTACATGTGGAGCAGGTAGTCTGAGCTGGGCTGATTCAGTGGAGGAGGGGACTAATTTGCATATTTATGGGTCTACGTATAATAAATGAGGTAGGCTAAGTGTGCTATATTGAAGCCATCTTAAGACATGAAAAACATGACTATCAAAGATGAGTTTTAAGAAATAAGTATAATAATTGAGTTATTTGTAGGGCAGACTAAGCAAAAGTTTGACACTGAACAGATTTATTTGTTTTCTCTGTCATATAGCACTGTCATCAAACACGTACAATATAAAGTGTGCATGCAGGTGTAGGACTTCTGTTGTAGTTTACAGTGCACACGGTTTACTGCACAAATCCAACGCGTTCCGGTCTCAGATCCTTAGTGTGATGAAAGCTCATTGAAGAAGGAACTAATCTTTAGTAGATTTTCTGGGTTTTGTCGTCTGCAGCAAGAGCAGTGACCTGGTCTCTTCTCATCTCCGCTGGTCTTTCACCAGCTTTGCTCTTACTTCTTCGGCTTTTTTGTGGTTGTTTTCAGATGTTTCCAGCGCTGAGGTCAAAATCAATGACTCTTTCTATTTCCCTCTCCAGACTCCATCTGTATACAGGGTTTTGACCCCAACCTTGGCATCATCACCCCAATCAACCCCATGATGGCTGGCATCAGTCTGGTCCCACCCCATCCTGTGGCAGCAGAACTTCCTGTTATTAAGGAAATCATCCACTGCAAGAGTTGCACACTGTTCCCGCAGAATCCCAGTAAGCGTTTTACAGCAACCTACTGCAGCACAATTATTAGAGCTTTCACCATAAAAGCAGGCGCACAGATGAAATGTAGCCAACCCTTATTTACTTCTACTGATGTCATGGTAAATATATGAAGTACAGTCTGTGCCATTTTGAATGACTTGTAACTGTGTGGTAAAATGTTCCACTGAAAGACCTGTAACTTTATGCCAAATATTTTACAGTTACGGAAATCGCAACAGCCACAGGACAGTGTTTATTAAATTAAATATTAAGACGAATTATTAAATCTGTAGAGCTTTTGTCCTAAATTTCATGAAATAAAATTTTATGAACCATAAAACATAGTTAATTTTACCCACATGGACTGCACAATGCATAGATATTCTTATTCTTGTTAATGGAAATAAATGAATGAAATTAATTCAACAATGTAATGTCAATATAAGGTTATGTGTTATACCACATAATTGGAAAGACGAATGTTTCATATGTTTAAATGTTGTGAGTCCCAGATTTTCAGTGTGGCCTTGGACTTCTGGACTATTATATGTACCGTGTTTTCCAAAATATTCAAAAAAGTTTTTTAATCATCTGAAACCTGCTGTGACTTATATTCCAAAGCGACTTATATAATGCAATCAAGCATACAAAACATGCACAAAAGCACACACATTTACAGTAGATTTGGACTGAAGCCCAAGTTTGTGTGTGCCCACACGCCAGTAATTTCAGTTTTGATTAATTAAATTTCAGTTTAGATTTAAATAAATTTGTTTAGGTTTGGTTTTTATAATAAATGTTGTTTATAATGAATGTCACTGTAATTTATTATTGTTTTAGACTTATATTTATTTCTGTTTTGAAGTTGTGGCGTGAGGGGAACTAAAGTAAGCTACATGCTTTTATCTAAAGTTTGAGAATCAGGTGCAAATTATTTTCCAGAAATTTTATATAAAAAATTTAGCAAGTTAATGTGGGGAAAAAAATAGTTCAGTTGATCTATGTCATGTTTAGTCATGCAGTATGAGTGCAGTAAGACATCTTTGTGGATTCTACAGATCTTCCTCCTCCCTCCACGAGAGAGAGACCTCCAGGGTGCAAGACGGTTTTTGTTGGTGGCCTTCCGGAGAATGCAACAGAAGAGATCATCAAAGAAGTGTTTGACCAGTGTGGAGAAATTGTCGCCATCCGCAAGAGCAAGAAAAACTTCTGCCACATTCGTTTTAGTGAGGAGTTCATGGTGGACAAGGCCCTCTACCTCTCTGGTGTGTCTTTGTTTTTTGTTTTATTTAATTTATTTTTGTTCTGTTTCGTTTTTATTAGGAAACGTATTTTGTTTAATTTCTCTACCCTTTGTTAGGGGACTGTTTTGTTTTGTTAGGGACTGATTCATTTTTTCTACCTCTTTGGTGTCTCTGTGTTTTGTTTTGTTTTGTTTTGTTTCTTTCCGTTTCATAAGGGAACTATTGTTCTGTTTCTCTACGTTTCTGATATGTTTTTATTTATAGAAATAAATGCTTGTTTTTTTTGTTAGAGGACTTATTACGTTTTTTACCTTTCTGGTGTGTCATTGTGTTTTGTTTTGTTTTGTTTTGTTTTGGTTTGGTTTTTTGTTTGGTTTCTCTACCTTTTTGATGTGTTTATTTATACAAGTACATTTTTGTTTTGTTAGGGGACTGATTACGTTTTCTTACTCTCTGGCGTGTCATTGTGTGTTTTGATTTGTTTCATTTAATTTCATTAGGGAAATTATTGTTTTGTTTCTTTCTGATGTGTCTTTATTTATACAAGTAAATGTTTTGTTTTGTTAGGGGACTGATTATTTTTTTCTACCTCTCTGGTGTGTCATTGTTTTTCTTTTATTTATGTAATTTTTTTCATTATGGAGCTCATTGTTTTGTTTATTTACCTCTCTGTTGTGTTTTTTTTTAAATACGTGTAATTTCTCATTTTATGGTAATAGATAATAACATGGTAGGAAAATACATACATCTTGCATTTATCTTTGCTGAAAAGTCCAAATTAAAACAGCTCCCAATCAGCAAGGTTCCAGAGTATATGCAACATCTGATGCATATGCCACAACCAGATTTATTTTTTATCTCACTCGCAAAAAAACAGATTTAGTATTCATCAAAATGAATTAAAACAGTGCAATGCAAACTCAGAATATTATGCAAACCTGCAATAATTAAATATGTTAAATAACACAAATGTATCGAATCCCATTTTTATTAACCAATTGGTCTTTGCTGCTGACCTTTGATGATCCAGTTCAACCATACTAATAAGCAAAAATTACTTTAGATAAATTAACAATTGTGCTTCATTGTTTTTTATTGCTGAAGTGCGTTGAACCTTCTTCTCCTGCGTTCTACTTTACAGATGTGAATTTAATTTTCCTTCAGCCTGAGGTTTATTCATTACACTTTTTGGTGTGAAAGGGCTTTTACATTTGCTATAAATATAACTTCTTGTATTAAAAACAAATAATAAAGTCATGCTCATATTTAAAAAGTAACGCGAAAGAAACGCAGAAGTAACGCAACACATTACTTTCCATAAAAAGTAAGTAACGTAATCAGTTATTTTTTAGGGAGTAACGCAATATTGTAATGCATTACTTTTAAAAGTAACTTTCCCCAACACTGGCTGCAACATACATGCAACACAGGCTGATGACCGGCTGTACTATTTTGTTCAGCAGGGGCTCTTATGTTGCAGGAAGGAACATCTCAGAATGAAGCAAATCCTATTTCACATTCAATATGTTTATTCTAGTGAACTGATAGTTGATATATGCAAGCAGCCTGTACAAGAGCTCTGTTTGCTGAATAATGTTTGTTGTCCTAGGCTATCGGATGCGCATTGGCTCCAGCACTGATAAAAAGGATTCGGGCCGCATACATGTAGATTTTGCTCAAGCGAGAGATGACTTGTATGAGTGGGAGTGCAAACAAAGATTGCTGGCACGAGAGGAGCGGCACCGACGGAAAATCCAGGAGGAGCGGCTGAGACCTCCATCACCTCCTCCCTTAATGCACTACTCTGAGCACGAGGCAGCTCTTTTGGCTGAGAAACTGAAAGGTAAGCTTTCCCACAGACTCTGGTGCCATGATCTCATCTAGCCTTTAAAGCACAGATTTGTCATCATTAATGTAATGCCCAGAGAAATTTGGGTTCTTAGGAAAAGCTTCAAGGCAGAACTTTTATGCTTCTAATAAAGGCAGAGTGTGGTAAGATGACCTACACCGCCAGGTCTGCCTTCCTTCAGATGTTTTGCAGCTGTCCTCGACTGATCTCTGATGATGTGACGGACATCAATGAGTGGCTACATAGTTTTGAGGCTCTTATGCTTCAGTCCTCTTTCCTGTCTGCAGCTGCCAGCTGAACAGCCCCAGCTGTTGTTTATTCTGTGAGACTGGTGTGTTTATATGATCAGCTAGTTCCATTCATCAGCTTCAATGAGACCAATGATTGCCAATGAAGTGCACACTGAGTACCAGGCTTCTGGAAAGCCAAAGGGATTCCAAGGTTGACTAAATAGTTTTCATTTGCTTTCAGTGTGCTTAAAATGGGTTTGGTTGATTCTAGTCTAGGAATCGGATATTGTGCAAGAGTTTGCTTGTAAATTGCTTTGTCATAACATTGAAGACCTATAGTAGTGCCCTTTCAATGGGGTCTCATTTGAGCTTCATCTTTGTCTCAGATGTTTATCCTAAAATTGCTGATATGACATAAAAGTAAAGCTGTGAATAGCAGGTCAGATCATTTTATCTTTCTTCTGAAACTGTACCAGAGACGTGTGTAAGACTTAAATATCCAATTTTCTCTTCTTTTAATGTCATTATTGTCTACAAGAACCAAATGGGACATAATTAAACACTATGGTTACAATTTATTTCAAGGTATCCTTGTTACAGTATAATTATACATTCAAGTACTGAGTAATATTAATTAACTACATTACTATATGGGTAGGGTTAGGATTAGGGTTTGACTAGGGTTATTTGCATGTAATTATTCATAATTTATTGTTATTATAATAGTAAAAACATGTGAGAGGTGTAACAAGGACACCTTAAAGTAAAGTTTTTCTTTTTCTTTTTTTAGGGGCCTGATTTTTGTGTATGTAAGGGGAGTGATTTTTTTCTTATTATTTTTCTGTAGTAGTTTTTCTTTCTTTTTTTGTTTTTTTTTTGTTAGGGGACTGTTTTGTTTTATTTAATCATTTTTTTGTTTTGTTTTGTTTTGTTTTGTTTTGTTTTGTGTTAAGGGACTGATTTATTTTCTTTTTTTTGTTAGGTGTTTCTTTTTTGTTTGTATTGTTTTAGGGGACTTTTTTATTTGTTTGTTTGTTTGGTTGGTTTTTGTTTTTTGCTTTATTTTGTTTTGATAGGGGAAAGATTTTTTGCTTTGTTTAATTGTGTTAGAGTATGAGTTTTTTTTTATTTTTTTTTTAGTTTTGTAATACCGAGTTCACACTGCACGATTTTAGCCCTGCTTTTCACTCGCCAACAAGTTTTGCAAAATCACAGTGAAATGCCTGAAATCGGAGGCAAAACGTTGCTCGTTAATGCATCGCTGACGCCCGTGAAATATTTGGCATGCTAAATATCTGGACCTGCTGGTGATTCAAAATCTTGCTGTTAGAAATGAGTTCTGGCTGAAAAATACATTAGCAATAACCTACAGCCAATGAGAGAGCAAGATACAGGGCAGCGGGAAGTTCAGGGAGGACTTATAGACCACAATATCAGCAATCCTTGCTCCCCGTGTCTCCTCAACCATTTCCTCCTCCGTAATTGTTTTTTCTTTTTCGCTCTTTTGCTGGAAATCAGCGCACAGACAATTTGTATCGCAAACGTCTTGAGAGCTACCATTTTAATAACATTTCCAGTCTCGCGCAAGAGCTCTGAACTCACATGTGATCTTGCATTATTTCCTCATCACTTCTCACATGCGTTTGGTTGTGAAACGTAGTAGTTTGTGGGCCAGACAGAGTTGCCGTGATTCGTCCTATCGTAAAGTCATGCAGTGTGTAACCTCCTGTCGGCGATCCATCATGCAATGTGAACACAGCAGCAATTGAATGCTACCATAGAAAGTCCTTCAGTGTGAAAACAACTGTGATCTGACGACTTTAAAAATCATGCAGTGTGAACTCAGCATTAGGGGACTGATTTTTTGTTTTATTTTTATTTATTTATTTATAGTTTTGTTTTGTTAGGGGATTTATTTATTTGTTTATTTATTTATTGTTTTTGCTTTGTTTTGTTTTGTTAGGGGATTTATTTATTTGTTTATTTATTTATTGTTTTTGCTTTGTTTTGTTTTGTTAGGGGACTGATTTTGTGTTTTTTATATTTTTTTATTTATTTGTTTGTTTCATTGTTTTTGTTTTGTTGTGTTAGTGGACGCATTCTTTGCTTTGTTTCTTTTATGTTTTTGTTTTGTTTTGTTGGGAGATTGTTTTGTTTTGTTTTGTTGTGTTAAGGGACTGTTTTTGGCTTTGTTTGTTTGTTTGTTTTGTTAGGGGACTGATTTTTCTTTTTTCTTTTTGTATTTTTAGGGGTCTGATTGTTTTATTTCTCTGCTCTTCTTGCCTTATACTGTGTGTCTTTGTTCTATATTTATACATGTAAATGGT
Organism: Barbus barbus; assembly: GCF_936440315.1. NCBI lineage: Eukaryota > Metazoa > Chordata > Actinopteri > Cypriniformes > Cyprinidae > Barbus > Barbus barbus. Next base: position 5,734,241 of record NC_136738.1, read on the forward strand.
TGTTTTGTTTCCTTTATTTAAAATAATATATTGTAACTTAAACAGTGAACACTCAGTACTCCAAGTAGCGTTGTGACGGTGATGAAATTTTCCCACAGGAATCACCAAATCAGAACCAAATAAATAAGAAACTTACATTTATTAGCAAAACGAATAAGAAAGCTTGGAGACTCAGCATACTTGATGTAAAATAAAAAATACAAAAATATACACAGTTTAAATAAATAAAAATCAGCAAATACTGTGGAACCAAATAAATAAGAATGTTTAAAGGGGTCATCAGAGTTGATATGATTCTTTAGGGTCTTATTGAAAAGTCTGTAACATACTTTGGTTAAAATTGATCAATGGTAGTGTAAAAAACACCCTTTTTACCCTGTCAAAATCAGCTCAGTGTTCAGCGAGATGTTTTTTTAGTCCACGTTGCTTTAACACAAGTGTTCCTGTGGCTCAGTGGTAGAGCATTGCGTTAACAGCGCAACAGGTCATGGGTTCAAGTCCCAGGGAACACACATACGGATAAAAAATGTATAGCCTGAATATACGTGTAATATACTGTAAGTCGCTTTGGATAAAAGCGTCTGCTAAATGCGTATGTGTAAATGTAAATGCTAATGAGCTCTACTGACCCCGCCCCTCTCTTCCGTGGGGTGAGGAGAGACTGTAAACTTCAGCTGTGGAACTATTATATATATATATATATATATATATATATATATATATATAATTATTAGGAAAGGCGATTTGCAAAGATTCATAAAATCCCTTATATTCACTTCTCCTGTAGATGAAGTTGGATCACGAATGATTCTTTCGATATCACCTTAGATAAATGGCAGAAGTCAACAGGCTTTTCAAAATACAAAATATTTTTAAAACAGGTGCTTTTGCATGTCGTTTTGAAACTCTTCTGCCATCGTCTTGTCTGTCTCACCTCACTCTTCTTGTCAGCTTCTCCTCACGTGATAAATGAAATCTGATCTGTGATGTGACTGTTGTTCAGCACACTGCATTGAGCAGCCGCATTAAGTTTTAATTGTAGTGTCTGTTCTCTTACTGATAATTAAATGATTTTTATTACTATAAAAAAATCAAAACGACGGTGGGGGCAGTGCTGCGGTGGGCAAGTGACGTAACTGTTGTTGCGGCTTCACACCAGTAAAACCGTCAAGTTTTATCGCAGCAATCCTAACTCCAAGGTTTGGTAACTCCAATTTGCTTTTGGGGTGCTTAGATCTGCTTCAAATCTGAAGATTTTAAGTAATTTGTAATACTTTGTTTCTCTTCTATGGCTTTGCATGGACATACTGTAAGTGTTGCATCAGCAACATTGCTCAGGGTTTGGTTGTAAATATTCTGCAGATCTCCTACAGTTTTCAGACAGACAAGAATAGTTAGTGTGAGGTTTAAAATATTTCACAATGTTTATTTCTGAATCTAGAGAGGTTTGAACACTCATGCAAGATGTCAAATTTTCATTATACAGGATTATTTTCAAGGTACCACATGCTGTGTTTCCACTTTAGAGTTACACCAATCCATCACACCCCTTTGACATTCACATATATTTGTAACGTCACCTTTCATGTTTTAATTTCAGAGCAGGTTCCTGGCTGACAGCTGTTTTCCCATGCTGTGATTTGATTACAGCTAGCGGCTCCTGGAAGGTAGTGATGGTTGAGTTGTGCTGGCTGCGGTGGTTTCCATGCTTCTCTGAGCTCTTGTCTCTCTGGAGAGACTGCTTTCCTTTCGATGATGGGGACTTGACTGCAGCCTCCACCTCATCAGCAATCACAGCACTTCCTATGTCAAGCACTTCCCATTCTCCCTGCGTGGCGCATCCCCAGCTCTGTCTGTATGTTCTTATGTTTATTGAGCCCAGGAGGCAACAGACAAAACATCTCAGATGGGGTTTCAATATTCTGGTGTCTAGCACAGTTCTACTCATGCCTGACGTCCAGTTGCCTCTCCAATGAAACCTTTGTTTAAACGCAAGCAATTACAGTATGCTGCAAATATTTATTGACTACAGCTAGTGGTATCTGTTTAAGTATCAACAGCATGAAAATGAACATCTGTATTTGTGTTGGAGATGTTTTTGGGCACATTTGTGCAATTATAATTTTTTAAAAATTGATTTATTTATTACAGATTTATTTTATTTGGTTTATTAAGGTTACATTAAAACAGTCTTCAAAACACTTTACTATGCCTCCATCATTTAGTTTAGCTTTTTATGTATAGATTTTATTGTTTGACCTCATTTCCTATTATCTGTTTTATTTAAACATTTACCCGATTTTATTGTTTTACCTCAGACCCAGATTTGAAAATGGATCATAAAAAATAGCAATTACATATTACCTTTTATGAAAAAGAAAAAAGCTATCATCTAATTAAAAATGTATAAAACTACATATATAGAAATCTAATCAAAGAGTAAAATAACAGTTTATTGTGTGAATTTGACTTATATCAGTGATTTATTTATATCAGTTTTACACAAATGACAAATGTTCCTTAATTGTATAGTGTTCCAAGTGACAATTCTGCATTTACATTAATAAACATTATAAATCAATTAAAAAAACATCCATAAAGTCTTACCAAAAGTTAGTGTACTTGTTTATCAAGGAGATAAAGTGACAGTAAGGAAATGAAAGATAAAAATCAACTGTGAACAGAACATTTGTATTGTTTATTGTCAATTTCAATTATGTAAAAAGTACGAAAATATTAATTTATTTTGTTTAGTTAGCATTCATAAAATGTAACTAGCTATGAAATTAGCTTTTACAAGAGTCACATTTTACTTCACAAATCTTTAAAATGTAATTTCTATCAGATAATACCTGTATAATGCCTTGACAGATTATGGAAATAAAGTTTCAGAAATAAAGAACAAAAATGGAACCGTATTAGACACTAATAGTGTCCAAATAATATAAAGAGTGTGTTAAACAGAATTTAGATAAAACAATGTCCAATACTTAAAAAATAATTGAATGTAAGAGTGCAAATGTACATTAAAAAGCCCTTTTTCATATAAATACACTGTTTCCGTCATCCACAAATCTGGCCATTCTTCAGCTCTTTTTTAAACTATTGACTCTTAATTCTATCCATTGCTGCTTTCTGTCTCTTGCATTTGGAAACACTTTAATGCTATTCATTCAAACAGCCCCTGGTTAATGCTTTCTGGCAAGTAAATGCTCATTGCCACATTACGCTTTCATGGAAAAATTAATATGAGCGATGTTTAAAACAAAGCTAATTTCCCGACCATAACTGACGCTGACTGAATTGGCAGTAGCGTGGTGGCTTACATAGTGTCTGAGTTACGGAGAGGTCGGATGACTGAATGCTGGGACTTTTGAGGGAGAGTGTGGAGATTTCACATTTGCATTGCTTGTGGAGCCTCTCATTAGACGTGAGATTGGCAGAGCAGGCTCATTTGACTGTGGAAATGATTTTTAATTCTCGTCAGATGGCATTTTTGCCCGAGGGTTGGGAGAATTCAATTTCCTTTAATTACCTGGGAAGTTTGAGTGCCACCTTAATAACATACCTGCTCTTGTTCTTGAAAGCTCAGAGTCCCTTGGGTCTCTTACCAACCGCACATGGGAATAACATCTATTTAATTGAAAAAGGACTAAAATGGATATCAAATCTAAAATTCAAATTAAATGAGTTGAGCACATATTTTAAGGAGGTTCAGTATAATTGATACATCTCTCGTAATGTCATTCTCCTGCTTGACTTGAAATCGGTTATACTGTGGTGAGACGAAACAATACGTCTGGTGAAAAGTGCATTATGTTGTTTCCGTGCACAGGATCTCATTACGGAAGGGATCGAATTTACTGCCACCCCTACTGCACTGACTTTGTGGCAAAATTAAATTATTCTTCCAATTTCAGTAATGTATTTCACACGGGTCCACAGGGAGCAGATTACTGAAGCTTGGGAGAGGCCACACTCAATGTCTCATGTCTCAGCTACTCAGGCTGAAATTACACTTCATGTTTAGACAGGAAAAATGCAGGGTTAGTTACTGATTCACGATCTGTGACTAAACACACTGATGAGATGATGTTCTTGTCCAATAGAAAAACACAATGCAGGGGAAGAGTCTTTAAATTAGACCCTAAAGTTAGAGCCGTAGCTTAGCGTTTAGTGTAGCATGTGGACATGAGGTCCAATCCTGATCTCCCTATCATTTCTTTTCCTCAATAGAGGTGGCAAAACTAATCAAGTTTTTAAAATTGCATTTAATACTGTAACTGAAAAAGAAACGTTTGTCAAGACTTGGCTGAAAGTGTAGGAAAGTCTTGAATTGGGAAGGTTATAAGTCTTGTGTATTGAATGCTTGAGCAGTTTGGAAAGAGATTCGAGTTTGAAGGTTGAGTTTTGTATCATGTGAAATCTTGGGAGGAGAGATTTTGAAGTGTAAAGGGGATGTAGGCCTTATGTAGTTTGAGAAGAGATTTGAATTTTAAAACGTTGTTGCTAGGGTGTTCTAGTGGTTGCTAAAGAAAGCTGCTGGTGTGGTTACTAGACAGGATATACAGTATGAATGGTTGGATATATGTATAGATGGCAGGTTTGTGGCTACTTAAATCAGGTTATTGAATTTTAAACTTCTGGATTTTGGACATTCTTTCAAAATTCCATCAATACATGATTTTTTTAACTATTCACTAGAGGAAAACTGTAAGAACAGCCTGAAAGGTATATTAAAAATATATATTTAAGCAACCTTATATTGTTACAAACCCATAGAAGCACTATAACAATAGTACATATAACTTGGGCACTACATTTCAGTCTTCTAAGCCAAGTTACCATTATTTATATAGCTCTTTTTACAATGCAGATTGTGTCAAAGCAGCTTTACAGTATTAAACAGTGAAATAGTGTAAAGACATATAATGGCTTTATGGGAAAAACAGTAGAAAAATTACACATAAAATCAGTGACATTTAAAGTTGTACATATAGTGTTGTGACGTATTGTGAAACAAACTATCAAAAATGACAAAAAGTAGGCAGGGACTTAACTCTATACTTCAGTTGTTGATTGGATGGAGATCTGAATGTGAACTTGCTCGATTGTAAGAAAGGGCCGGGGTTTAAGGAACAGCCCAGTTATAACATCAGAGAGAATTCTGTGTTATCAATGATTAAACATATGGATCAGTTGTTTATAATAAGATAATTTGATATGTAATATAAAATAGTCAGGGTGAATTTACATTTCATGCCGACTTATTGTAAGCCAACCTGCACCATAGTTCCAGATTTTATATAATTGAGAGCATATTTGAAATGAGACTGATGGTCTGTAACAAGTTTAGTAAACCCTTAAAAAAGAGGGTTTTCGTAGCGATGCAATAGAAGGACTATTTTAGGTTTCCCAACAACATTCTGTAAAAAGTTCTTAAAATAAATATTTTCCTATTATATTTTCCTGTTGTCATATAGTGTGAAGAACATTTTAATATCTAAAGAACCTTTTTCTACTGTAAAGAGTTCAAAAGAAATGTTCCATAGATATTGAAGATTCTTAATGGAACCAAAGCTTTAGAGGGAAGTTAGAGTTAAAAATGTGCCTCATGTAAGGGATTTTGAACTGTACGATGGCTTTGTCAAGCCTGCAAAGTAAGTGTTACAGCAGTCTCTGTCATAAGTAAGATGAAGTAAAAATTACAGTTTTCCTTATTCATTTCTCCAGATGACAACAATTTCAGTGAGGCAACGGCAGTGCTGTTCACGTGGATCGACAGAGGCGAGGTGAACCGACGCTCTGCAAATCATTTCTACTCCATGATCCAGTCAGCGAATAGCCACGTGCGGCGCCTAATGAACGAGAAAGCTCAGCACGAGGAGGAGATGGAGCTGGCCAAAGAACACTTTAAGAATTCCCTGCTTGCCATTCTCACACAATGTAAGATACCTCCTGCCTTCACTGTTTGTATCCCAACTGGTTACTATGAGATTTTCATCTAGTGTTGCCATGACAACCGCTCATCCTTTGTACCGAGTAAGATGATATAGTCGTCCTTAAGTGGGCTCAGTCTCTGATCTGGTTGTTGGACTTTTCTCGCTCATCTTGATATGACTGTACTGCCAGCAGGAGTGTATTTGTATGTCCAGAACTACCATATTATGTTACACTGCCCCTAAATGTAACAAGACATGGGCTCTGTTCCAAAACCTAGAGAGCTGCCTACATAGGCAACATTATAAGGCATTATAGGTGAGGTTATGAAAGGTAGGCATTATAAAAGCCAACACATATATCCTTCACGAAGAAGATAATGCCATGATGCACTGAGACAAAATCCATCTTAAGCTGCATCACATTTCTCTTTGCTCTGTGAAATTTTATGTTTGAAATCCACTCATTTCCATAGAAATAGAAATTGCATGGCTAATGTAGCCAAGTTATCATTGTCTCTGACTGTATTTACAGAGACCAGAACTATGTTATCATTTTTATGCTGTGTCCATTTTAGAGGTCTGCATGGGCCTTAAAACAACATTGAACCAGAACCGTGCTTAAACGGTACCACTCAAGCTCAAAAACATTCATGCTGTGTATAATTCCTAACTGCACCCATATTATACACAATACAGTAAGATAACTGTTATGAGATGGTATAAAAACATATAATGTCTCAATGTATATTTTTAATGTTCTCAGAACGTTAAAATGTCCAGTTTTCTTGTTGTGATTATAACATTATTAAAGGTTACAAAACATAACAAGAATTTTGATCAAGTACAAATAACATAAGGACATTTTAAGAATGTTGTTCTAAGAATTTTTTCTCTCAACATTGCGAACGTTCAAGTACTGTATGTATAACATCATAAATACGTTCCGAGAATGTTGTTCTACAAACACTTTCTCGCAACATTTTGAAAAAGTATATCAAATATTAGTCTCAAGCTGAACGTCTGATGCATACAGCACACAAAATTAGAAACACTTCAGGAGTTTCAAAGTCGTCATCTGATTGGTTGAATTATACAGTATTTCCGGGAGACATGTGTGTCGCGTTCCACCTGGAAACAAAGATGCCGTGACACCAAACCCCCTCATGAAGAAGAAAGCTCTCGTGTTTACAACTGTGGCAATTGGCACTTATCAGGATCAACTAAACGCTGGCTTTTCAAAAATATGTAAAGTTTGTCCATGAGTTTTACACACTGGTCTGTTATTATAGGGACATTTCCACGCCCCTAAACATGACACAGCACAAAATGAAACGTAATTGGTTGCTTTACCTGTCAGTCATATGGCCTCTAGCCTAGGGCGGTGCTTGGCCATTTAAAGCGGCCAAGGTTCCCAGACCTTCTGCCATCAGTCTGAAAGTCTGACTACACAAGACTAATCAAATATTAATAAGAATGTTTCATAAACATTATTTTAGGAATGTTTTGTTCTAACAATTAATTTAACTTAAAAAATATATTAAATTGTGAGAACATTCCATGTTAGCTGGGGAAGTCCTCTGAGGTCATATCACTACAGTTGAAACTAAGACACAAGATGGCAGATAACTGCAAATATTAGGTAATATTTGACCACTGAATGCTGCGAGTGACCAATCAGAATCACATATTCCAGAACACAGTGTAACAAGAACTAATTTTGTGTTTATTTTTGCTTTTAGCTTAGCAAAATGCTAATGGCAGACTTGTGTGGTATTGTGTGTTGAAACTCCATATGTCGCATTTATAGTCCCTCACTTACAAGGTTCTATTTCATTTTGGATACTGTTAGAAAGCAAGGCAGCTCACTAGTCATGGAACAGAGCCACAGTGTTTCCTACACAGTTCACAGGACTTTACTGCAGAAATACACTACACAAATGCACACTAGGAGATATGATTGCACTGAGACCTAGCTGCCTATGTCAGTGTGACTGTAGCCATAGCCATAGTCCATAGAAGGTCCTGGGTAAGTACAGTCTCAGTGGAAGCACTCTGACCATATAGCAGATGTGGAGATGTTCAACTTAACTTAAAGGTAGGCCAACACCAGATTCACTCATCTTTTTTTGTGGTCCGGACAGGTGAGAAGCCAATATCCCAGCTCAAACAAAGAAATGTAATTTGCTTGAATTAATATGTGTGATGGAGATTTGTAATTGGTAATTGACAGAAAGACATTGTGACACCATTTGTGCATGAAATACTAAGAGAAAATGTATTTTAGAGTTGAAGTAGGCGAAAAAAGATGATCACATAATTGTTTACTAAACTGAAGACTTGGTCAAATTAATAAATAGCTGGCAACAGTTTACAATTGGTCCAAATCTCAATCCTAACGCAAATCCAACACCTAATGCCAAAATAATAACTGCGCACGTACCCATTTTGAGCTAAAACCTCAATCAATGTTTGACATCAAACATTAAGTACTTTATTAGTACTTCTCAAGCAAATCCATCATTGTAGACTGTTGCTTTCCTCAGTCCTAAGGAATTGAAACAGCAGCTAATGAGATGTAAGTACAACAGACACAATCAGGGGCCTCTCAGAGAAGTGTTGCGAGGGTCCTGATGAGTCTGACTGCTACCGCAGATGCTGAGCTCTACATAAATGGCTTGTCTTGTCTGACTTCCTTACCCACCAAAGTTGAGCAGATTACGGCTGTGTTCACCGCTGCCACCAGGCAAAAGGCATGGGACCATTTCTCAAAAGCGCAGCGCAAGAACATAGACATTTGGCGAAAGCAGTGCGAGGTTGGTATTTCTTCTCCCCTTTTGTCATGCTGACTCTACATCAGGGGTCTCAAACTATGGGCCAAGCTTTGTCATTACAAATCAATTTTCACTATACCCTGTTGAAAAAAAAACAGCATATGCTGGTTAGGTATGTTTTGAAGCATGGCAGCTGGTTTGAGCTGGTATAAGCTGGTTATAAGCTGGTCCTGATCAGGAAATATTTGCTAAGGACCAGCTTAAGACGAGCACATGACAAGCTTAAACCAGCTCATAACCAGCTTATAACCAGCTCAGGACCAACTAAAGACCAGCTCAAACCAGCCGCCATGCTTCAAAACATTAACAGGGTAGTCTGGCCTTAATGTATTTAAAAGCCAAAGTATTACACCAACATTTACTATATGCTGTATAATATACATATTTCAAATTTTTGGTTGTAAAAACGCTGGAGAACCGCCTGGCTAGTGTCCCCCAGGTAATGTAGTTTGAGACCCTTGCTCTACATGGTACACTGACACGGCAGCTCTTTATATGGCAGTGTATCTTGTGGCTTTTCATTGTACAGACTTGTGGGCCCTCACACAGCAAAAAGCATCCTAGTTTTCTAGCCTCTGCTCTTTCATGCAGCAGAGCTCTCTTTGAAATTGCCACCAAGAAAGAACCTCCATTGCTGCCATGGCAACAGATACGGGCAGGATTATAATGATGCTCATCAGTGATTAGCCTGAATTAATTGTTATTAACTCATCCGATTTGAATTAGGTCTCTATGAGGAAGGAAAAGTGAGGTGCGTTAACTCAAAATGTGCCTGTATGCATCTATGCATAGACACCCCTGAATTCTCTGGAATGCACAATATGGAATTTCCATATTCATAATATGGAACGTCACCGGTATGCAAAATTGATGTTAGCGCAAACAGAATTCTCAATGAACCTTGAAATATAAAAATCCCTCGCTGGTGCTAAACTCCAGCTGCAGCCATCGGACTTTTTCCACGACTGTATATCATGAGCAGTGATGTGAGGCCCAAATCCTAGTCTTAGAAATACTCTGAGTGTATTGATTAATTGCTTTAAGTCAAGTCTATGAAAGGATTCCATTTCAGTTCACAGTTGCCAAGAGGTAAGACATCAGCGTTGTGGCAGAGTCTTTGGTGCTGTGAGAAGTGAAAGCCAGTTAAGATGCTACCCCTGTGAAAAGTTGTTTTTATTGTTGTTGTTTTGTAGCACTGTTTGTGGATTTGTCAAAAATATTAAAATAATTATACAAAGTTAAGTACAGAGTTTCTAGGTTTTCCTGTACTTAACTGTCAGAGTTGTGAAAAGTGTGAAGTCTTGAAAAATCATAGAAAGCAAGAATGCTACATAGTTCTTGTTTTGCTCAAATAGAGAGGCAGAGGATAGTTGCACACTTTTGCTCACTTTTTCTTTCTTTCTTTCTTTCTTTCTTTCTTTCTTTCTTTCTTTCTTTCTTTCTTTCTTTTCTTAAAGAGATTTCTGCTGTCATAGTGGGAAATTACCATTAACAAATATAAGCTTATGAAATATGTAACATGACAAAACATACAAAAAGTAAAACCAACAACATACTAAGCACACTTTTTTTTTCTCATACAAAATAAGGGTAGCCTATACTACATAGGGACCAATTCTCAATATTAACTAGTTGCTTATTAGTATGCCTATTATTAAAATATTGGCTGTTTATTAGTGCTTATAAAGCACATATTTGTCATGGCCATATTCTACATCCCTAACGCAATACCTAAATTTAACAACTACCTCTCTAACTATTAATAAACAGCAAATTAGAAGTTTATTGAGGCAAAATTCGTAATGTTTTTTTAATAGTGAGAATTGGACCTTAAAATAAGGTGTAACCAAAATAAGCCATTGCTTTGGCTAATAGAAACTGTAATTTATTAGAAAGAAAATAGATGTAGATTTATTTACTTGTTTACTCAACAAACAAAAAGTATGCTATTGGGATTTTAGTTTGGAAAATTACAAAGATATATAATTAAATTTAATACAGTTTTTAAACCAACATACACAATCACTGCTGGAAAAGAAATAAAGCATGTGGAATTCTGACTTAAAACATTATTATTGTGGAGATATAGGCCTTGTGACAGAGTGATAGCTAGCCTCAGTCTCCCTTATTTTTTGGCCAGAAATGGCTCTAAGTCAATGCAGTCTTTATAAAAAATGTTATAAAAGCCTTATTGGTTTTTCCAGAATGACTGGAAACTCCATTGGAAAAGTAATGGATATTCTTTGGTCAAAAGGTGTGGGAACCCTGTAAAATGAAATTGTGAGAATTAGAGAGAAATATGATATCAGAAACAACGCAGAGCTCGACCTGTATTCCACTGATACTACAGCTTTCAAGAAACAGATGAAAGATCAGGCAACACAGTGCTAGAGTAAAATGTATTCAATCACAGATAAAGCAAAGCTCAAATGCGCTCCCTTTATAGAGTCAGATCTGCAAGATTTCACAGTGGTGGCATTAAACGTCCTTTGTGCTGATCCCTATAATGGCTATCAGAGGATCAGTGGGCTTGGAAGTTTGTGTAATGTGATTTTTACGCTCCATTTTCAGACCTAGACAAATTAACTTTCACTATTCCCTCTGGGTTGTATTTCTAAGTTAAGAAATCAATCACCAGGGCCTGTGCTTGCCAAATGATTGCCTGTTTTTTTATCCTGTCAAAAGTTTCAAAAGGTTAAATTAGATTATTATTAGAGTAGAACTGCAGGAAGAAAAAAAAAACATTTCATTGGTATGTGTGATTGTCATATATGTTACTGCCACATTTACACAGCAAATGGAAGTATAAAAGTGTGTCCTTGTAGAATTACTCAGAGCAGAGGAAATGTTAATGTGTGCAAAATGTAATCTTTAATCATTCAAGGTCTCGGACAGAAGCCAGTAATGGGATGTGTGTGTGTGTGTTCGTTTGATTTCTGTGTTGTGCTCCATTAGGAGCTGAGAAATGCTCAGAGTGAAGAGATCATGGGAATACGAAGAGAAGAGGAAATGGAGATGTCAGATGAAGACTTGGAGGAAAACCCCTGCAAAAAGATGAGAATGGAGGACACGGGTAGGCCTGTGATCAGCCGCTAATTATCATAATCATGATTCATTAGGATAGTGGAGGCAGGGACTGACTGTGGCTAAAAACAGCCCTAGATTTGAGACAGCCCTAACATCTAGTTCATATACACTGGTTGGGACTATACAGTGCATTTAAAATGAACAATAAATCTTCAGTAAAGGTCGTTGTTAATTGGCGGAAAAGAGGAATGTGAAATTCAGTGCCATAGAGACATTTGTTCAATGCCTACATAATTATGTTTAATTTTAGGGCTCAACGATATACTGTATATATTTTTTCTCCTATTTTTCCTTACAGGCATCACATTTTTTAACAGTAGTGTATAAATAAATGATAATTCATAAATAATAATTTGTGAAAAAGACAAATCAGTATTTTTCCCTCCAGCCCTCAACCACATTATTTATTTAATTTGCAACAATAGTGGGAAAGTTATAGCCAAATTGCTGGATATAGCACACATTGCTGGAAATATGGTGCAAAACTGATTTGTTTATCATTTTTAAATCATTCTAACTGATGCTTTCAAGGCCATCACAATTTCACATAACTTCAATAATACATCATCTATGTCTGCCAGCTAAACACCACAAAACCAATGCAGTTTTCATCTGCAAAGCATTGAAACACATGTATAAGATCAGTGAGCGTAAGACGTACAGCACAGCCCTGGTCCTGTAGGACATTTTAGGGACATGTTTTAAACAGTATTCATAAACACTGTAAATAATCACTCAACGTCAGTTCATAATACCTAATAGATTAACTAATGAATAAAACTTTCATAAAGTGTCAAGTCCATCTCCAGATAGTGACTGTAAAGTATCAGGTTAATAACAATTTCCAATCAATTCTTGATTTAATGAAAAAAAACAACTTGGTTTAATGTTAAACACAATCACCCCGTTAGTCTCTAATCAAATCAGCTCCTCCATGACCACTTGGTTTTATTAGCTTTATTCAAACAGAGCGATCACATCCTTCAGATAACCTTGAGTACAACAGCATTTGTGCTGAGATATCAACGTGAGTGATTACACTCTCCCTCCTGCATGTATCCCACAGCAAATCTGATTATGAATGATATTGCTTCAGCAGAGAGCGGCGGCAGGAAGTATCAGGGGATTCTGAGATCAGAGATATTTCATGACCTGTCACAGCACACAAGCTCTGGCTCAATAAAAGTAGTATTTTCAGTGGCAGGAAGGAATATCTAATGGTTGAGATTATCTGTTGACACAGCAAAGACTCAGCACAGTGACCGAGTTGTTATGCAAACTTCACCATCAATTTCGGCTCTGAATCTTAACGCTTGCTCTAAAGCCTGCCACGTATATGCTGATTCGATCAGAAGGATTGATGTTAGAATTTATCCTATATGATGCATGTTAGATTAAGCAACAGATCATTTCAGTTCAGTGAGAACTACTTAAGGTGGTTGAACTGGTCAACAAGTTTAAGCTAGGACAGGTAGCTCAATCAGCTGAGTCAAGGTGGTCTACCAAGCACAAAAGTGTGAATTCATCCCATCTATGCCACAGATGAGATAAAGACCTTCATCCAAGCTTACTTCCTGTCTCTCCCTCTTCCTTCCTGTCCGAAAGAAGTGCTGTCTGCGCAGACGTGTGCTCTGCGGGAGGAAAACGACAGTCTGCGCTGGCAGCTGGATGCTTACAGGAATGAGGTGGAGCTGCTGAAGAAGGAGCAGGGCAATATGTACCGTACCGAGGAGGATCACACACAAGAACAACAGCTGCACTTCCTGCAGCAGACCATGCAGAACATGCAGCAGGTAATACAGGCCGTTTTGCAGCAGAAGTAACACTTTAGATTAGGGAACACTATTCAACATTAGTTGCTTATTAGCATGCATAGCACTAGCATTTGGCTGCTTATTAGTACTTATAAAGCACATGATAATTCATGGACATATTCTAGATCCCTTAACCCTACCAAATACCAAAACATAACTACTACAGTAACTGACTTACATGCTATCAAATAAGCAGCAAATTGCGAGTTTACTGCAGGAAATCTCTTAGTGATAGTGAATGTGTTTTCGCTAATATGAAGTGTTACTAGATTTTTTCTTGATTTTGAAAGAAGCCAATTAAAATCAAGTTCAACATAACTTTAAAACATAAAAAAAGTGCTTAGCAACGATAAAATTACATTTAAGAGACAAGCAGTTGATATTTGCTGTACACTGTAAATCTGAAAAAGTTGGCAAAACTCAAAAAATATAAGCTACTTAAACTTTGAATTTCTTAATTTTTACTATAAAATTAAATTTTACTATAAAATTTTATAATTTTACTATAAAATTATCTTGGAATCTCAATTTAAACATTTTTGTTAGAGTAAACTTAACTAATTCAGTAAATACTTGCTAATTAGTAACACAATGCATTGACTAGTATAGCAAATGCTGAATGAGTATAATAACACAGGACATAACATATATCTGTCTTTAAACTAAACTCATGCTTCACTTGTCACTATGATGGTAACCCGCTAAGAAGCAGAAACTCTTCTAAATAGCATGGTAAAACATTAAACACTACTAACTCTCCCACTTAACATTAATCTAGCACACACACACACACACACACACACACACACACACACAATAAAATAAAATAAAAAATACTAAATAAATACACCCTTTCGAGTTTTTATGCTTTCTAATGCTTCATTTATTTGATCAAAAATACAGTAAAAATATTACATTGTCTAAAACTGTTTTCTAATTGAATATATTGTAAAATGTAATTCATTCCTGTAATGCAAAGCTGAATTTTCAGCATCATTACTCCAGTCTTCAGTGTCACACGATCCTTCAGAAATCATTCTAATATGCTGATTTGCTGCTCAAGAAACATTGCTTGTTATCAATGCTAAAAAACACTATGTTTGTAACATTATACATGCCTTTCCTGTCACTTTTGATCAATTTAATGCATTCTTGCTGAATAAAAGTATTAAGTTCTTTCAAAAAAAAAATTATTTGAATGGTAATGTATATTTTGATTGTTGTGGGTGAATCGAGTCTCTCAGCAGGTGTGTGTTAAGAGCCCCAACGACTCAACTTCCTGCTGACACTGCTGATTATCCAACAACATGCAGCATGTTTGATATTATTGTCCAGTCACTGAGGCGGACTCATGACTCATCAAGTGACCAATTAGATCAAAACCTTTTCTTCATATTTTTTTTTTTTTTTTTTAATCACAGGTAAAGCTGTGTCACATCAGAGAAAAATCACATCATCACATTATTGATATTTAAAGGATGGCTGATATTAAAAGAGCCTCCTAGTGTCTTCTTTTGACACATTTAAACATACGAAAAAAATCAGTGCATGTGTTCAGTATGCTCTCACGTCAGTGCTCCATGCAACACAAACACTCACACCTCCATTAATTAGCTGTCACATCAGTTTAAATGATGATTGGACACAGTGTTCTTCATGACGCAGACTGTCATAGTGCAGCCATTAGCACCGGCTCCAGCTCTCTCTCTCTCATTTTACATCGTGCAGTTGCTTTAAAGGCTTTTATGTACAAGATCAATACTAATGTAAGAAATGAGCATCCTTTTTGTGGAAGGAGAAAGATGATGTTCAGAATTATATAGAGTGCAGTGGACTGTCATTATTTAATTTAATGGTTGAAGAACTTTTTCATTACAGTGACTTTAAAGTTTTCGTTTTAAACTTATTTTATGTCTGTAATCGCATATACACTACTGTTTAGGGACAGTAAGATTTTTTTTTTAAAGAAATGAATATACCGGTACTAATGAATACTTTTATTCATTACGGATGCAGTAAACTGATCAAAAGTGACAGCAAAAACTTTTACATTGAAATCTATCATTTATCTGACAATTACATTCAAAAAAATGTAACATTTACAAGATTGATAATAATAATAAATGTTTATTGAGCACCAAATCAACATATTAGAATGATTTCTAAAGGATCATCTGACACTGAAGACTGGAGAGATGATGCTGAAATTTCAGCTTTGCATCAAAGGAATAAATTATAGTTATTTACAATTGTAATAATATTTCACAATATTAGAGTTTTTACTCTACTTTGACTTAAAATGTTACTGACCTGAAATGTTTGAACAGTGTATTTCAGTCACACTTTATTTTAAGATCCAATTCTCACTATTAACAAACCACTAACTACAATTTTTGCCTCAATAAACTCCTAATTTGATGCTTATCGGTAGTTAATAAGGTAGTTGATAGGTTAAAGATTATGGATGTAGAATGTGGTCATGCAGAATATGTGCTTTATAAGTACTAATAAACATCCAATATGTTAATAGGCATGCTAATAAGCAACTATAGTTAACAGTGAGAATTGGTCCCTATACTGAAATGTTACCTGTATTTCTAAGTGAAGCAGGACATTGAACAAGCTAAATGAAGAACAGGATTGGATTTTAAGAATCCGCTAAAGATTGAATCGTGAAAAGTGCAAGAATGGATGTTGTTATTGCTGTCTGTGAGCACTACACACCATTATTTTCATTATTGTATGTTACGTCCCCCTTGGAGGGTTTTGGGGTAAAAAGGAACATGAAACTTTTCAAATTCCATTCTTATCCTTTTTGGTTTTAATAAATGCTACAAAAAGCTGACCACATGAACTTCTGAAAAGACATAAAAGTCTGACTCAGTCCACCTCCTCTTTATTGTCTTTGTCGTTTGCTGTTCAGTGATGTTTATGAGGGCACCACGCAGCCCCACACGCTGCTCAATGTTCCAGCCATCTGCTTTCTGTTGCTCATGATGCTATTTGTCTCCACAGCAACTGCTTCGGCTCCAGGAAGAGCTGAAAGGGAAGGAGCTGGAGCTGGAGCAGGCCAGAGATGAGCAGCGCTACCTAGAGGGAGAGGTCCTCAGCCTCAGGGAAAAGGTTGGACAGACTTCATGGCCATTTTACCAAATAATCTTCATTATAGTGGTATTTGAGGGCAAAAACAGTGATTATGAGGAGCAGTGTTGGGATAGCTACTTTGAAGTTGCTGTTACTCAATTTAAAGTTACCCTTTTAGCTAAACTACAAGCTTAATATTTTGCAGGACTATTATTTTGCAGTTATATGGTAAAAAGCAATGAGGATGCCAATTAGGGTGACAGTATTAAACAGCATTTTTTTTCCTACAATAAAATTAGAAAAAATAACAACTAGGATTTATGTAACTGTGCAGAAATTGTAACGATAAACAACAGCATTTAACTAAAAGTTATATATTTTTTGTAAAATTATAGTAACAAATACACTCTAAAGACAAATGTTTCAGCACAAAAATTAAAAATAATAATAATGCAACAGTAGGCATCAATCTTTTGAGTTACAACAATTTATGAAATTAACTAATTGCATTAGGGTTTACCAACAAACTATATTGACTTAGAACCTTTTTTTTTTTTTGAGTAATTGACTTAAGTTCTTCCAGCTAATTTTAACATAATTGAATTGTGGTCTTGGAATTAATTAATCTTACATATATCAGTTTAAAATGAACAGCATAGCACATTTTTAGAGTGAATTATAATATAATTTAGTACAGCTCTTCAAAAAAAGAAGACATGAAACTGTCACATCTGTCGTGGATCACAAGAGTGGGGAAATTGGGGAAGACGTCATTGAAGAATGGCTTTATTTCAATTTAACTTTTTATTTTAACCTTTTTTTTTGCATTGAGATGTAGAGACTATAATTGATTTTTTTGTACTATAATATAATTGGACATAATGCAACATTTACTTTTGTCCCACGGCTATCAATTCTGATTTTTGGTTCTTCGTAGTAAAACCTTTGGCCACCTCTGTTTTATATTATCCATCTGAATAAATCTATTCACTCGTTTGGATTTCCCACTGCCTCATTTGAGAGAAGTAGTGAGCATTTTAGGCGCACTTGTTTGATCAGTTCACTCGACTGTAAAGCTTCACATGCAATACATAATTGCATCTCTGCACGCTGGAAAAAGTAGCCTTTAGTTACTTCCGAGCACTGGTAGGGAGTTACATTGTAGATGGACACAAAGCCTTATGTAAGCCATTAAGAGCACTGTTCACTTCAGATATGCTGCAGTTTGGCAGTGTCTGCCTCCTCATGTGTGACAGCGGGAAGCTCTGCAGCCCAGGGTCACTTACTGTCCTCAGTCCCCCTGTGCATCCAGCGAGAGACACAACTCAACATGGCAGCAGGAGCACGGGGTGCACACACACCTGAAAACAGAGACACATAAACAGCAACACATGAAAAAGAGCAGGACAGTTTTTGGTCTCAAAATGAATATGCTTTGTTGTGGCTGCAGAAGGGGAACAAGGCTACGCTGGAGAGCAGGGTTGTTGTTCATTTCTACACTAGATAACACGCAGTCACATATGCCCAGTCTATGAAAAAGATATAGATACAACACAACATCTATATATGCTGAAAACATACAGTGGCCTCCAAAAAGGATTCAGTCAAACACAAAAGTCAGTTCCCTTGTGAAAAAGAAGTACACACCTGCTTTTTAAAATAGTAGTTATTACAGAAATAATATATTTTAAAAGAATAAACTTGTGCAAATTGAATGTAAACCAAAACATGCTTTAAAGTAATTTTAGAATAATATTTTATAGAAGTAAAATGAAGTAAAAAGTAAAAATGAAACACTTGATTTCTAGCGATTATCGTTTGATTTCACAAATACTATTTAAACTAAACTGATCTAGACAATGACATCACTGAATTCAATAATGAAATGCCTTTAACTGAAAATTGAGTGTTTAATCTTATTATTATACATTACTGACACTCTATCCTCCAATTGGATACTGTTAAGTGCTTTGACACAATCTGTATTGTTAAAAGCGCTATATAAATAAAGGTGACTTGACTTGACTGTATTATGTTAGTTAAAACATCAAAATAAGTGTACTTTGACAACAAAAGATGATTAAATGATTTAAAATCTATTTTAAAGTAAAAAAAAAAAAGTTCAAATAAATTTGACATTTACAAAGTGTAATTTTTAAAAAAGTGCACTTAAGTGTGTTAAGAAATAGTCATGAAAGTGTAATTCTTTTAAGTAAAAAACAAACAAACAAAAAAACAGTACACTTCAAGGTGCACTAAGCGATTTTTGGCAAATGATATTGATATTTGAAAGCACCAAAACAAACATGCCCATAACCCAACAGGACCTTTGCCCCTATTTTGATATCTCCGCCCCACACGTATATGCACAACCATGGCACCGACAGTCATGGAAACAAGCAAAAATGACAAACAAGAATATTCAAACAAAAGCCAACACAGATAAGTTGTGTGAAACAATCCTAAATCAATGTTAAATCTATCAAAAAGGCCGCTGGAAAGCTGCTCTGATATTTACACGGGTCCTACCTCTCGCCTGATCATAACCCTTCTTTTTAATGTTTTGTTCCTCTGATATTTTCCTCTTTTTTATCTTCCATCTCTCTCTATCTATAGTCAATCTGCTAATACTCATCCTGTGCACTCAAATTGAGTGCTCTCTTCTCTCTATCATTACTAGACATGCCCCCTTACTGCTGATTGGCTACAAGCGTGTTTTGGGACTCGGTCTGACACTGTGGTCAAAATTTGTGGTTTAAATATTGCTTAGTGCACATTCAATATATTTGTGCAATTCTAAAACCCATCTAAAGTAAAGCTATCTGCATTTATTATACATTTAAACTACAAAGAATTCATTTAATTACAATTAACGCACAATTAAGTGTCAGAAAACATTACATTCAGTACACACTTTTTTGTATATTAAAGTACATTATTTCCATAATAAGTCTTCTTTTTAGAAGTATGCTAAAGATTAATTTATCACAAGGGGTGCATTAATATTCTGCCTCTGTGGGCGCTTCACTAGGTTTTGAAAGAAAGCAACTGAAAAATTGAGTTCCACAAAGAAGTTGTGAAAGTTAGATGTGACCTTTCACCTTAAGGAACCTTATTCATATCTGCTGAATAGACTGTCTGTCACTTACAGCTTCTTCATCCATGTCAAATTAAATGTGGTGTCGGCCTTGATTAAGGTCTATAGAGTTGTTGTCATTGAGGACAGATGATCTGTTCTCTCTGTTGCTGAGCAGCACAACATGATACCTTATCTTTTGTGCCAGTACAGTGGTTTGCCCAGACACAGGGAATAATGACCAGCCTTGTTTACCCCATTTTCCTAACAGCAGACATTGGTTTACATGAATGTTATTTGACTGAGATAACAGGAACATCAATAGTCGTGAAGGTCCTGTGGAGCCCATAATGTATTGTGCTCCTACATGAACCCGCTTGCAGATGGAAGATGTGTGTACAGTATTTTTAGAACCAGATGTGGTGTGCTTCAATATTTCATAGATATGAACCTGCTGTGACCTTCTACAGACACCCTGGCCGTAATGTATGGAATCACAAATGTGTTTCATTACCCCATTCTCACAAGCATCCATTAAAAATGTAGCATCAACTTGGCACACTCAAGGCCAGACTGAGGTTTCTCAGAGGTTACACTGTCTGCAAAGCTCCTTCACAGCTGTACTGCAAAATAGGATGGAGTCTGGAAGTGAGTATTTCTGTTTTTTCTTGACAGCTGTTGAATGCCATGGAATCGGTAGACTTGACAAACCACAACTCTGAAGGCCATGAAAAGGTAAGTCAGGCTGAAACTGCGTTAGGCCCAGCGTCCATCACGTCACTGACGTTCACCAGTGAGATTAGTCTGCACTACCAGCACACATCAAAAGAGGCATGTGAACCGCTCACATTGCATCATCCCTTCATTTCTCTTCACACCATGATCTCTCTGGCAGAAGTTAATTTTAGACTACTCATCTGTATGTTCTATGAGAATATGGGCTCCCTCTGCTTTTTCTGCATAAAATAAAGACTCCCAAACTTAAGAGTGCTGCAGAGAGTGACAGAAAACTTTTTATTAAGGTGCAGTATTTGCAATCAGTAATTGAATTTCACAGAATTGCACTTTTTTAATTGAATCAACAAATTGAAATAAATTCTCAAATAAAGAGATTCACAATAATGATTAAATATTCCTATCTATTAAATCTGTAAACCTATAAAAATCAAGTAGCCTACTAAAGTCTCTGCAACAGAAAGCATAATAAACACACTGATAATATTTGTAGTTAATAAACACATTTTTATGTAACTGACTAACCTCATGTTAGATAAAGTGCTCTACAATCTGCTGAGGCAGACAGTAATGTACATAGATTTTAGTTTCAGTGTTATTTTAGTATCAGTGAGATTGACTTTTTATTAATATTCTGAATCAGTCTTTATTTTTATATTTACCATTTTCATATTCATTTTGGAGTTTCATTAAATTTTGTTTTATTTATTTATTTTAAGAACAGTTGTCTTGGCAACTAGCTAAAATAAGTTTTTTTTTTAATCATTTGATTTTATTTCAATTAATGTTTATTTTTAATGTTTGATCAAACTTAAGCATTCACTGTAACAATTTACTGCAATGTCTTCACATCCAATTATATATTTATAAAATGTTATTTGAAGCAGAAATGTTTTACGCATTTACTGTCACTATTCCAGAATATTAGGAATATTAGGACTATAAGTCCTACATTGATTTATTCCTCCACATATTCTGTAGCTTATAGATGCAATTGCATTTAAAACATAAGCACTAAATATAAGGCAAAAACGGCACCTTTATCTCTATGCATTTGACAGCGAATCTTTCATATATGCTAAAGACACATAAGCACTGCTGCCTCTATTTTGATCTTCTTTTTCGCTGAGGGTTTCTAAAAATGCTCAGCGCTAGGAGGTTTGTTATCATTTTGATTTAACCTCTATGTTACTTACGGTCTGGCATCTTGAGCAGCATCTTGGAAGAAGAGCCTCTTAAATGTCAATAGGCATTGATTTCTCTGAACGCAGCCGAATGCGGTACATCCTCAGTAAAGATTAGCAAGCATGCCCTACCAACTCAACAGTTTGCATGATCCATCTCTCTCTTATCTGCTTTGTGAAGGTTCCTCTGCATCCTGATGTGTGTTTTTCTTTTGTATGCATGCGTACAGGGAGTCAATGGCACCGCGGCACTCTACCACCATCGAGAGAAGAATAACGACGCGGTCATTTGGGGTCCTTTGAGATCAGAGAAAGAGGCTCTCTTGCTCGGTAATTATTCCAACTCCGCTTCATGCCGTTTTGATCTATAAAACATCTTGAGCCGTGTGCTGAGGGGCTTGAATACCAGATGGGCTTGGAGGATTGAGTCCTAGCTTAAAAGCACAGGAGGGCGAGCAGGTGCAGGAGCAGCCAAGCAGTTGAACGCAATGCTGTCCGGCCAGTGTTTGAACCGCTGTGATAACAATGACTAGGAAAGCACCTAGCACCTTGGCCTTTCTGTCATGTTTTTGGATGATGATCCTTATGAGGAGCTCAGGGGAGCTGTTCTTCTTTTTGCCAGGCGCTTCATTGGCACTGGCCCAGAGAAGACCACATAGCCTTCGCTCTATCTAATGGCTGCACAACACCGCCGCTTGCAAAGAGGACACATATACTGCACTGATGGAGTAGGGAGCGTCAGCCAGGCTCGGAGGCCCTCAGCCAGAAAAGCCAAACTCATTTGAGCAGAACAAAGTGAAGGGACGAACTGAAGAACACAAATAGTTTAAGTCTCCAGGCGCTCCCGTACTAGCTCTGAAGAGGACGTCTAATGCAGTTATTGGATTAGCTTGCTGTGCAAACATCATTTTGTATAAGCTCGTTCAAATGAGTTTGTTTGGTTAGATTTCTTGTACGAGTATGCAAAACAGATATGTTTATCTCAGTAAGCACGACGCGCCGTAGCAGAACGGAGACATATGGAGTCGGCTCGGCTGTTCTGCATTGAATTTTAAAATCAGAACGGACATCTTGAGACTCCCCTTGCCTCCCCAAGTGCGGCTCTGTGAAAGCAGGTCTTGTGGAGGGAATTGAATGAGGTTCCTTGGTAATTGGCGGCGTTACGGCATATAAATCAAGGAAATAAATATTGGCTCGGGCCCCTCAGGCAAGGCACTATATCCTGTGCCTCTGCATCAGTGCTTTACCTTTGCAGGACCTCTCCAAAGTAATCAGCTTAAGTGGGGGAGGGATGGTGCTTCTGCTCCAGGAGGCATATTTATGACTGTGCCACTGCATCTTTTGTCTTGCCTACTAGTCAGAGGCAACATATGCTCATTCACAAGCCTGCTCTGCTGTCTGTCTCTCCACACAGGAATCATATCAACCTTCCTTCACGTCCACCCATTTGGAGCCAACATTGAATATCTGTGGTCTTACATCCAGAGACTTGATACAAAGGTGATTATTTGTTTTAATTAAAGGGAAAATTCACCCAAAAATGAAAATCCTATCATCATTTGCTCACCCTCAAGTCCAAACCTACAAGACTGGTTAAACCTCAAACACAAATTAAAATGTGTGCAGATTTGTCTCTCCATTGAAAGTCATTTAAAACCAAGTCTTTGAAGATCCAAAAAGATCATAAAGGCATCATAAAACTAATCCATATACGTAAATTGGGCAGTTTCGTCCAAGTCTTGTGAAGAGACTTTATATGATGAACAGAATTAATTTAGGCTATTGTTTACATATAAACACGCATACATAGAGCACATTGCATATGGTAAACAAAAGCTCATTAGAACAAACCTCATTAGTTCTTTTGCATCAAAAATAAACGAGGGCCAATAACAGAATTTGCATTGATCTCTTTAATTCATTTGGTCACCATGTCAATGAGTGCATTTTGGATTAACAAAAGATTATAAATAATCCCATTTCTGTCAATATGTTATATGAGCCATATGTTTGTTATCTCTTTGACCCTTAAATACCACATGAAATATCAGAGGGGCTGTTTGCATCCAGGTGTGCTCAGCACTGGCACAGCTATTTGTATCTCGGCAGCCTGGTGGAGCTTGTCCAGTCTACAACAAAATGCAAATTTCATGCGTCAGATGTGGCCTGGAGGGCAACGAATGTGTTCTGACATTTTGCATGGTGGCACTTGTGTGCAGGCAAACATTTTTATTTTTTTAACCCAACTCCCCTTCCCATTGTTTCCTGTTTACACTCTTCTACTTATAAATAAAAGACAGAAAGACCTAAAATAAAATAAAAAATGTTACTGCTATAATAGCAATAATTGCTTCTACTTTTGTTCTTTTGTTGTAATTAGTATTTTTTTTATTGCACTTATTTGTAATTAGAATAATAGCCGTCGGCTAAAATGCAGCTTTTGTTATTTTTGCACTTAAGTGCGAACTTTAGTTTCTATTTGAGTTCGAAATGTTTTTGCAAGAAATCTTTTGAAAGTAGTATGTAAATCTAGTATATATTTAGTAACATATACTAATTTATTAATATATGCTACTAGACAAAAAGCGGTAGTATTTTATTTATTTATTCAGCATCTGCCATCTTTTAAATACTTAGTAGATAAACATTTAAAATTTACAGTCTGGAAAAACAGACCAAAAGTATTGATGACTCATCTTCCATGGAGTGTACAACTTTTTTCCTAATGGAATGTTCTCTAGAATAATAATGTCCATCTCTAAATTATAAATACCAGCAGCCTCTGATTACCAAATCATTGATTCTTCTTCTTCAGTTGCACAAAGTCTCTTCAAAAAAGTCCTAACTCTTTCAATAGGAGAGAAACCTGCAGGCACCAAGGTTTGATTTTTTTTTTTTTGACTTTTGTTTATCTTGTTCCAGTCTAAATAGTCATTCACTTCAACTAAAAGTAGAGAAAAAAGCAGTATTATAAACTGAAAAAAAAGTTTATATACTCCCTTTTTTAAAAATGAACAACAGCAACTGTTTGCAGGAAGCAAATGACAAACATACTGACAAACAAATTAGAGCAGTAGATTAATTTCTAAGCAAATTGTAGGCAATTTTGTGTCTGTTTATGCCCAAAATGTTCAACATGGAGCAACAATAACAATATAAATGACAGTTAGCTTTGCTTGTGTCTCATTTTTCAGATCTCGGCCAGTGAACTTGAAAGACTAATGGTCCGGTTGCCCAACATGTTCAAGCAGGAGTTCAGCGGCGTTGGAGCAACACTGGAGAAACGCTGGAAGTTCTGCGGATTTGAGGCTCTAAAATCGGTGTGACTTGCAGAGCCACATGCACTGATACTGAGGCTTCTGGACCTCTGGAGGACTGATCCAGAGTCAGCAACAAGAGCCAGAGCCTCACAGACACAAACAACAGGCTCTACACCCCGTACCGCCTCAGATCCGATGGCTGCTGCTCTCCAGAGGAAGTGAGACGTCTACGTGCAGCGCCGCATCAGATGTATTTACTTGAAAAAGCTCTTTCCAGACTTCTGTACCGATTGCGTAACTTATCTGTCAGTGGTGTCGTCCCTGAAGGCTGGGAGATATCCAGGAATATCGCGCCTCTCGGTTAAAAATACGGAATGCTGAATATGGGACACAGATGTGTGATAGCGGCCCTCTGCGCCCATCAAAGCCAGAGTGTGTGTGAAGACGATTTCTGCTCTGAAAAATGATTTAATTCATGGCCAAAGTGCTGGAGCTAATAGACAACAGTTGCACAGCTGATGCTCTTTGGACAGTTTGCTGTGTTTCAGGCCTTCCATGTTGTGTAGATGATGTATGTAACTATGTAACATGCTCTTTGTGTCTTGATGCACTGTTGTCTGCTCATGTAAATTACGATTTTTTAAAACTCAATTAAAAACTTTTTATCCAAAATCGGATGTAGTTACTTGGAGAAATCAGTGCTACATTTACTACAATCTTAAAAATAAAGGTTCCAAAAGGAGGTTTTGGGTTCCCCAAAGAACCTTTCGGTAAACAGTTCTTATAAGACCTTATTTAAAATATCTTAAGAACATTTTCCATTAAAATGAACCTTTTGTGGAATAGGATGTTAAAGCTTCTTCATTGGAACAAAGATGCTAATAAAGAACCTTTATTTTTAAGAGTGTAAACAGCTTTGGGCATCATTTAGCATTGAATGCAGAATTGAAAACATTCAAAAATTGTTGTTGTTTTGGACTACTGAAATTCCATAAATGTCATTCCAGTTAAATAGCCTATGGGAGTGGCCAATTCGATTCAAATTCACCCTTGTGAATTGAACGGCAGCCAGTTCACAAAT
This sequence comes from Barbus barbus, assembly GCF_936440315.1. Lineage (NCBI taxonomy): Eukaryota > Metazoa > Chordata > Actinopteri > Cypriniformes > Cyprinidae > Barbus > Barbus barbus. The sequence goes on from NC_136738.1 coordinate 5,760,335, forward strand.
TCTGGATTTTGCCCAACCCCGTTCCCGTCTGCGTCTCTGAATGTGTCAAAGCTATCTCGTAGTGTTGTGTCATGTTTTTTTATTCATGTCTGGGATAAACAACTGAACTATCTGCCATGAATGTGGAGCAGAACTTCCTTAATCAGCCAGAATATAAAAAGCTGTTAATAATGAATGAGAGGGGAGGAGAATGCTGCTCTCTGTGTGTTTAATGTGATCTATTTGCTATTTACATCAGCCACTGAGATGCTGTTAGCAACATAGTTGTGCTTTTGAGACCGCCTAAGCCATTTCCATTGTTTCTTGTACCAGCACTGCCATTATTTAAGAGTGTTACAGTAAGGATTAAAGATTAAGGTGCCTCAAGACCCTTAGGGCAATTATTTTGCTGCAAATGCAATGTTAAAGGAATGGAAAAAATCTATTATGAGTTTATTAAATAAAAAAAGAACTGGCACCACTCTACCAGAGCTAAAATCTCCAACGTTTGCCTTTGCTGGCAGCCATCATGCCTCAAATGTCTTAATATTCTGTCAAAAATTCTGGGCTGCACCCATGTATAAACATTCCAATAGCATTTTTAGCATGACTGACAATTGTTAAAGAAAAGCTTTGGGAAAAACAAAGCAGTTGTCAGATGGATTATGAAAATCAATTGACCAATGCTTGTTTTTAAAACGCAATTAAAAATGTACAATGTCAAAGTAGCAATCTGAGTAATAAAAACCCCTCAACCAGTCAGGACCTACTATTGCTGTTCTGAACGTAATAATAAAAGCTCAGTGAGCAGAACATCTGCATTCCTGAACCTTTCTCAGTATAGAGAACGAAACAGACTAACTGTAATGAAATGTTAATAAGCTCAGAGTTAAAGAAGCAGAGGTCAATTTTCAATTTCTAAGCTGAGGCCTTTTAATCCCACTCTCTGTGATGGCGGCTCAATATTCAGCAGAGTTATTTTCAAGTGCACACACGGTGGATGGAAGTGAAATCGGAACCATCCAGACAACAAATAAAAAAGAAGAGACAGTAATACCTCCTGGAGTATATTTAGACTTCCTGTATCAGATCAAACTGACATCTCCTTGGAAAACGAATTAGGCACAGTTGAGCTCTCGAGCGGTTTTCAAAGTTTGCTCCTCTGAATCCAAACCTCGTATTATCAAGCAGTATGTCATTGATAGTATGCTGATGAGTGCTGTTTGAGAAGAGAGAATATACTGCACTGCAGAGCATCTACTCACATCTATCTACACAGCAAAATCTCCAGTGTTAAAATCCTAGTGTTGAGGACTTTTAGAGTAAAGTGTTAAAGTTGTGGTGTTGAATTTTAGAGGATTAACACCAGCTAGTGTAAACAGCACCCTCTGGCCGGAGTAAAAACAGAGAGTCACCCTTATTAACACTGTGGAGTGTTATTAGTCACTTCCGGGACATTTGCTCGTGTGCACGCCTGACCCATCTGAAATATTTTTCCCAGGCACTATTTTATTTGCGCGAGATGAGGAGCAGACGAATCAAAACCTCTACAAATGATTCAGAATGCAGCGGCACGACTGGTCTTTAACAAGCCCAAAAGAGCCCATGTTACACCTCTCTTCATCTCCTTGCACTGGCTACCATTGGCAGCTCGCATCAAGCTCAAGACACTGATGCAGTGATGCTTGCATACAGAACTACCACAGGCTCAGCACCCTCCTACTTCCACTCACTATTACGAATCTACATCCCCTCCAGAAGTTTGAGATCTGCTAGTGAGCGACGCCTTGTGGTACCATCACAGAGAGGCTCAAAATCACTCTCCAGAACATTCTCGTTCACCATTCCTGGCTGGTGGAATAATCTTCCCACCCCTATCCGTAATGCTGGATCCCTGTCAATCTTCAAGCAACAACTGAAAACTCATCTCTTTCGGCAGTACTTGACTTCATCCTAAACTCAAAAAAAAAAAAAAACCTTAATCTTTCCCTCTATCTTTCTCTCCTTCCCTTGCTAGCTTTTACTTATTTGAACAATGACTGAGACTTGGTGTTACGAGCACTTCCTCTGTCTGATTGATGAATCGCTTCTTGTATTCCCCAATTGTAAGTCGCTTTGGATAAAAGTGTCTGCCAAATGACTAAATGTAAATGTAAATTGTTCACCATTCAAAGTGAATTTGTGCCATCGCAAGACTTGGAATATGAATATTTCAAAAGTGTGAAATATGTACATTACTCACAGAGTACATTTTAACACCATAAGAGTTTAAATGTACTCTGTAAGTAATGTATATATTTCACATTTTCGAAAATGTGAATTTTAACTTTCGAAGTGTTATTTTAACTCCACAATGGAGGGAGACATATATACATTTCAGGAGTGTTAAATTTGACTCAAATTGAGTTAAATGCACACTGGCTTTTTTTCTGTGTATGATCCATCCATCTGTCTGTCTGTCTGTATGTTTATCCATCCACCCATCTGTCTATCTTTTGCTCTCCACCTGTCTCAGTCTGTCCAACTCTCTAAACATCTGTTTTTCTCTATCTACCCATCCAGCAGTCTATCCATCCATCCATCCATCTATCTATGTACCAACTATCTATCATCCAATCATTAATTATCTATTCATCTATCTCCATCTGTCTATCTATCTCTCAGGACACAGTACATTGAAGTGCTTTTATATGCAAATTTTTAGGCTCCTAGTTTTATTTAATTTAATATATTCTCATGTAAAAGTTATGGTCCAAGTGCAGATGCATCATCTAAAAATATAACTTTGGACCATTTCAATAACATGCATTTATTTCAGCTGAATTACAGTGGTCACCATGGTAATACAGTGGCTAATTTAGAAAGAACTAATTATAGTGTTTAAAGAAATGTGTTATATATAAATAAATACTTATTATAATCTTCACAGAACTTGATAATACTATTTGTCTCTCAGTTAACAAAACATAACCAAACACTGAAGGCTTCATTAGAGCCCAAAAGTGAATGTGTAAACATTTTCACATTCAGAATAACCAAGCAAGACCAGTGGACTGCTTATAAAACTCATTCTCCAGAGATTATACATTTTGTGCTTGCACAAAAATAATAAAAGGAATTGTTGTTGATGTCGACAGCTGCACTGGACAGACATGCATTGTCTGGCCAAGCTATTTTTATTGACTGAGGCAACACGCAAAAATAGTACTGCTGCAGTAATGCCAGCCAATGAAATGAGGCCTGCCAAACAGCACACATTACAGCCACACTTCTCTATCTGATGGATTGCTTTGTTTTCACTGCTCCGCCTGCTAATGAAAATGAACGAGACCCTCTTGTTGCGGTTTCACACGGCGGCCGCATTAAGCGCATACATATTTTTCCAACTCTCCTTCCAGGGCCATTTTGTTGCTCATCCATGATGTCTGAACTGCGATAAGCGTCCTTTAAGTGATGGATGACCAGCGAGGCACCAACACACATGGCAGCCTGTTTACACGCTCGGATTGAACACATTTTCCCCTCCTATTTTGGATCCCTCCCCAAACCGTTAGCCAGAGCTTGTTGCATTGTTCCCATCTGTCTGCTACTCACATCACCGCTGAAGAGACGGAGATGTCATATTTGTCCTGTGGGTGCCATCAGCATGTCTATTGTCTCTGTATTAATGAAAACCAGGTGATGCGACACAGGCAGCTCTTCACTCTGATTGGTCAAGCCTGAGGCACAGAGATATTGCACTGCATTGCAGGAGTCCAAAGACAGAGTAAATGGCCTACACAGCTAGTCATTTTCTCGAAAGAGTTTTCCTTGTTTCACAAAAAAGAAACGCGTTCTCATCAACAATAAGATGCATATTTTTGTATTAAGATTAGCAATTTATCAGGGAAATGTTTTTAGCCTGAGCAAATGAAGCACTGGGACTCTTCGAGGGAGCCTGGGAGACAAAGCTGGGTTTGTAAATGAGGTTTATTGACGTCGTCTATAAATAAACCTAGTAGGAGGGGGAATACAGCAACATTAGATGTGTGGATTTCTGCTAATGAAGCTGCTCGACAGCTCTAATTAGCGTCAGCCTTTATGTGCTTTGTTTATAACGATTAGAAATTCAGCATTGAAGTCATTTACATCTCTCCAAATGTCACGCATTTCACCGCATCGACAGCAGTGTGAATATAATTAGAACGCCTGTGACATTGCGTTGGCTATGAAAATCATTTTCATGCTCTAAAACGATCAAATAAAAACATTTGTGTTGGTGGTGGTACATGGCATCCATCATCATTCTGAAGGTGATTTTATTAAAGCTCCCACTGGAGAACATTGCAGCTTCTCTGCATGATTCTAATGAGGCTCGTCAACAGCTGAGAGCATTGCACACTATACACTGTACTGCTCTTAGGTATATAACAGTACATTACAGTCAGGTGGAGATGCAGACCGCCATTCCCACTCCACTCTAGCTCTTCACAGATCTTTCCTCCAGATGTCAATCACATCTACATCACTTCTTTCCTAAAACAATATGTGAAAAGCGTCCCACAGAGCAAACCTGGAAATACAAGTCTGTTTGGCACAGCTTATCTCTCATCTTTCACAGTTTGATGGAACATGCCATGCTAAACATTACAGATATAGAATGAAAACTTGCAGAGGAAAGTGTGTCAAAAAAATTAATACTGCCTGAAAGTTTTGAAGTTTGATGGTTATATGGATCTGTTGAAGACTGAACAGACAGATAGATCATTGCTATGTGTATAACAGGCTATTCTGGATGGCTTCTAAGGTGCTTCTAAGCAGTTTCCAAAGGGATCTGAGCTGAGTATTTGCCAGCCAGCTGCTAGGATGTTATGGCTGGTTTCTAAGGCACTGTTATGCAGATAATAAGGGTGACAACTTTAAAAATGCTTTCAGTATTCATTTAGCTAGCGTTAGCATTGCTATTCTTTGTGTAAGCATCCATATGGTGTTAGACGCTGCATTGCAATCTATCAAAGTGTTTTTATTAAACTTTTAATTAAACTGATACTGGCTAGTTTTTAAGAGCAATCTACAGAATAGGACTAATTAATTCCCTTACCTGTCCAGCCAAAAAAGCAAGTTGTGCATCACTACTCAGGATTTTCTCCTTCATATTCCCACCGTTTGTATGTTGTAGCTACTGATGTTTAGGCTCGTTATTTATCTTTATCAGTCTTTCTTTCTTCTGGCCTCAAACCTTTTTCTGCTTCTTCGGCTGAACAGGTTATTATTCTCCCGTTGTCTCTGCTGGTAAGGCATGATAACAAGCATGATCATTTTGCTCTTTGCGTCACCAAACAACATTAGCATATCGCGCGGCCGCCAATGAGCGAGGATTCTCTGCGATGTTTAGTGAAATTGAAATCGGTGTGCCGCACTCAACCTTAAAAGTGAAACATTTTTGGTCACTATCTGGTGACTGGCTGCAGTATCCACCTTATGCTTCAACGTGGAAGTAAGCCTATGGGCGAGACTTCCGGTTCATTAGCCGCTACTGAGAAATAACGAGAAGAATTACAACGTGCCGTAAACGCTAAAACTGTTTGCATTACAAACCAGTGTCTTCAAAATTAAGATAATACATTAAAATAATATGGTAAGACACACCAATTTGCAATATCAAGCAGCAAAACGAGCGGTTTTGTATAGCTAAAAATAGCTGGAAGGGAATGAGACCAGATCGAAATCCATAGATTTTCCAAATAGCCGTGCCCATTTTTACGGGAAGGAACCCTGCCCCCTCAATGTAAATGAACTGGATGTGAGCAAAACTAAATAATCAAATTACACTTCAAATAATTTCCCCCAAAAATGGTTTCCATCATTTTATGTAGGCTCTTGTCAGGCTTAGTTCGTTTTTTTTTCAATTAGTTTGATTTTAGTGCCTTAAGTTATTCAATGCTACAAAAATGGGGTGTGGTCATGATTGTGAGCTTGCGATTGGGTCTGCAGGAATTTGATAGCATGGCTCCACCTCACAATCACTACTGTGCAGACTCTGGCTCCAAATGACGTCATTTTCACAAGATGATTTTTGCAGTGGCCATACTGAGATGTTTTGGCTTCACTTTTCCATGGTGGAAGGAAGCGGAGACACATTGTCTATCTTTTTTTTACAGTCTATGGGCGAAATACATTGAGGGGTGACCTGCATTGTCTATTGGTAATGTGTTGGTTTATGAAGCTCTGCTCACCCAGAAGTTATTTTCAAACCAAGCAGTTTTCTGTTGATCAACATCATGTGAAAAACTTGAACCCATTGCGAAATCTGTGTTAGAAAATCTTTCATCCTCAAACAAAATTCCCAATCACATGGTTTATTGAAATGACTGTATAGAGTGCTGCAGGGATTATGCATTTTAGGCCAATATTTTTTTTTGCATTTAGTTTTTAGTTACTCCTTTTTGCATAGGAGTTTGCATTTAGCACTTCTGGTTCTATCGTCCTGAACTTAGTGGGTTTTTGAATGAGCTTTTGGGTGAATAAGGTCTGTGATTAACACAAACTCAAGATATTTAACACATTTTCTATCAGTAATATCACCTGTGATTTCTTAAAGCTTTAACTTACAATAAGGTGACCAGATGTGCCACTTCCTGAGGACAAGTCATGCACAGGATTTTTAAATTGCCTGCTCACAAGTCCTGATTTACAGCCTCATTGTGTTTATAATCATGCTCTTGCAAACTACTCTAATTCAAACTTTCAGCTAAAGCGTGACCCTGGACCACAAAACCTGTCATAAGTAGCACGGGTATATTGTAGCAATAGCTAACAATACATTGTATGGATCAAAATGATACATTTTTCTTTTTATGCCAAAAAATCATTAGGATATTAAGTAAAGATCATGTTCCATGAAGATATTTTGTAAATGTCCTACCGTAAATATGTATTAAAAAAATTCTGATTAGTAATATTCATTGCTAAGAACTTTAAAGGCGATTTTCTCAATGTTTAGATTTTTTGCACCCTCAACAATACATCAATGGAAAGCTTATTTATTCAGCTTTCAGGTGATGTATAAATCTAAAGTCCAAAAAACTGAACCTTATAACTTGGTTTTGTGGTCCAGGCTCACAAATATTGTCAGAAGCCTAATGAGACATTGAAGTCATTAAGCTTTTTTTTTTACTTCTGGTGATTGTATTAATTTTTTCAAATAATCCGTAAGTCAATGGAAAAATCCTATTGGGTTTTGTTGAAGGAACCAGGGCAGGAACCCCCCCAAAAAAGTAATCACTGCAGTACTCAATTTCAGTTCAGTAGCAGCAAGCTACCAAAGGCACCTTTAAAAGCTCTTAGAGGCGTTACTCAAAGTTTGGGTCTCAGAAGCATGATAATATAATTAAATACGAGCCAATATAATAAGGTCATGGTATGCTTAAAAATGGCTTTAATTTTTTTTATCCTATACATCAATCTGGGTGTATTGTAGTGTGTATGTATGGAAAAAATGTTTTTCCAAATTATTTAACTTCAATGATTTCCGTGAATCAAGTAACTGGAAAAATAACACAGCTAAAATTACATCCTTTTCTGCAGATGAATAAAAAAAGGAACAGAACCGAAGCATCAAAGAGCCTTTAAAGAATGTGCCTGGCAGCTGGTTGGCTGTCATAAAATTTATATGAAACATCACATGAAGTCTTATTCAAGCAGACTGATAATGCCAGGAAATAACACTTTTGACATCGTATAACCTTTCATTGTAATACTGTGAAGAGATTTTTTTTCCCAAAAATGTTGATGAGTGTGAAAGTTGGCATATGTAGACTATAGGCCTTCACATATTTGAAATGTACAAGCTGGTAATATGAGTTTTATGAGGGATTTCATTTTCGCTTACATCATGGCCTCCTCTGGACAGTGCATTACACATGGCTGTAATGAAGCCCTCTGTGGATTAGTGTGGCGTTTTTAACATTTTTACACTGTTTAATGGAAATCCACCCTGACAGAGAGAAACCTGCGGAGAACAGGCTTGCTCAGGAACTCCATGCTGGTTTCACGGTAAGCAGAGGCCGAAAATAGCCGCAGTCACAAGGGGGTCAGAGCAGCACATCTCACGACAGAGTGGCCTGACCGCAATGCAACTTCAGCCAGAATCAGGGCTTTTACACCTGCTATACATGTCGTCAGGAGATAGACAGGTTTAGTGTCACACTGTGGGACAGCATTCCCAGTTGTCTGGCACACCAGCTTTTGATCAATTTTAACAGCCCCTACGAAGGGTCAGGGAAAAAGAAGCAGGCTGTGGCAGTAAATAAAGCCAGCTACAGAATCGAGGCCAGAGCAGGGCAACACTCAAAGTGGCAAGTATTTCATAAGCGTGCCAAACAGCTCACTGGGTTTTATTTGTAGACTCGAGCTTTCACCTACAGAGATCTCATGGTTGCAATAATCAAACAGAACATTTGGAAATTGAACTGGGTCGATCCAGTCTTTCCATGACATACGACTCACATTCGTACTGCAACAGTCTGGCTTAATTTCCATGTTAGTCCATCTGGAACAATGAGCGATCCAAGATAACGTCCTGTTTTGAAGCAGTAAATCAGTGATGGGTCCCGTAAGAAGCAAGTGGAAAACTTCCACACATTATAGACTACCTTTGTGAAGAAAGTACAGTGTAGCATAGTTTTATTATTATTATTATATAAAATAATTTAAAGTAATATACTTTAGTGTGAAATGAATGTAATGTTTTACATTCACTTAATTGCATGTTATCAGCAAATAAACGACAATGTATTGTTTACATTTATTTGAAATGAAATTCAGAGTCCTTTTTATCTTTATGTGTAATTTCCAAAAAGTGTCTTGCCGAATATACTGGTAAACATTTATGGTAAGCTAAAATATACCTAAGTGTAACTTCTATTAAAACTTGTATTTAATGTATTTGCAACTACCCATTTGTAATGATGAAGTTGCAATTTAGCATGTTTAAAATATTCTAACTTTAAACATAATACTGAATAACACACTACAATTGAAATTCTAATCAAGTATTATATGTTCTTTAGTATATAGGAAACGCATCAAAATAAGTATACTTCTTGAAAGCATGACAAAAAAAGAAATATTAAAACATGATTTAAAATGGAACATTGATTTTTTTTTGTGTCATTGTAATTACACAAATTAGAACTGAATAATATCATGTAACGTAATTATTATAGCCTTAGGTTTAGCGTTAGGTGTTTGTAATTACGCATAATTTACTGTTATTATACGCTGTCCATTACTTAAAACTTATCAAAATAATGTAACCAATTTCAAGATTAAACATGATTGTCGGTTTAATATAATTTCAAATTCAAATTCAAATGAAGTTCAAATGATACCCAAGTTTTTAAGTTCAAGTGGGTTTTTTGGTAACACTTTATTTTAAGGTGTCCTTGTTACACGTTACATGCACTTACTATTATAATAACAATAAATTATGCATAATTATATGCAAGTAACACTAAGCCAAACCCTAACCATATAGTAAGTACATCTAGTTAAGTAATATTACACAGTACTTAAATGTATAAGTACACTGTAACAAGGACACCTTAAAGTGTAACCATTTGTTTTGTTTTAACAGTGAAATACATGTAATTTGTAACAAGGACACATTAAAGCACAGTTGTAAAGATAGTTTTGCATGAAAGTTAATTAAAAATTAATTATAACCATAATGAAAAATAAAGCTCACATCTAAAATAATAAGGTCATTCGACAATAATAAAGCATACCACTGTTTGAAATGTTTATGGTGGATTAATGCCTTCACATTACTAGTTTTTTTTAAATTAGAGTAGGCAGTAGGGACAAGCTAATATTCTATTCTGAATGTAGCTCGAAATTGCTCTCAAGAAAAGTAAATATAAAATGCATCCTAGAAGCAATTTCTTTCACTGTTGCTTGCCTTTTATTCCTTTTGCAGTAATGTGTGACTGGTTTGTGCAGCTTGTGTTGCAGTAACCTGTCTTTGGCATTAATCTCGGCCTGACAAACGGCAAATCAGCAGTCCAAGTCATGGCGTACAGAACATCCCTCTGTCCAATCCCAGCTGATCCTGCGTGGATCCGTCAGATGTACAGACCAGACAGGCATCTGTACCGCACACATCAGCCAGAGCATAGTGGGAGGAAAATGGTAGCGTACAAACAAACACAAAAATACTCACAATGAGTAATTATAGATTTGCAAAACATTTTATTCAGCATGCTAAAATAACTTAACACCTACATACTCTGGTCCCTGCGGGTTAGGGGAAATACTTCAGGCTTTTTAGGCCACTGGAAATGATACATCCATCATTTTTCAGCAGACGTCAAACATTATACAAGTCACCTCAATAAATAAAGATTACTGCAAGATATTTCACATGGACAGCGTGGAGATCCTTTAATGTGAAGGATCAACCAAAGTGGTGGTGGGGAACAGTGACAAATAGAACGGAGCGCGGTATGCTGAGAGTCAGCTGATTTATGGCAGAAAAACATGGAGGAGAACAATGAGTTGTGGAGGCTCATGGGTGAGTTGGCGGCCCTGAAGTAGATGTAACTCTCTGTTGGGGTAGCGCGGGCAGCTGGGTCAGCGCCGAGGGCCAGAGTCAAGAAGATCTTTTGCTTCATTGATCTTTGCTGCCAAATACGGGGATCCACCTGCAGGAGAAGCAGCAGTTTATATCAGTATGTTCATGATTTTTCTCCTTTCTCCTCTTACTCTTTGAAACACTAAAAGGAGCATTTCTAAAATAACACTATCCTTATTTATTCATCTAAATGTAAACACACGTTCATCATAGCACATACAGAGAAATCAAAAGCGAACACGAAATTTAAATTTTATTTTATCATATTACTTTCTAAATGTCTTTTATTGTGCATGATTCATTAGTGCATATCATTCTAAAGGCCATTGCACACTGAGTCGGAAATTTGTGCATGTTAAAAAAATAAATACGACCTTAAGTTGTCAATCACGTTTACACACTGCCTCCGAAACTTTCGTCCGTCGATAAAAACATTCTGATTATTTTATGCGTTTTCGCATCCGTTGTGCTTTCCGTTGTTTTTATTTGCTTAAAAATACAGTCAATATTGTGATAGTTTATTACAATTTAAAAAAAAAAATTCTATTTGAATATATTTTTTTTATATTTTTGAATTTTCAGCATCATTACTGCAGTCCTCAGTGTCACATCATCCTTCAGAAATCATTCTAATATGCTGATTTGCTCTTCAAGAAACATTTCTAATTAATATCAATGTTGAAAACAGTTGTGCTGCTTAATCATTTAGGTTTTTTTCAGGATCTTTGGTTTGGTTTTAGGATTATAAAATGCCATTACTATCACTGATCAATTTAATGCATCCTTGCTGAATAAAAACACTAATTTCTTTAAAAAAAATCAGACATCATAACATTTGAACAGTACTTGCAATCCAATCAATTCCGGATGGATAAAATCAAGTCCCACCCTACATTTTCACCCTCATTTAATATCCCAATTCACTCAGAAATGTCATTAAAGAAATCAAATGGGTCACAAACTGTGTTTCACACCGACTTTAAAGTCACTTTGAAATTAAATGGAGCAGCATAGTTCATTTCCTTCCCCGAGTCCACAGGCTCAATTCTATCTTGATTTGTGCTGCATTACAGCTCTACATCCAAAGAAATCTCTTTGCCTCCAGTCACTGACTTCCAGCCCACGTCCATGCCGTATAATGGGAGCGTGTGGCTGGGAGGGGGTAAAAATGTGCTGTAGCTGGCAGCGTGTGATGAGGCACACCTGGTGCCTGCTGCGCCTCATCATGCTGCTAAAAATTTCCATTGCATCTTTGGTTCAGTGAAACACGTTCCCCGAATGCGAGCGTACGTGAGACACCCTGGAGGTCCAGAACACAGTCGCAAAGCCAGAGCAGACTTTACCTGATGACAGCTAGACCCTCACATCTGTACCCATCACTTTCTCCTCACTGCACAACGAGCCCTTCAACACATTTATTTTCTCACTTGCTTTGTAACCTTTTGTGAAATAAAAATGGCAACCACTGTTTTCTTTACTGCCTACAACCTCTTCTATTTATTATGTATTGATTGCTGATGCAGCCACACAAGTGCACAGTGCAGTGCATAAGTTATATACAGCGGGGGAAATAAGTATTCAACACATCAACAGTTTTTTAATTAAACAAATTTCCAATGCAGCAATTTGCATGAAATTTTGACCAGATATTGCCATTAACTCAAGTAGTATACACAGATAAAAAAAAAATCATACATCCTGGTATTGGGCTTTTTCGCTTCACAAAATCCATATTACTGAAGAGAAGATGAATGGAGTCATGAACCCAGAAATTCTTCAAATTAATCTGTTGCCACCCACCAGGATGATGAGGATGAGACATACTGTAAATGGACCTTCCGGTAGGACAACAAACCAAAACATACTTCAAACAAGACTCAGAATTGGTTCCACAAGAATAAAATAACGTTGTTGGAATGGCCTAGGCAATCACCGGACTTAAAACCCAATAAGATTTGTGGAGGAAACTGAAGATGAAGATGTTTCCATCCAATGAGTCAGAGAGAACAAAATCGTCACTTCCTGGCAAACTGGTACTAAGTATCACTAAGAAAAGTAGGAGAAGCCACTGAATATAATAATTTTCTAATTTAATAATTAGCTCCATCTCAGAGCGAACAGACAAAACACAATAAATGCAGTCATTGTTTTCGGAAGTGAATGCCAACTGTTTGAGAACGCAGTCGTGGTAGACCATTCTGGGAGGAAATACAGGAATACTTTGACGACAGACTTTGCTCGGGCATTTTATAATGACCATAACAACATTACAGATGATGTGCAACAAAATCGATCCGCTGGTTTGTCAGATCATGCCGTTCCATAGCGCAAAGTCATGTGACTTTTTTGAACACTCCTGCAGATTTTTTTTGCAAAATGCATTTTCATGTCCCATTATTTGCATTAATGCTTTTTTTGCACAAATCAAAAACCACCTCAAGTGAACATAATTTTTTTTTCAAAATTTGCCATTTCTATCACTTGTTTGTGCAATACTTCAAAATGCACATAAAAAGAGAGTGATTGAAACAATGCAAATAAAAGCTTTTCCCTCTATGTATTAAATACAGTTTCAGTTAGCCATTTTTTTTTTTCCTGTGGCATTTTTCCTACATAAAAACACATAAAAATATTGACGTGTTGAATACTTATTTCTCCCACTGTTTATATATATATATATATATATATATATATATATATATATATATATATATATATATATATATATATATATATATATATATACATACATATACATACAGTGTCCTCCATAAGTATTGGAACAGTAAAGACAAAATTGCTCTGTTGGCTGTGGAGTCAAGACATTTGCAAATATGATTAAAAGATGAATATGAGACAAAACTACAGAATGTCACATTTTATTATTAGCCGTTTCAACACATACATGTTTTACCAAATAAAAAGAGCAGCACTTTTAGAGTTCATCCCACTCATTGATGTGAGCATAAGTATTGGGACAGTTGAACATAAGGCAGATATAAAATATTAAAAGCTATTATTTAGTTGCAGATCCCTTGCGCTCAATCACAGCAGTGAGTCTGTGACCCATAGACATCACCAGACTCTTGGTCTCATCTTTTGAAATACTTTCCCAGCCTTTAATGCAGCCAATTCCAATTATTGATTGTTTTGGGGAGTTTCTGCCTTTACTCTCCTCTTCAGCTGGTGAAATTCATGTTCATTTGGATTTAAATATGAAGGTTGACTTGGGCAATCTAAGACTTTCCATTTCTTTGCCCTTATAAATTCCTTGACTGAACTGGCAGGGTGTTTTGGGTTATTGTCCTGATGCAATATGAAGCACTTCCCAATGAATCTGGTGGCATTTTCTTGAATATTGGTAGGCAAGATGGTTTTGTACCCTTCCAAATTCATTCTGCTACTGTCATCATACATTAAGTCATCAGTAAAGTTGAGAGGGCCTGTTCCAGAGACAGCATGCATGCCCATGCCATGACACCACCTCCATCATGCTTTACAGATGAGCTGTATGCTTGGGATCATTTGCAGTTCCCTTTTTTTCTCCACATTTTTGCTTTCCCATCACTTAGATAAAGGTTCATCTTTGTCTCATCGGTCCATAAACACAGGTCCAAATCTCTTCTGGCTCACCTTTGTGCTTTTTTGCAAACTCGAATCTTGCCTTTCCATTTTTGGTGCTGGTCAGTAGGTCTGCAACAAAGCATTATTTTGATAATCGATTAACCTAACGATTATTAGAACAATTAATCGACTAATCGAGTAATCAGTAGACTTTGACTATTCAGCTTTTTCAATTAGTTAAAATATTAAGTTATACATATTCTAACAAAAATAAAGGTCACTTCAGCTTTAGAAAAGCATATTATGTAATACAATTATTATACAATTAATTGGTAACAAGGTTCATTAGCTAACATTAGTTAACATGAACTAAGAATAAACAATACATCTACAGCATTTGTTAATCTTAGTTAATGTTAATTTCAGCAACTAATGCATTATTAAAATCACAAGTTGTGTTTTTTAACATTGGTAAATGCATTGTGAACTAACATGAACAAACAATGAACAACTGTATTTTTATTAACCAACATTAACAAAGATTACTAGTTAAATGTAATAAATGCATTGTTCATTGATGTTAATACATTAACTAATGTTAATAAATGATACCTTATTGTAAAGTGTTACCAATTCATTATACAAATAGATGTATTTGGCACACAAAATGAGATGACAAACAGAGACACTCTCTCACCATTTAATTAGCAACATGAAAAAGTAACTGAATAACATCTTGCACTTTCTGCCTAACATCTCCTTTTGTAAGTCATATATAAGAAACAAAATGAAGGTAAGTGATAAGACGCTTTGGATAAACTATTTTATTCACAACATAATGTCTTAAAATACCTTATAGGTTTATGATAACCAAAACAGTCATTCGCTAGATCAAGCTTTGATCTCTGTAAACTAAATTGTCACTTTAATTCAATTATTTTTTCCCACTAATAAAAATATTTGATCATTAGCTAGCTCCACACTGGTAATTCTAACTGAAAGAAACACTGATTCTGGTTTTTCATGTTTAATACCGTAAAGCAGCCTTAATTCAAGCAATCTATTGCATAAAGTACTATATAAATAAACATGATGTGACCGGGCTTTACCGGAGTAACGTTACTGAACTGCAGAGCTCATGCCAACATCCACATCGTTGAAATCACATGCATTTTTAACTGCTGCTTTCACACTGCTGTCAGTTTTTGTTGCGTGTATTTCGTTACTGAGAGGAAAGCGCGCAATATATATTTACATATTCATCCAAACACCGCTCAAGTTCGGATGAATTTGCTATGAAGCGCTGTGTGTGTTCTTCTCTTGAATTGCATCCAGGAGGGCTGAACTACAGTCTTGCGCTGGTCAAACCACAGTACTGCTGGCTCTTACATTAGGTCATATTAGACCAAACGACTACTCGACAACAAAAATATTTGTCGACAATAATGTCGACTAATCGTTGCAGCCCTACTTGTCAGAGGTTTGCATCTTGCTGTGTAGAATCTAAGTCTCCTGAGGACAGTAGATTGTCAGAGCATCACCCCAGCTTTCTGGAAGTTGTTGGTGATTTTACAGACACGTCTTTTAGGGTTCATTTTCACAGCTTTTATGATTTGTCTGTCATCAACTACTGTTGTTTTCTCAGCCGATCAGGTAGTTGTTGGTTGCTTGTGTCGCTGGTGGTTTCCAAACTCTTGATTTCTCCATGTCCTTTGTTTTTGCTAGAGCTCTAATTGGCTTCCTCTTTTCTTTTAGCATCCAAATTGCTTGCTTTTCTCTCAAAGTCAGCTCCCTCATCTTCATCCTGGTTTGTGTGTGTCATCATCGATTGCAAGATTCAGAATACAGAAGTAATGGATATAACTGATACGACACATTCCCTGCTTTTAATATCTGAAGAATTAATGCAACAGGACACAGATGATCACTTAGAAAGACCTGTGAGGCAACTGTTCCAATACTTATGCTCACATCAGATAGAGGGATGAAACTCTAAAAGTGCTGAACTTCTTAGCTGGTAAAACATATATGTGTTGAATCATCCAATAATAAAATGTGACATTCTGCAATTTTGTCTCATATTCATCTTTTAATCATATTTGTAAATGTCTTGACTCAACAGCCAACAGAGCAATTTTGTCTTTACTGTTCCAATACTTATGGAGGGCACTGCATATACATATATATACATATACATATGTGTGTATGTATGTATGTGTGTGTGCGCATGTTTATGTGGTTTATGAGGACACAAATTTGTATTATGACATGGGTATGACAGAGGTATTACAATATGAAGGTGGTTTATGAGGACACTGCCTATGTCCCCGTAATTCAAAAGGCTTAAAAAACATACTAAATGGTGTTTTTTTGAAAATCTAAAAATGCACAAAGTCTCCTGTGAGGGCTAAGTTTAGGTGTAGGGTTGGTGTAGGGCAATAGCACACACAGTTTGTTCAGTATAAAAACCATTACGCCTATGGAGAGTCCCCATAAACCACAAAAACCAACATGTGTGTGTGTGTGCGCGCATAAAAACAATGTGCACAAAAACAAGGTGATGGGAACAAAGCTATAGTAAATAATCCGGATTTGCTATAGTTTAGCTTGTTTGCAAATTTTGTTTGCTGTTTTATAACAATAATGATCAATTCTTGACATTTGGTCAATTTTGACAGCTTAAATTGCTAATTGACTGTTGTAAAGAGGTTCATGAATGCAAGGTCGCATGGGGTCAGCCATGGCAGAGTTAATGCTGAATGACTGAGAGTCAAAGTAATAATAATGATCAGCTTGTTACTGGGTAACAGACACTAAGCACTGTCTAAACATGACAGACTGATGTTCTTAAATCAGAAAATATCAACAACCCCTGATATATTGGTTTAACCATTTGTAAAGCTCACTTGTGAAGATATAAGGGAATAAAGGTGAGAAGAGACAGAAATAAGGGAAAAAATTATGAGTAGTGTATTTCCCAGGAGACCATCAGTCAGAGAAAGGTCAGTGTCGTCACAGTGCTGTTCCCTGAATCTCACCGAAACATGCACGGATCACATGGAGACCAGTAAATATAAAACAAACAAGAAATAAATAATTCAATTAAAAGATTAAGAAAAAAAATAAAAAAATAAAATGTGACCTGGCATGCTTCTGTGAGATTCAAGGAACAGCATTGTAGCAATGATGACCTTGCTCTGCTGAAGGACTCACAGGATTTACACAAAGTTGTCCCTCTCCAGGATCCTGAAAGCATCCATTGTGTGCTCACACACACACACCTCACACACACACTCACACCTCACACACACACACTCACTTACTCACTCACTCACTCACGCACGCGCGCACACACACACACACACACAGTCCCTGCCTGTCCGCTTGCACAAGACTATCATGATAAGCAACAATAACAAATTGGAAAACACACAGGAGAGTGAACAGGTAGCAGGGAGCAGGGCCTGAGGAGGCTGCTAATCTGTCTGTGTGTCAGAGAGGAAGTGGAGCTGCACGCTCAACAGCCTGCAGTGATGCACTTAATTACAGATTAGTTTTTCTGCCAATATAATTTTGCCCAGGACATTTCCTATAGACACTGTCAATGGACTTATTTCACATGAGAGAAATCTTGCAATTCTTCTTAGTGACGCAAAAGTTTGATTCATTTCAATGAATAAAATCAGTGTATATTCCAATCAATTAACTGAACCATCAAAACTATGATTCAACAGTTTGTTTGTGTAATCACAATTTTTATTTTTATTTTTTTTACAGTTTCACAATTTTTCACATTAAAATGTTTTAATACACTAAGAAAAAAAAATATGTACGGTTTATTTTTTTACTCAGTAGCTGGTAGTAATTAATTACAAAGGAATGGCAAGTAAGACATTGAATTAAACAAGAAATTCTGAAGTAAAAAGACATAGTATAGAAATAGTATTATCTTATGATAAATACTCCAATAGTCTTTGATTACAACTTAAAAGAATATCTGTTTTACAGTATCCAAATATTTGTAAGTAAATATTACTATTACAGTTGTTGTATTGGCGCATATACATGTTTGTGTATAATTTGATAATTCTTTTTTTTTTTTTTGAAAAACACTGAAAAATTTATTTGCAACTAGATTTTTACTCTTGACAACTCGTTTGTCTCTCTCTCACACACACACACACACACACACACACATATATATATATATATATATATATCAATTGCTTTTTCTTTTTAGTTTCTGCTTTTATTCAGTTTCTGTTAGATGAGTTAAGGCATGTATGACGGTTTCTCAATGTCCCCATTTGCTCATAGCAAGCAAATTAATGAAAGGCAATTCAACAATCATTCCATGCCATTACTCTGACCACTCAAAGTTAATCATCTCATTACGGCCTAAAGAGCGGATACCGGTGCGAATAGCGTTGATTCTCATGTCAATGTTAAACCTTGCCGTAGGGGCTTAAACTCACAAAGGGCTACATGCAAGATGAATACAGAAATATAGAAAAGTGCTCAATCTCATCTGGGTCACAGAGTCTTTTCTGACATGAATTGAGTGTGATGTCAAGGTGAGACATTAGGAGGCGTGTGGATGTACAGACCCGTATTGATAACTCACCAGTCACTGGCTGCATCCGAAATCGCATATTTCCCCACTATATAGTAGGCGAAAACAGTATGTGAAAAGAGTAGTATGTCCAAATTCACAGTATTCATAAAACAGTAGGCAAAAAGTACCAGGATGGCCATTCCAGTGAGATTATGAAGTGTGCATTCAATGGATACTTTAATATCCTATGAGGCAACATGATGAATATAATATGTCTGGATAACATTCATATTACCCATATGCTTACTATACGCAACATATTTTTTGACAGTCTTGAACTATTTATTCAAAAGTATGCAATTTTGCACACAGCCGCTGAGTTCCTCAGAAACCGATATTCGGAGGCTTTTAAAAGTCTTGTAAATCAGAAATAATAAGAAATCTTTCGACCGTTGTTACTGAATACCTGCATTGTTACACTAGCATGTCGGCACTCAATCAGATGCACAGTAAATAAAATGCTACATTGCATCATAAACAATCCTCTCTGTTGATAATGGCACTCCTGCAGAACAGATGCTAGTGTCGCACAGCATCCATCACCCTCCACAGTTCGGTTGCTAAGAGACGTCTTTGTTGACAATCGAACACCTGCGATATTTAATGGATGCTTTGCCTTTTCTTTGCTAGATCTCAGTAAGAGATGTCAAAGAGGAATATCAAACATGCAACTTTAAATAGCATAAAAGTATGATCATATTAGCAATACTTCGGCAAAATTTTGTGGGCAAAAATATCCATTGTCTACTGTCAATAGTGTAGCAATATATAGGCTTGTCATAATCATACATTTTGTGCTGAGGATAAACTGTCAAACAAATAATTGAGATTAACGATTTCATTCAGTTTTGTTCACTTACAAAAAAGTCCAACTTTTTTTTATGTGTATGTAATCGTGTAAATAGGCCTATACTTATACTATAAAATAGGCCTATGCTTTCTTCAATGCAGTTAAAATAAAAAATATTTATATTATATAATATAATATAATCAGTGCTGTCATCACGCATCCAAAATAAAAGTTTTGGTTTACATAATATAAGTATCTGTACTGTCAATATTTATTCTGTATATATAAATACATACACATGCATGTATATATTTCAGAAACATATTATGTTTGTATATTAAATATATTTATTTATAATATAAATTACATGAATATAAATATATACATGTAAATATTTCCAAATATATACTGTATGTGTGTGTATTTATATACACATAAATATACACAAAACACACACACATATATTATGCAAACAAAAACATTCATTTTGGATGTGATTTATATTTAGTGACAGCACTAAATATAATATAATATAATAAAGCAACCACAAATCTTCCATTTTGTACGAAAGATCTTTGACTATCTTTGTGTATTAAAAGTGCTTTTTATATTCTTTAGAAAAAGGGAAACAATATATTGAATTTAATAGAATTTCTGTGTACATTTCTCTTGTTTGGGTGGCAAAATGTGAACTTTAAACTGCACAATTATTGCATATCATTAGACCAGCAATAATTATGACAGACCAGTGTTGTATAATTATTGCAGACCAAGCAGCTTTGTAAAAAAAACTCATCCCTGAACCTGTTGCGAAATCTGCATGGGGAAATCTTTTGCCCACATATGAAATTCCCAATTGTTAGGATATCTACTGAAATAACTGGATGTCATGAAAATTCACCAAATAATTGTATATGTGGCCACACCTTAAGCCTACTCCCAATCGGTTTCAATAGGAAATACATCAGGAAAGCAAACTGCATTCATCAAGCCATTTCATGGGGTCTTTCATACCTCAGCCCCTCCACTAGTGTAACAAAAGGGATGGGCGCTTGCATGCCATTATTAACGGCACTGTAATAAAGGATTTCTCAGCAGAGCTGGAGGATGGGACAAATCTGGCACACTTTCTCTGCAGGACGTCCTCCCTGCAGTCACAGGCCTTATCGCTCCACTACAGATAGAATCACAGAGACCATCGCTTATTTCACTGAGAGTATTAGTGGTCGAGAGGAGCAAACAAGGCCTGACACACACACACACACACACACACACACCTATAAACAGCACCTCTGAGCACTGTGAGAAATGCACCTGAAAGAGGGTAAACCAGAGAAAGGCAAGGTGAGGCCATTAACCTTGAACAGAAAAACAGGACTAGTACAGTGGCCAAGAAAAAATAAAGATGCCGGCTCACAGTGTGCAATAGGTGAAACCGTGCACTTAAAAAGAACATGGTTAAAAAAAAAAAAAAGCAAGTCGATAGACAGTGATTTATAGCCTGTATCGCACAGATCAGAGTGAACAAATCCTTATCAGATATAAATACATCTGTTCCAGGTGCATTATCTCTACTGTGTGATATCGAATATTCAACATCTGTTTACAATGATTTTGACTGTGATTTAAGCTACCATTAAAAAAAAATGGATTAGGTCAGTTTTTTTTGTTTGTTTTTTAGAAAGAAATCTCTTATGCTATTTATTTGATCAAAACAGTAAAACAGTAATATTTGGAAAATATTTACAAAAAGAGTAAATTATTAGAGTTCAAAATAAATGTTTGTATTTGAATATATTTTCAAATGCAATTTATTTCTTTGATGCAGCGCTGAATTTTCAGCATCATTACTCCAGATCCTTCAGAAACCATTCTAATATGCTGATTTGCTGCTCAAGAAATATTTGATTTAAAAACATGTGCAGCTGAATAGGTTTGTCAATACTATAAACATTTTTTGTATTATTTGATGAATATAAAAGTTCAAAATAACAGCATTTATTTGAAATGCATTTTATTCTTAAATGTAAAAAGTGATGTGAGAGTTTTAAATGTAGAAGAGCATACTGTCCCTTTACTTTCTCATCTCATCTCATGACATGCATTAAGATGTATTAATAGTGTCTCCGATTTAAACTCCATCTGCAAAAATTAAATTAGAGTTGCTAAGACTGATTTTTTACTATGAATAATTAAAAAATATAAGCTGATAACTATTAGCTAATTGAATGATTAATTCATTAATAATTTATTAGGTAAATGTTGCTGTTTATTTCTATGTTTTTTTGTTATTGGTGAATATGCAAATAATTAAATGTCATTCTTCCTTCAGTGAAAGACTCTGTATTTAAATTCTTACATTAAACATTTTTAATGTACAGTACTGACTGAAGTGATGGTTCACTTGATTTTGTCCTGTTTTGTGTGGTTTTCATTTACGGTTTATATTACAGCAAGTCAGCATTTCAGGGATGTGAGCTCTCTTTAAGGAGTGTGTTATGACAAATGACAAATGCTGTTCAAATCAATAATGTAATCAACACCCGTCTCTGCTGCTGTCTGCTCAGACAATACACTGAGCTACAGCTGCGTGTGGAGAGCTGAGTCAGAGAATTATTGATCAACACACAGCCTTCCCAACATGACAGCCTGAACTACTGACCTTTATCTGGATGATTTAGGACCATGATCCTTCTGTGGGCTTCCCGTACCTTTGTCTTGCTGCTGGTCGGACTGCACAAAGCAAGAAAACAGAATATTTAGAAAAGGAGCACACCACCATCTAGTGGCTGCAGTGTGAACTGCCTTATGAATACAATTACAGGCTTCCAGACAGATTTTTTAGTTGTTGTTTTTTTTTTTCACTAGTCATCAACATGTGTGGTCCGTCTCCAACATTGCACACATAAACTGGAAATACTCAATCTGTACATCCCCTGAAAATCCCCAATTTAGTGGGCAAAACAGGCAACAGAACTAGAGGGGGAAAATGTATGTGTATGATTAAGGATATTTTTAATTTGTCTGACAAATGAATAAAGAAAAGCATTTGACAAAACGACAAAAAAGGAACTGATAAATTTTGAAATGCAATGCACATCTTAAAATGATTTATTAATTTACAATTTGATTGTTTTGTTGTATTTATTAACTACATGATTAAATGGTTTACATACATTTTTAATTGAAGTTAATATTTCGAATCAAATGAAACGCTTTAAGTGTCTATAAATTTATCAATATAAAAAGTGATTTCAATTATGTTTGAATAATAAAATTGATTACTTATTTCTTCATTTTAGTTTTAAATGCCACTTCCTAGTCTTCCATATATGTCAACATTGACAGATACGTATTATAAATACTGACAAATTTAAAATGAATGAATTAATAAACTGAGATGGTTTTTAAAGAGTTTGTTTTTCTGGTGTTGCATATATTAGTATTCCCAAATGTCTTAAGCATAATTACTTATTATATATAAATATTTTAATCTATCTAAAGCAATGAGTTATGGTCTGAGGACAGGTGGTTTTAGGCCACTTGGCTTCACACTGTCTCCTTACCGAAAAGATAAATACATTTCTTTCCAGCCTCCATCTGTCAGGGTTTAGATCTGAGTCACAGCAAAATAGCCAGACGTGATGATTAAAAGATACATTAATGCTTTCACAAGCGTTCGGTCCTACAAACCCTCCTCTAAAGATTCAAATCATATGCAGGAGTGGGCGTCTGAGGGGCCAGAGAAACTAATTAAAACACTGTGCAGCGCGGATGATTCCAGAATGTGATGAATCAATCAGGCTAAACTGCCAGAAGAGTCAGCATCTTAACCAGATATGTGTGGCCTTTTGGGAGAATAAAATGTGCGCACAAATGCAATTAAAGTCAGCAATGTATATAAGGATGATCACAGAAAACACAAACAGAGCTGCAAAAAAGATTTAAATAAAAAAATTAAAATAAAACAGTGTAAGAAGAGGCCGATTTGATCAAAAATACAGCAAAACAGTGAAATATTAGTATACTTTAAAATAACTGTTTTCTATTGTAATACATTTTAAAATGTAATTTTAATAATACATTTTCAGCATCATTACTCCAGTCTTCAGTGTCACATGATCCTTCAGAAATCATGTTATAATGCGGATTTGCTGTTCAAGAAACATTTCTTATTAATAGTGTTGTGCTAATTAATATTTTTGATGAAAATATTTTGATGAGGATTCTTTGATGAAAAGAAAGTAAAAGTAAATAATTTACCTGAAATATTAATCTAATGATCAATTTATTGCATCCTTGCTCACTAAAAGTATTAACTTGCTTTAAAAAAAAAAAAAGTAAATTTTTAGATGATCTATCCCTTTAAAGAGCACAAATAATGTACAAATTAGCTGAATTTAGCATGGGTGTAGAGAGATCACAGTATATCAAAGCAAACAGTAACATTATGAGGCCAGTTATTTCAGCTGTGACAGATGAGAAGAGAATAATAAAAACTATTAACCCGAATCAGTACCGTTTGATGAGCGTGAATGCGGTTGACCGAGTTCATGCTGATCACATCCAATAAATATTATTTACAGTCTGGTTCAGCTTTATGAAAACATTAGTCCAGTTTGATTGACAACACAAAGAAATGAGGCACTCTGCTTTGATGCCAGCACCGCCAAACAGGATGTGATGCTTGCACGGTGTGAGTCACACCTGGTGTGGGACCCTGTGAACTTCTGCTGAAGTAAGGGAAATTTTTAGAGAAATATACCCTCCTAGGAGGAGGAGGGTGGTCCACCGAAAAAGCAGATTATAAAGTTAGAGACACAGCTGAGACTTTTTTCCCATTAGACGACAGGATCAAAGCCGTGACGACAGGAGATGACGACCGGCTTCAAACCAAAAGAATTGCCCCCAGACTTAACCGCAAGCTCTTCTGGGAAGCGCAATGATGCAGTATGTGTATATACTGTAAAACACCTTTGTTTTCTTCCATGACAACTCATAATGAGAGAATTGACTCAGAGGAATTGCAGTGATTTAGGGCTTTGTTTAGCCCACAATTACCTGATCCCAAGAATAAGGCTGGCTTCCCGACTGGTCATCTTCTGTTCAAATCCACCTTTGTAATATGCAGAAAATGACTAGGAAAGAAGAGAAAATGTTGAAAGCAATGACCCAAACTCAAAGTTAAGCTCTATCAACAGCATATCTGTGGCATATTGTCGATTACTAGGGAAAAAAGGTGCTTTTTTCAGTTTTAAACAGTTAGAATGGAAATACACAGGGTCAGGCAGTAAACGTTAACATACACACAAGGCTTCAACCCTACTGGCATGAAACTAGGATGACAGAATCACTTGTACCCAGTCTTTCAATTTGGTTGTGATGATACACACAATGAGACATGATGGAAATATCTGTGCAGCACAGACATTACGTTGGCAATCCGTAATCAGAAGTTTATTCACCCAGAAAAGTGATCCCAGCTGAAAACGATTTTACCAACTATACAGCTCAAATTATTAATATAAACAGGATTTAACTGCTTTAATAAAAATAGTATTGTATTGAACTCATAACATTCCTTTAATCAGATGATGACTGATGTACAAAATAACATGTATAATCTCAATATTGATGGCAAACAGGTTGCTTTGGATCAGATAAAAGCCTCAAGATCAGCACTTTCACCTCATTATGTGAAAATAGAGACTTTAGGGATTTGAGATGATTGACCCCATAATTAACCAAATTCCCAAACTAAACATGCATTTATGCTGGAATCACCATAATTACGAGATTGACTGACTTGTAAAAGTGTTCACGTCCTCGTTGACCTCGTAATTCCAATTTGTAACTATATATTTGCATTATTTTTGTATATTTGTATACAGTTTTGTATATCGATTACTCCAAATTACACCCAATTATTTAGCTGGTAATAGTTTTGCCACAGAAGGACACAATCCCGAGTCCGAGGACATCAGATCCGAGTACAAACATCCCAGGTTTAATCTAATAATTACAACGTGGTGTGAATGTACCATAAGTCAAAGAACCCAAGACTGGGATTTGAGAAGGTCATGAAGGAGTAGTTTCATATAGCGTTTTGAGGAAATTTAGCAAACATTTTTTTTGCTGAGATTTTGTTACAGTACAGACCTCACAAGAGAGATGTTTACATTTACATTTGCTTCAAAGATTTTCCACTTTGGGACTTTTCCATATTCAGTTCTACAAGTTCACACATTCAGGATTTTCAGTTTAAAGAAACAGTTCACCCCAAAATTTTATTTTTTTATTTTAACTCTTAATACATTATTTGCTCATTGTCATTCCAAACCCATATGCTGTTGTTTTTCAGAAGACTTTCTGAAGAATTTTCAAACAGCTGACATAAATGTATGACTTGCTTTATTACATGACTTGCTTATTACATATCGTCTTCATCCATAAAATAGGTTTGTATAAAGAACAGACCTAAAAAGACAGTACAGCACCATGAAGGATAGCACACAAGCCGTATGGACGTCTTTTTTGGACATTTCAGATGACTCTAAACTGTGGTGATTCGTAATAATTCTCCAGAAACAATTATTTTTGTGTGCTATCACAAACTTTTGTGTTCCACGGCAAAAACATCAGCACACAGGTCTGGAACACATGTACTCATAAGGGTGAATAAACAACGGCAGAATTCTCATAGTTTTTTGCTAAACTATCCCTTTATTTAAAATTCCATAACAGAATAACATCGGTCTGTGGCTCCTTCAGAAATCGTACATACTGCAGGATTTTGGTCAGAGGTCACGATTGAGTAAAAACATGTGTACATTCAGAGGGCGAGAGAGGCCAGAATGTTCAGTCCAATCTCAGCCCACAACAGGACACTTAATCACACTCATCCATTATGTGATTCACAAAATGATGAAATCGCTGGATTAATAACTCTAATAATGATCTATTACAAGTGCGCTCTGTCGCGAACTCGGTTTAGGAGAAAGCCGCTGAGATTATAGAAGTTTCCCACAGGTGGACAAGTTGAGTCAAAGCCCCGACCACACAACCCTGGCGATTAAGAAGAACCTGGACAAAACAGCTTTACAAACCCCTTCAAAAACCAGAAGCACAGCGTGAACTACAGCAACGGCCAGTAAGATGTGATGAATCAGTCCATCGCTCTACAGCAGGAGGTTTAACATGCCAATGCCGCACGCAAACAAGTCCCTCAAGATGTGGAAATGAACATGGAAAAATCCGAATTTCATTCCCACATATCATCGCTTTCTGAAATAGAAGCTGTGTTTAAAAATGAATGTTTTGCTGGAACTTTTCACAATGGGAATACTGATTCATAGGGTGTTAGAAAGCAATCACGCAGCATTTGCTTATGTACAATCTCAGAAAAAGGTACAAAACTAGGGCGTTACTCTTTTAAAAGGTATTAAGATGTACACTTTAAGCACTAAAATCTTCTTATAAAAAGCACTAATATGAATAATTAAGGAACCAATATGTACCATTTGTTGCTAAATAAGGTACAGAGATGTACCTTTTAGAACCTTTTTTTTCAAAGTGTATGTTAAAAAATGGTTTGTTCATTTCTGACACTTACCGCAGAGGGTAACTTCTTAGCAGCTTCTGTAATCACCTGACTCAGAGGCCTCCATAAGTGGAATGCATATCGACCTAAAAGCAAATGTAATAAAGGGAAAAAAGGATTGAAAAGTGTGCCACTTGATCAGACAATTTACAGAAATCATATCCAGGGTTAACAAAGTTGGTTTAAGGGTGAAACCAAGGACAAAACCACATTTTAGTCTTATTCAATACGTGTTAAAGGTGAGGCCTTTCAACTTCCCTTGGTATTTATTTGGTCAGGGTGCTGGTGAACTGCCACCGGTTTTGGTTCGACTGTGAAGCAACACACTGCAAGTCAGCAGCACCCAATGAAATGAACATATAATGCCTTCGAACATCCAGCATTCAATAAAGAAGCTGTGAAAGGCCGTTGAGCGGCTCATTTAACCCAGCCAAACAC
This sequence comes from Barbus barbus, assembly GCF_936440315.1. Classification (NCBI taxonomy): domain Eukaryota; kingdom Metazoa; phylum Chordata; class Actinopteri; order Cypriniformes; family Cyprinidae; genus Barbus; species Barbus barbus. The sequence continues at coordinate 5,787,933 of NC_136738.1, forward strand.
ATCAAATCATTAAAGTAATTCATTATGGGAACATTTTTGGACTTTCATTTCATCAAACTCTAAGAAGCGCATTGTTGAGAGGAAAACGTTATTTTGCTTTTCAGCAAAAAAGTGTTTGAGGCTCCCTCCACATTAATCCAAAGTCCTGCCTCTGAGCGGAGCAGACCACACACTGCCTCAGCTTTTGGCAGGAGCGCTGCCCCCTTGATGTACTGAAATGGGAATTAGCCACCTTCCTCAAAGCAACCACAAGTGCTATTCCATCCTGATCTCACACAGCTATGGGTGGAAGACTTGGCGACTAACAATGATTAACTACCACACAGCAGTAGGGAGGACGGCAGAGACACCTGTCAGAAAAGAATCAAATGTAAACAGGCCGATGACAAAGTCGCTTGAATTATTTGGCCACATGGGGCCGTTTACAGTCGCTTTGATTCCTTTAATGCAAGAGGCCGCGTTGACCTCATTAACCAGGGTGAGCTTCATCTGGGGGCTTGAACAAACACTCACAGTAAGAGTGGCTTAACCATCACCCTCATCACCGTCACCATCATCTCGAGTGCTTCCATCCTTTAGAATCACATCATAAATATCTGTGGGTAGCTTTAACATACGGAAAGTTTAGCTAAATATTTTAAGAAGACAAAGGAGGAAAAAACTTTTATTGCATTATACAATGGCTACTCTATCCCACTGTGAACCGCAACATGAGGGATTTTAGCTTACAAACATCCTGCCTAGAAACATAGTCTGCGCCAGAACGCAAACACGAAAACTTTGCCAATGCAGAGTTCCAAGAGTGCTGATATGTAGTTCAGCAGCACTGGGACTTTTCACTGTTGATATCACTTTACTTGTCTGTGTTTGCGCTTTCTAGACAGACCGTCAGTGTATTATAGTGGTGGGGAGGTGTCACTGATTCATTTAAGCACATTCATTCATTCAGGATCGAAACAAATGACTGTCTTTATGAGTGAGTATTTGAATAATTCCCTCAACTGATGTACTCTAGCATATCAATTCATTTAGGACTGAAATAATATGAGTGTGTCACTGAATCATTTATTAAACAGATTTGTTCAAACACACTGATACATTCAGGATCACATGGGTCACATTCATAAATAATTTTGTAGATTACTTCATATTTGCACACACAGATGATCTTCTCATGAAAAATGTATTTCGAATTCATAACATGCACGTATGCATGAGTTTGTACTTACAGGATTAGTACGTCCAGAATAAAAATTTCCTGATAATTTACTCACAAATCACAACCATGTCATCAAGGATGTTAATCTCTTTCTTTCTTCAGTCGAAAATATTTTTTTTTTGAGGAAAACATTGCAGGATTTTTCTCCACATAGTGGACTTCAATGGTGGCCAACGGGTTGAAGGTTCAGATTGCAGTTTCAATGGGCTCTACACGATCCGAGAATTCGGGGAATAAGGGTCTTATCTAGTGAAACGATCAGTTATTGGCCTAAATTTCTTTTTGACTGAAGAAAGAAAGACATGAACATCTTGTATGACATGGGTGTGAGGAAATTATCAGATTTTTTTTTTTCTGGAAGTAAACTAATTCTTTAACCTTGGCTTGATCTAATGTTAATGATTTTAGAGTACTCAACATGAGTGACCATGCGCCTGAGGTTAATATTTTTCCTTTATAGCCGTTAATTACTTTCGGTAGCAAATATACAACACTTTCTGAAGCTGCGCACTTGTCGAAGAGCACGTGATGCAAGATCCTCAAGCAATGCTATCCTCAAAACCAGTTCAATAAACACCTTTTATACACAGACCCAGACTACAGAACTCTCATTAGCCGGCCCTAACCATAGCTGTGTTTTTACACAGAGAAACCTTGCAGCTTGGGTTTATTGACACTCTTTTACTGTACTTGATGACATAGTGATGTACGAAATTTCATCTTAACATAATTATGAGGCCAAAACAATTGTAGGAACAAACAATTGTAGGAACAACACAAAATTGTAGGTGTGGGTGGTTTCTGTTGTTCCTATATACAGTGGGGGGAGCAAATTATTTGATCCCTTGCTGATTTTGTATGTTTTCCCACTGACAAAAAAATTATCAGTCTATAATTTTAATAATAGGTTTATTTGAACAGTGAGAGACAATAACAACAACAAAAAATCCAGAAAAATGCATTTCAAAAATGTTATAAATTGATTTGCAGTTTAATGAGTCAAATAAGTATTTGACCCCTTAGCAAAACATGACTTGGTGGCAAAACCCTTGTTGGCAATCATAGAGATCAGACATTTCTTGTAGTTGGCCACCAGGTTTGCACACATCTTATGAGGCATTTTGTCCCAATCCTCTTTGCAGATCCTCTCCAAGTCATTAAGGATTCGAGGCTGACGTCTGGCAACTCGAACCTTCAGCTCCCTCCACAGATTTTCTATGGGATTAAGGTCTGGAGACTGGCTTGGCCACTCCAGGTCCTTAATGTGCTTCTTCTTGAGCCACTCCTTTGTTGCCCTGGCCATGTGTTTTGGGTCATTGTCATGCTGGAATACCCCTTCACGACCCATTTTTAAATGCCCTGGCAGGCTTCAATTCCCTGGCCCTGATGGTACATGGCCCCATCCATCGTACCTTTGATGCGGTGCAGTTGACCTGTCCCCTTGGCAGAAAAACACCCCCAAAGCATAATGTTTCCACCTCCATGTATGACAGTGGGGATGGTGTTCTTGGGGTCATAGGCAGCATTCCTCCTCCTCCTCCAAACACGGCAAGTGGAGTTGATGCCAAAGAGCTCGATTTTGGTCTCATCTAACCACAACACTTTCACCCAGTTCTCCTCTGAATCATTCAGATGTTCATTGGCAAACTTCAGACGGGCTTTCTTGAGCAGGGGGACCGTGCGGGCGCTGCAGTTTTTCAGTCATTCACGGCGTAGTGTGGTACCAATTGTTTTCTTGGTGACTATGGTCCCAGCTGCCTTGAGATCATTGACAAGATCCTCCTGTGTACTTCTGGGCTGATTCCTCACCGTTCTCATGATCACTGAAACTCCACAAGGTGAGATCTTGCATGGAGCCCCAGTCCAAGGGAGATTGCCAGTTATTTTTTGTTTCTTCCATTTGCGAATAATCACACCAATTGTTGTCATCTTCTCACCAAGCGGCTTGGCGGTGGTCTTGCACATTTGCACCTAACATGCTTATTAAATGAGATCCGAAGTCTTTATGAGTATTGAGTCATTGAATCATTGCCTCCACTTATTCATTCAACCAAACTGATTCATTCAGGATCTAAACAAGTGACTGTCTTTGTGAATGAGTAACTGAATCATTTACTCAAATGATTTGATTAAACACACCGATTCATTCAGAAATAAAACACCGCTAATGTGTTTCGTTCAGACATGCAACAGTAAATTCTGCTTCAAATTCATTTGGAAATATCACAGTCAAGCCATGCAAGAAAATACAAGCAATCCAGTCTCCCCTGGAGTAATCTTAGGTTGAGCACTACCTCAAAAGCACAATGGTGATCAATCATCAGTTTGAACCAGTAACCTTTGGTTCTCAGCCCAGAGCTTTAACCACTAGGCCATACCACACATATTATATAAATGCATGTAGCTTCTGCATGTGACTATGTAACATGAGGATTAATGCACACAAATCTCCAAAAGGATGCATACACAGGGGTCCAAAGCAGAGGTGCTCACCTGCAAACCCTGCCGCTGCAACTCCCAGCCCCACTGCCATCAGACAACCACCCTGAAACACACACACAAACATCACATCACTATGATAATTAATAATAATAAACGCTGGTGGGTTTTAAGCATTAGACAAGGCACACAAGGTTTTCCCATAGCAGATTATTAAAAACTTTAAAAACTAGACTAGACTTCCACTCAAAATTTCATATTTTCCCAGAACTTTTTTTAATATTAAAAGAGTGTTTTTCCTGTATCTGAAAATTCAAACTTCCATAGACGTCCACTGACTGAATGTTCAGAGTCTGACTGATGAATCATGACATTGTATGATTCATGAAATCATGCAGCAAATGTATAGTTCAGATGTAAATGATTTATCATTTAAGATGTTATTTCTATCGATCTTCTCAGACAATACTCCAAAATTAATAAAAACACCCAGAAAGCCCCAGCTACTACCTCAAAATGCACAGCAAAGACCCAGAATGCCATAGAAACCACCAAGAGCACCTTAGAGACCAATTTGTATCCTTAAGGTGCATCTAACCTTTTAACTTAAAATTTTTGAAGCTATTTTAATCTTTCAAATAAGGGTTTGACAAACAAGCTTGGCTTGACAAATTACTATACTTATTAAATCAACTTGTACATATAGCTTTTTGTCGGCCATAAAGTGTTAATTCCCCATGTGACAACACTTACATAATCATTATTGGGCCATTTTTGTTAATGCATCAGTTTATATAATGTGTAATAACATTATAATTGTTATAACACCTCTGGTATATAAAAAAAAGTTAAAGTCTTCAGATAATTGCTTTGAGTTTCAGATGTGAGCAGCAAGGTCAATATACGGATGAAACTCTCATGACACAAGCTCAGCCATTTCATATTAAAACAGTGTAAATGGTCCGGACTCTCCAGCGCGACATTTACTCACAAGGCGTTTGTCAATATCTGTCTCACTCTGCCCGGTGGACTTCGGTGTATATTCAGCATGTCTCATGAAGTCCCCCTCCATCACTACACCACTGGAGCTCGCCATGCTGATGATGACAGACACACCTACGGAGAAACCAGAGGGACAAACTTCACGCTGCTGCGGGGTCTCGCGATTTCAAAACAGAGCTACTCGTTTTAATACCCCACCGCTTCATGTGCCTAAACCTCCAAAAAAAAGAGCTGTAACTTCCAAGCATTATGTAACTGCACAAGGCTTGGTTTGTCAGATTATGGCTTTATTGTTTTTATATGAAAACATGAAAAATATGGATTGTGGACTGTATATAAAAACAATAAAGCCATAATCTGAAAAACCAAGCCTTGTGCATTTTGGGAGATAATATTCGTAATATTGTACAGTAGTTTTGATATCTTTATCTCCAACGGTGTCAGAGTTTAATTCATTTGAGTAGGTACAGTACATAAAACATGAAAAATATGGATTGTGGACTGTATATAAAAACAATAAAGCCATAATCTGAAAAACCAAGCCTTGTGCATTATAGGGAATAATATTCTGAATATTTTACAGTTGTTTTGATATCTTTATCTCCAACGGTGTCAGAGTTGAATTCATTTGAGTAGGTACAGTACATAAAACATGAGAAATTCGGATTCTATACTGTATATAAAAACAATAAAGACATAATCATAAAAAATAAGCCTTGTGCATTATAGGGAACAATATTTAGATATGTTTAACAGTTGGTAAGATACCTTCAAATCAGATGGTATTGTTGTTTAATGTATTTGTATTATTGCATACAGTTGTAAAATTATTATAAAATGCATAACATGCCAATTCCAAAAACAGAGCCTTGTGCAATAACAGGGATGTTTTTCAGAACCTTTTAGTGTTGGTTTTACGGTATAATGTAATGTAGTTAAATTGTTTAATTAATTTATATGGTTAATTTTTCATAATTTGTTTTCTAAAAAATTAAGCCTTGTGCAACGTAAAGGACAAATATTTATGTCTATCTGAGTTAGTTACGGCTTGAAACATAACAGGCGTTAAGAGTTTAACTGAAATGAAACTGAATGTCTAATGAATGTCAAACGTAAAACTAACTTTACCGCCGTCACAGACAGACTAAACAATACCATAACCAACTCCCTGCTAATGCCAGTGATCAGCTGATCTACTGTATGTAAACGTCAGGAATCACGCGACAGAAGAATAAACTAACATGAATCGATCTGCACATCTAAATCGATATTCCAGAGGAAGCCGTGCATATAGAGGAAATGAAATAGAGCAAAGGAGCAATATGACGGACAGCGAGCAAGCGAATGGAAATTATTATGAGAACTCACCTAGTACTTCAAACCCTCAGAATCAGCCAACACAGTAAGTACAACAGTAAAATATCATCAATTTGACTCTCATACTAGGTGTTTGCGTTTGATATAATAATAATATATTTATAAGATAATATATATGATACAAATATTTACATTTAAATGCATCACGTGTTTTATGTTTTAGCATGTATCGTTATTTCGATATGTTTGAGCTAACGATAGGTCATTTTGGCGATTAAATCGTATATTTATTTCTGTAGTTCCTTCACTGTTTATAAACCATATAGGCTACTACTTTAGTTTCACTTTCGTTTCTGTAAAAACATTCTGGGGAAGCGAAACTCAGATATGAATATTTACCATGGCAACAGAGTCCAGGCAGTTTGTCTTGGATTCCACACGCTCACATTTTCACATTTTAAATGACAACATTAAAACATATAAATAAATAGGCTAGTAAAATATCATTAAAAAAAATAAATAATAATAATAATAAATAAATGCAACAATCCTCTGGTGGGCAGTACAAATATAGGTTTTCAATATAAAATATATACTATTTATAGCCTAGTGTATTAAGTTGGCTACATCTATAATTTCTTAAATTTGCCTTTATTTACATTGTGTAGCCTACATCATGTATTAACTAACTAGGAATAAACACATGCTATCACATGACAAAATGTTACCAAAGACTATAGAATACCCGTTTTTTGCTATTATTATATATGTATTCATTATTTAGATTTTATATATTTGTTATTGTTCTTTATCTTCATTTATTTTATCTTGTTGGATTATATATCTTATGTTTGTTTGTTACTTTCAATCCCTCGCAATAGGTTGCTTGTTCTTACACATTGTTAAAATCCAAATATCTTTGTACCGTAAAGTATTTTTTCAAATTAAAATGTTACTTGCAAAATATATATATATATATAAAAAACTATAGAATACCCAAGACGTGTCACTTGAATTTTTTGAAAGGGGAATTCCAGTTGTCTGTGTCCATCCATGTCATTGGATTGTTTATTAAATTAGGCCTAATTTATTATTTACTGTAAAGTACTGAACTGTTGCTTGAACTTATGTACACTTTCTGTTTGTGTTCAGTTTCATCATGCCTAATTCTAATCATTTTGATTTATACCCCTTGACTCATTGTTTTATGTGTCATCAGGCAGCGCATTTGGGGTTATTTGTGATGTCAGGGGATCAGCTATGATACAGATGTGTTTGTAAATGGCTTTTGACAGCTGCATTATTTGGGGTGTGTGTATTGTGTGTCATCATTAAATATGATGGGGATGGAGGGGAAGTTCCCCAGAGTTGTTTGTGAAAAATTCTGACTTTACGTAAGAAAACATGACTTGTGCCCCACTTTGGTTTTGAGACATTGCTGGCATATGAGACTGATAAGTTCACAACATGGATGGGGTCTGAACTTGAAAACTAATGTACCTCATGCATGCCATTTGCCCACAGTGCGGATGGATTCACCAAGATACCACCAAATGAATCAAAACGGAGCAAAGTGCAGAGGAGTAAGTCATGACACGACTGTTGTTGTATTTTTCCATCTTCATGTCATCCAGATGTGTCTCTGATTGCTACCATCATGTGCAATTTCAGCATGTTTAGCTGTGTCTGCAAGAGAAGACAGATTTGTCTTGTTGTTGTTGTTAATGTTGTTCATTATTATCTTAAGGCTGGAATACACTACATGATTTTTAAAACACATTTGAAAACACTAGCCATCATAGACTAGCTATGTTTGTAAATGGTTACAGAGAAAACTTAGATTCATACACTAAATGACTGAAGACTGAGTCGTTCTAAAGACAGCAAACTCACACAGAAACATGTGCATCGTTGCTAGGAGAATGATGAATGAAAACAATATGTGTTCTAAAATTAGCTCAAAATATCAAACATATTTGTGTAAAGCTAAAAGTCTTTTAAATGAAGGTACCAGAAGAGGGGGGGGGGGGGGGGGGGGGGTTGCAGTGATACAATAGAAGAACATTAAAAGAACCATGTTTATGTTAGTGTGTGAAGAACATTTTAAAAATCAAAACAAAATTATAATGAAATTTGTTTTGCAATGGAAAGTGTTAGATGATATGAGTTTATTTTGCTAGTTTTTTACTATGTTTAAATGAATAGTTCATCCAAAAATTATAATTTGCTGAACATTTACTCACCCTCAGGCCATCCAAGCTGTAGATGAGTTTGTTTCTTCATAGGAACAAATTTGGGGAAATTTAGCATTACATCACTTGCTCACCAGTGGATCCTCTGCAGTGAATGGGTGCCGTCAGAATGAGAGTCCAAACAGCTGACAAAAACATCACAATAATCCACAATTAATCCACACGAAGTGTCCTGTGACGTGAAAAGCTGTATGTTTGTAATAAATTCATCGAGTTGTTTTTAACTTTTAAATCATTGCATCCAGCTAAAATATGATTCCTCTATCCATATTATTTTCTCCAGTGAAAAAGTTGTCTTGTCTGAATCAGAAGAGAAATATCTTTTTGTATGCAAGACAAAAACAGTTGTAAATAAATATGTCGATGGATTTTGATGTGCGAGGACAATAGGGATAGCCTTTTTTTACTGGAGGAAGAGTTATGGATTATTATGGACTCATATTCTGAAGCAATGTTTTAAGTTAAAACATTCTTACAAACCTACAAACATGCAGCATTTCACTTCACAATATATTAATTGATGGACTGGAGTCCTGTGGATTATTGTGATGTTTTTATCGGCTGTTTGGACTCTCATTCTGACGGCACCCATTCACTGCAGAGGATTCATTGGTGAGCAAGTGATGAAATGCTACATTTCTTCAAACCTGTTCTGATGAGGAAACAAATTCATCTACATCTTGGCCTGAGGGTGAGCAAATTTTATTTTTGGGTGAACTATTCCTTTAATCCAGCGGTGCCCAATCCTATTCCTGGAGATCTACAGTACCTTCCTACAAAGTTCAGCTCCAACTCTGATCAAACACAACTTAACCAGCTGATTAAGATTTTGAGGAGCACTTGATAATTACAGACAGATGTGTTTGATCAGGGTTGGAACCTGCTGATAGGTAGATCCATGAACAGTATTGGGCTCCCCTTCTTTAATCAAAAACTCAGAATTCCCAAAATCTGCAGACTGACTCTGACTTTCAGCATCTAGCATTGACTAAGGGGGAAAAAAACTGTGCAAAAATTGTGTAGTGTATTCCAGCTTTTAAATAATGTCTCTCTTAAAAAATGTTTATTAAGTAGTCATTTAGTAGCATGCCCTTTGCAAACTTCCAGTTCCCAGCCCTGATCTTCAGCCATTGTCACAACATCCTATTTGTGTGTAGAAATAAAATGCATTTCTATTTCTCTCTCTGCAGTGGCTCAGAAAGAAGAGGAGGATCTGAGGAGATTGAAAGAGGAGAACCGCCCGGGTCCCATTCATCTGGCTCCAGAGAGACTAGGTAATGTGGATATGAAATATATGGAAGTCCTGATATGAAAAAAGACACAAAGCAAAGGCAAGGAACATCTAAAGCTGCTAATGTATTCACTCTCACAGGTGGTGCAGTATCACTGGCAGAAGTCAGACAAAGACAGCAGGAGGAATCCCGCCAGTCAAAGCTGAGAAAAAAGGTTTAGGAGTACCTGTTTAAAATTTCTGGTTCCCAAATACTTGTGGTGCGTTGCATACTTACAGTGCATTTAAATATCTCTACAGCTTCAAAAAGAGGAAATGGATAAAAAGAAGAGACAGGCAGAGGAGGAGGAGTATAAGAAGATGAAGGCCTTACAGCGAGAGAAGGTACAGCCCAAGAAATTGTTTACATCTGATTTTTTATAGCATTTCTGCAGGGCATTGTGTTACTCTTATGCATCTGCAAAACTTCATATGGTCATCTGGCTTGTGTTTGGATTTAGTGCTTTTTTATGATGCCTTTGTAATTCAGACTTTATAACTCCAGATGTCACTGCAGGCAACTTACAAGTTATGTTCTTTGCAATTAAATACTATATTAGACTTCAGCCTTCAGTGTTGCTGCTGCATGAGCTTTGCATGATTGATGAGTCTAATTATTTCAGCAGCACACAATTAATTTGCTAAAACATGCTCCGGTCACTGTTTGGCCATTCTCATAGTGTAATAATGGTTTACTTTGGGGATCTCAGGATTGTAGATGAGCTTGGAATATTGGAATACTGGAAATTTTTAATTAGATTAGATTTAACTTTATTGACATTGTGGAAAGTACAAATACAGAACCAGTGAAATGCAGTCAGCATCTAACAAAGTGCAATCTGGGAATGACAACACTACAAAAATATGTGGTTCAATTAAACATAAATATACAATTCAACAAAAAAAATATATTTAAATAATTAACTGCACTATTTAAAGTTCAGTAATCAACCTATTTTTAATGAAAAATGATTTATTAAATTAGAAAAATTCTACATTTTCATTAGTGGTCTCAAATGGACAACACTGTATATTTATGCATTTATATATATGGTCACACTTTATTTTTAGGATCAATTCTCACTATTAACTAACTACTAATTATGACTTTTCCTCAATAAATTTCTCATTACTGTTTATTAATAGTTTGTAAGGTAGTTGTTAAGTTTAGGTTTTGGGTAGGATTAAGGGATATGGAATATGGTCATGCAGAAAACAGTATGATATATTATATTATTATATAATGTATTAGTACACTTCCAATATGCATGCTAATAAGCGACTAGTTCATAGTGAGAATTGGTCCCTGAACTAAAGTGTTACCATATCTATATTTTTGTGCATGTCAACTGTCCAGATGACATTGAATGTAAAGAAACAATTTGCAGTTTAGTGATAATGGGTTATAAATGCCAAATAATTATTACACTGCAAATGGAATGCTGTTTCAGAGCTGAAGAATGAGAAAATGCAGGGATAATTTTAATAGATGTAAAATAATAATAATAAAATGCTCTGCCTGGTAACAGAAAAGTGTGCATATATTTGGCTCAACAGAATTAATAAATATGGAAATTCAAAATGTGTGTGGGAATCTGTGGCACTAGCTAAATAGAAATGCTAAAATACTGATTGGCCATTGGTCAGTCAGAACTAAAACTCCCACCATAAACTCACAGCACTGACTGAGCCAGTCTTGCTGCTGTATGTCAAGCTGGTCAGAATGCTTAGTTATTATACTGTATACATTATACATTATTATACTGTAGTTCATTTGCATATTAAGCTGACATTTATATTAAGTATTTTAACTTCTAAAGTGCACATATCATGTCTAATGCATTGCAGGCCACTAAACTAGAAATGAGGAAAAAGCAAGAAGACGAACAGAGACAGAAGCTGTACAAACACGACAAGCAAATGTACGTCAACATTTTTTCTACACCTTGCCAGATTTAAAGTGTGCTTTGTTTAAAGGAGGAAGTGTCCACTGTCCAAAAACAATAAACCTGAATGCACAGGTTTATCCTTGGCCCAAGTTCAATGAAAAATATGCTTTTGTTTAGAGCCTGTCAAGAGATAATTCAAAACCACTGCAAGGAATCCTATAAGATGCTGCTGGTAATGAAGCTGCTTTCATTATTTACCATTGTTTCATCACAAAGCCAGCTTTATTTCCTCCGAAGATAAATACAAAAGAAGAAATTTGATTCTCATGCTGCTCTTTATAATACAGTGCAAGCAAATGGCTACCAGAGGCTATTAATAGACTCACGCATGCTTTGTACTATCATAAACATAAAAATAAATTTTATATCTGAGAAACTAATTATTATTGTTTAGTACGTTATTAAAATCTATCAATCATAAATATGTTCTAATCATACTTAGACTCGTAACATTCAGTTTGAATGAGTGAGTGAGTGAGTGAATAAATACATAAATAATAATTAAAAAAGCATCATAATTGTAGTCCATACAAATTCTGCACCATATTCTATATTTTCTAAAGTTTATATTCTTTAAAGTTATTCCCGTTTGGTTTAACTTTTAAAGGGATAGTTCATGCCAAAATAAAACATGTTATCATCATTTACTCACCCTCATGTCGTTCTAAACCTGTATAACTTTCTTTCTTGCGTTGAATACAAAAGAAGATATTTTGAAGAATTTTGAAGAACCAAACTGTTGTTGGTCACCATTGAGTAAGAGTTCCATAGTAGGGAAAGATAAATACTATGGAAGTCAATGGGACCATCAACTGTTTGATTACCAGCATTCTTCAAAGTAGCTGCTTTTATCTACAAGATAAGAAAGAAATTGAATGAGGGTGAGTAAATGATGACAAAATGTAAATTTTTGGGTGACCTATCCCTTTAAATCCAAATCATAAAATATAAATATGTGCATATTAATTTTGGCAAATTGTGTTTGGTTATAAAACACAGAAGAACCATAGATTCAAGATTCATATTATAAAATATATATTTATATATATAATTTTATATTATTATAAATATTATTGTCACATGTGTGTTCCCGTTGTGTTAGTTGGTCCTTATTTGGTAGTTCCTGTTCTTATTAGTTCATTATTGGTTTATTTCTGTCCAGCTGTGTTTAGTTATCTTGTTTAGTTTGAGTAGTTTTTAAGTTCCTGTCTGTCTGTTATTCTGAGTTCTGGTATTGATTGTCTCACCCCTGTATTCCATGTTTCCTGGTCGATGTCTACTTTAAAAGTCATTTTGATTGCTCTCCTCGTCTCCTGCGTTCTCCTTGCTCCCCGCGAAGCGTGACAATTATATTATATTAATAATATTAAAATATTTACTAAATTCAATTAATATTAAATGGTCTATAAAATATATATTTATATATTATAACAAAAATTTAAACTAATTATTCACACAAGTTTGTGTAAATAATCATGATTAATTACACCTAACATTTAAATGTTATATAATAAATATATGTTCACATTGAATATTCAAATTAATGTGCAAACAGCATTATTGTAAATGTTCGATATTTTAAATATTTGTTTAATTGAATCTATGATTGAAGGCCAGTATAACCAGTACTGATGCCTGTATTATGTATATTATTTTTTAATTAATTAATGTTTTTAACAGATGAATGATATTTGAGAGCAGCAAAGAGAGTCGGTGAAAAGCAACTTAAATTTCAGTCTTTTCCTCAGAAAACTTACACACCGTTCAGAACACAGTACATGTTTTTTGTGATTTCTGGGAGAAAGAAAATCGTATGGGTTTGGAACAACATGGGGATGAGTAAATGACGACAGAATTGAAATTTTTTGGATGAACTATCCCTGTAATCACAATTATGTCCCTTCCTCCTGCAGGAAAACCGAGGAGTTTCTTCAAAGAATTGAGAGGTCCAGCAGTAGCGTTTCTATGGCAGCAAGCAATTCCATACCAGCATCATCCTGGGTAAGACACAGGCCAAGAATGCACTGTGTGCTCCACATGCCTGAGTTCAAGCCTCTTGTGCATAGCTGTGGCACTGAGGTTACAGCCCAAGGCACTGGAATAATTCACACCAATTGATCTGTCTTTGATACATGTTTTCAAAGCAAACATTGCTTACTCGGTAGCTCTTCTTGACATAGCACACTGGACTGCAGTAAAGAGCCAGCCTGCTGCACAGCTCGGTCCCCTCCAATTATCTCCTCATTAGCCTCACACCGGAGATCGCTGACTGAGTCCATCATAGAGCTTCCTTAGTTGTAAACACGTAGCCTTCCTTTTCACGGTCAGCCAGCGCAAAGACGCAAGTGTTGCTTCTGAATGGTGAGGCAAGCAGAGTTCAGGGGACTTCCCAGAGTTCACAGCGAGCATGCCTCACAAAAGGCAGAGAGGGGTCTGTGAGAATGCAACAAAAAGAGAGACTGGTGTGGAATAACCTGTATGGTTTGAGTGAAAGTACCTGGAAAGGAGCCAGAGGCTGAGCCTGTGACATAAGCAATCTGACAGGATGTGTTTGGTGTTAATTACAGCTAACCAACATGATTTCACTTGAATTCTGAGCACTTTCGGTATGCTTCAGAATGCTCTTGTGGTCACCAAACACTGAGATATAGATCAAGCAGTGCCTGTATTTTTTATATTTTTTGGCAAACCTTTTCTTTAAAGTTCTGCTTGAAGAATCATCAAAAGTATGAAGATCTCCACCATGCTGGAGGCAGCAGAAATTCCTTTCATAGGGGGTAATATTTAACCGCATATTCTCAACTGGGAAAAGTTATTGCATAAAGTCAAATCAAATGCAAATCAGCAAAATAAATTGGAGACAGCCAGAACAACATAACACAAGACTTTTTCAATGCTTTTGAAATAAGTTTCATATGCTCACCAAGGCTGCTTTTGTTAATATGTTGGTATATTTTAAATTGCAATTTATTGCTGTGATGCAAAGCCGAATTGTCAGAATCTCCAGTCTTCAGTGTCACATGATCTATCAGAAATCATTCTAATATGCTGATTTGCATAAGAAACATTTTTTTACTATTATACAAGTTGAAAACAGCTGTGCTGCTTCTATTTTTGTGGAAACCTTGCAAGGTTTTTTCAGGATTCTCTGAACTGAAAGTTCAGAAGAGCAGCATTTATTCAAAATAGAATTCTTCTGTAACATCATACTGTCACTTTTGGTCAAGCACTGAGATTCCCTCAACTAATCAAATCTGGTGCTATTGCATCATTAAAATATTTAATATATACGTCATCTGCAGCATGCTAGTATATTTGCAGCTTACAATGACTTTAAAATACCAATTTCCCACTTCCTCCCCAGCTCCACCTGTCTAGATCTGATACAGGTTCAAATATACTATCTGTTATGGATAATATATTAATTTTATATTCATTCAGTATATTTATATTCAGTTTTTAAGGTATGTTTTCTTTACGTTTATTGCTTTCAAAGTTATAGTACACATTCATATAGTACACATTCACAACACACTGAAAAATACCAAATGTTATGTATCAGATCAAATAGAGGGATGTTGCTGCAGGGATGTTTTTGTCACATTTAGTGGCAATTTGCCCTGAGCCCTGGTTAATTTCTGACCATGACTGGTGGGGATTGAGGGCTGGGCTGACCATGAGAGGTTTGAGGGCTGCCTCTTATGTTGTACAGACCACTAAAAGTGGCATCTGACAGCACTGTTAAAAATCGGCATCGTTTCGGGTCAAGCAAAGAATGTTTTGTTGTGCGGCTTTCAATACTGCTCTGCAATTGTTGCCTGTTTGAGATTTTCGAGGACTTCCCTCTGGATGACTAATGGGGAAAATCCCTCTAATAGACACATTGTGCATTAGGATTTTAGGGTCGTGGTACACAACACATGCAACAGCGTTTTGAGCAGAGCATTGGCTCTCTCAGCTTACCGGGAGAGGAGGCCCTTCGATTGTGATTTTTCTTGCTGTATTGACTTAAGTGGCTGGACATCCTCCAGGCCAAGTAATGAAACGCTCCAACCTAAATGTCGTAGGCCCGCCGATCAAAGTGTTTGTGGAAAGACGGGTTCTTGATGTGGTTTTGTGGCCACTGAGAATTGTTATGCTTTCAGTGATGCTTCCACAAGACAGATTAATCTCCTCCATATCCTCTGTTTGTGCAAAGGATCCTTTGTATTGGCTTCCCAGGATGCCAGGCCCAGGTCGTCCCACCTATTCCCCTTACTCTCTGGCCATTTCAAACAGAGCAGCCCCTGCCTGCTCTCCCCGGGCCGTCTGACCAAACACACAAAGGATCTCTTCCACTTCCAGGCTCTCTGCCTGCCCCTCCTTACAGATTTGTTTTGAACAGGGCCATGAGAATCTCAGAGAAACATCACAGCTGACACCCAGTTTTGCGCTGAAATATGTGATGGGCTCACCCTCAGGGGTTGTATTGTATTGTTGGGGATTTTACAGTTAAAACCCAATGACCAGGTATGATGAATAAAGACAAGGAGTCAGATTGCGATTAATTAAAGAAATTTACTGAAGAAATAGTTTGCAGTTTCATCCGCAGAAGTCAGCTTTATAACACTTGCGATGCAGTTCGTAGCTCACGTGAATAAAATCATCACTTACTTCTTTCCTCCATTTTCTGATACAACTAGTTGTGTCCAACCAAGCATGTCAATGAGATCTTCACAACAATGTGTCATGTGAATTTTCCATTTGAATTGAAATGTGTCAATGGAAGACACGATTGAGGCGTAGATCACGTGTTCGCAGAAATGCAAGTCATTCACCAATGCACATCATTCACATTGACTGGCGTGAATTTGTGTCTTTACATTGACTTTGTATGTAATTTACTTGCGTGAATAATTAAATTCACTTTTGGTGTGCACACACCATTAGACAGGAAAAACCTTTAAGACAAATTGCATCTTTAAAGCACTTCACCCTATTTTTTTTTTTTAATTAAACAAATAAAAAATATATATTATTGCAATAACACTATTATACTGTAAAATAAGTAAATGTATTATTATTAATAATAATAAACTAATTTTTATTTTGGTGGAAGCTGCAAGGAGATTTCAAAGCTCTTTTTAAAAAAACAGATTTATAAATTATTCTATTTACAATTTTGGAAAGATGATTGCTGCATGTTGTGTTTTAAAATGCACATTAAAAGCAACTCAAACTCACTGAACTTGTATGTAGAGCAGCATTTACTGTGAACCATTTTACTCTGAGCCACTGAAAACAGTAAATCATGAGTTGCTCATGTGTAAATGAACACAGTGCCATGCTAAACCAGCCAATTATCGTCTATTTGGCGAGTATGAGTTTGCTGTTTTTACTTGTATTTGGTGCATTGATTCATGAAATACATGTATTTATATGTATTTGCGGGGTGGTGATGGCGCAGTGGATAAGACACATGCCTTTGGTGTGAGAGACCCGGGTTCGAATCCACTGTGAGACACCAATGTGTCCCTGAGCAAGACACTTAACCCTTAGTTGCTCCAGAGGCGTGCGACCTCTGATATATATAGCAATTGTAAGTCGCTTTGGATAAAAGCGTCAGCTAAATGAATAAATGTAAATGTAAATTTGCAAATGCAGTATTTTTTTCTCTCAGATTTACACAATTCAAGTAGGTCAAACTACAGGTCATAAAAAAGGAAATCCGTATTAATATGGAAAAATCACATCCCTGATAAGTAATTAAGTACTGATTACTTCTCAGAACTCACAGATAAATCATAAACTTCTGGATGTTGATAACTAGTTAACTGCCTCTGATGTCTTTAACCTTGCAAATTTTGTCAAAGCCATTAACTGGTTCTTCTTCAAATTTGCCAACTCTTTGTTTTAATCAGGAACCACCATAATATGTCCTTTTTCTGCTTGACTCCCATGTCCTTGCTCTTAGAAGCTGCATAAAGGCAAAACGTCATATTAGAACTGACATTTTATGTCAGCGCTTGCCATTTTTGTGTGCAGTATGCATACGATGACCAGTAATCAGACTGTGAGTGGTCCACACACATGCAAATTTGGCCATTGCATCAAGGCATTTGAGTGTCTAACACCATGAGCAGTGCATTTTTAAGACAGTTTCAAGTTCTAAATAGATAAACTATTAAAAATGCACCTTGAGATGCAAGCACTTTTGTTGTCACAAAAAATGCATCCTATGTGAACGGCAACTAAATTCGAGGCCACATTAGTGAAATTGGAGTTAAATTTCACGAGTAAAAAAAGTCCATTGTCTCTTTTCAGTAGTGTAGAGATGTAAGAAGCACAACTCACACAGAAGTCCCTTCCAAACCAAGCAGGTTTTTGTTGCTCAATGTGGCAAATTCATGTTACCGACATAAAAATGAGCAGAACGTGTGTATGGAAGTTTTATCCCCTCATGTGAAACTCCCAATTGCACAAATTCCTATTAGAATAACTGGATTTCGCACACAAAATTTTGCATAGCAATGGCAAATGTGAGAAACCTTAAGAAACGTGTGATCATGTTTTATTCAGGGCATTCAGGAAACCCAGCATAGTCCAAAAAAGACACATTCCTAGATTTCATTGTGTGGCCACTTTTTCTTCACAGACTAAAAGTCATGAGTACAGGGAAGCCAGAAGAGAGGAGGAGAACGCTGACCTGCTTAAGAAGAAAGAGGAGCAAAGGATAAAGGTAAAGCATAATGGAAGCGAAACAGATGGTCTGAACTTAAAAGCATCACCTCCACTTTTGGTTCGCAGGAACACCACAGCAAAACATCTGGGCTTTGCCAAGAAAAATAACTAACTCTGCCTAGCATATGCTATTGATTAGCATGATCTAGGTTATAGGAGGTAGTCATGGATGGAGTAGTGTAGGTGTTTTCCAGCTGGCTGTATAGTGGTATTTCTGTGACTTTGAATGCCTCTATGTTGGTCAAACACAGACTTAATTCACTGATATGCATTGAGGACAAAAGGTCAGCTTGGGCTATCATGTTGATGTTGTTTATTCATGCAAATATGTAATTAAATTGTTATAGCCACAGAGCTTGAATCCTTTTACATAAGTAGAAGAGACATTTCTGTTGGAGATGAAGTTTTCATTAACTTACTATTTCCAGACAGAAATTTTGGAGGAAAAACAAAAACAACAGGAGGAGGACAGGAAGAGTCGGACTGAAGCTGACCATCGGCGGTATGGGCGCCTAAACATGACAGACCACTAAAAAAGCCATGACTGTCAGAATTAATAAAGGAGTCTGAGACCACTAGTAAAAATGCTTATATTATGCATTTTTTCTAATTTCATGCCATTTTTTCATTACAAATTATATTGTCAGCATTGCAATTTGAATGAAAAGTTTGGAAAAAAAGCATGAATTTCAGAATGCTTTAGCGTTTTGGTTGTTCTAATGACTCCACAATGACTGTGAACTCCACAAGTTTGTGTAAAACCTGATGATCAGATTCTCCAATGTGATTTGTGATTATTCAGGGGAGCATTGTGTGTTAAAATTATGATGAAAAAAACATCTTTAACCTGTCATACAGTATATGATTTTTTTCCCTCTGTGAAACACCAAAGGAGATAATTAGCAGAATGGCTGAGCTGCACAATGGAAGTGGATGGGGATCAGCATCTGTCTGGCCCTCATCTGGAAAAGATCAGCTTGGACATTCTATAAATAACTACTTTTGTGTTCCATGGAAGAAAGAAAGTCATACAGGTCTCATGGCAAATTCTGAACTTGTATAGAATACTTGTGTAATTTAAGAATGCAATGTTTTAGACACTTAATTGCATGTTAATAATGTATTATAGTTTACATTTATGCAATTATTGTTTAAGTGCTTTCTGACTACTTAAGTAGGACTTACATATTTATATATAATTTCATAATTACTTCTTTTGTCTTTGAAATATGTGTGCGGCTGAATGTACTGACAAGCATTTAACTAAATATACTTAAGTGTAATTACTGTTGAACTTACATGTATTTATATTTGTAACTGTATATTTGTAACAATTTACGTTTAAAATATATTAACTTTAAATGCAGCATATTGAATAACACGCTACAGTTACAATAATTATTATTTGACATGTTTAGTATGTTAGTCAACACATCAAAATAAGTGTATGTCTTTAAAACATGACAAAGGATTATTAAAACATGAGGTAAAATGTACTTAAAAAAAATGGAAAAATAACAAGTTAGGAAACATAAAAGTCATAAAAGTGCACTTTCTTTTAGTACACTTAAGTGAGGTTTTATTACATTGATATTATATGGTATCTGTTAGTATTTTTTAATATACTTTAAGATTTTAAGCATACTTCAAGTGCACAATCAATACATTTAAGCATATTTCTTTTTCACAAGGCTAGAACCCTAGAAAGAGTGCAAAACTGTTCTTTATTGTATCGAAAGCCTAAAATGTGTTCTAAATTAGAAAGATTTGGATTTCAACATGGTCTCAGACATCTGAATCCCACTGTACTACTCAAGTAGAAGTATTTCATTGCTCGGAACAAGTTGTGAAACGTTCTGATGATATATTGCTCTCTTCAGGGTGAACATGGCCTTCCTAGACCGTCTGGAGGCGGGTAGTTCAGGTAGGGTGCCTGAACCCGTGACCCAAACCCCTGAAAGAACTAATGTCTGGCTGGATGATGACGATGATGAACCGCAGGATACTGCCTTATACACAGTACCCAACCCATCACAGCTCCACACAGATTGTGAAGAGGAGGATGGTGAGTCTTAAAAAAGATTTATATGCATCTGCCATGGCACTGTGTGTGTTTAGGTCTGTTTCGTTTCACAGCACCTCTGGAAACGTCTCCATTGCGTCGACTTCTTGAGTCTCAAAGCTTGTGTGTGATATTAAACAGATCTCACTCCCCCGGTGCCGGACAGCATAACACATTATGTAAATAAAAATGTCCCGGCACGCCAGACACGTGATGCTCTTAGATGCCCCTGTATATTCAAACTGTCAGTGTTATGAGAGTTTAATGTCAATGAGTCAGTAAGAGACAAACTCATTAGCAGGGAGCTGCGTGGCTGATGTGTTTTTACTCTAGATTGTTTTGAGGTCCGAATTGCCTGCTGTAAAGTAAAGTCGTTTGGCCTGGGAGAAGCTTGAATTATTGGCATGCCTGTCTGACAACAGATTCATTAACTGTAAGCCTGAAGCGACTGCTGAAACAAAAACATCGGTTAGCTCTTCCAGATCCAGTCTGGCTGCATTGTCATTACTTGGAAATGTGCCATTCTGTCTTCAGACTTGTCCTGCTGTAGTGTGGGTTAAAGAAATAGTTCATCCAAAAATGAAAATCAGTCAGTATTTACTTACCCTCATGTCGCTGTAAGCCCTTATGCTGTTATTATTTATGCAGAACACACAGGGAGAATCTTCATGCAGCTCTTTTCCATAAAAAGACAGTTCATATAGCATGTCTGGATGTCAGTGCAAAAAGCACCATAAAAGCAGTCCACATGATGTGTGTACTATATTGTAAGTACAATTCGTTATTCACTCTCAAATCAAAGCAAACATGCAAAAGATTTTATGGCTGTCAAACCAATTATACTCTGTACCTTTAGAGGTAGAGGCTGTTTTTATTGACATTTTGAATTATTTTCTTTTTTCATTTTAATTGTAAAGTTTTGGAAATTTTGTTGTGTTTGTCATTTGTAGTAGTTTTTTTATTTATCTTTTTTTTATATATATATCTAATTGTTATTCATTATTATTTTTAGTTGTTTTAGTACATTTAACTTTGTCTTAGTACAACGTAAACTAAAAAACAATGAAAATGTTGGCAGCTGGCTAAAATAAGTTTTTATATTTTATTGCAGTTAATATTATTTAATTTCAAGTAACACTTTTTAAGTAGTTTTAGTTAACTCTGGTCACTGGGGCAGTAAGGCCTATTCACACCAAGATGAATATTCAGTTGAAAAATATTCTGTGCAAACTGGTCAACTAATAGGCATCTCTAAATGCGGCATCTACTGAGAATGAATCTACATTTTCATTCAGCCCTTCTCAATATTTTATGTACCTGTCCAAATTGTCATGCTAAACTTTTGTGTTGGGCCTTTAAAAAGCCTTTTACCCTATTTACCACTAAAAGGTTCATAGTTAGTATCTTAAAAGTATATATAACATGCTGATTTTAGAGGTGAGTAATGTGCAAAGTTACCCTTTCAATGGTACTGCCCCAGTGACAAACTGTTGTATCCCCTTTTTCCACATTTTTTTCTAACAGTGGCACAGGTTGGACTTCAATACCATCATAAAGATGTCATTGGTTCTCATATGACCATGTGATTTAAATTGAGAGAGTTTATAGCATCCTTTTTGGAGTGTTAAATGAAAAGGAACTGCATGAAGATTTAAAATGTCTTAATCTGTGTTCCACTGAAAAAAAGTTTGGAACAACATAACAGTGAGTAAATAATGGCAGCGTTTAAATTTCTCTTTTGATGTGATGATTTCATTTTAAATCCTATCCGGGAATGGAGAACTATAGCATATTCTATTCTGACCAAAGGGCATGGAATTGTATGATTCACACTTATTGCTTTAGCCTCCTTAGTGGGATTTGCAAATGACTTATGGTCCGATTCAGCCTGAATCTAGCTCCATATGTGGAGATCTTCACCTTTTTTTATGCCAAGAGGTGTGGCTGTTACAGCTAGCTTTTCCATCTGTGTGGAGCTGCTGTGTGATGGTGTGGGACTAATGTGCCATTCACATTGAAACAGTCTGCATATCTTCTGAGATGCATAATGACACATTATGTTTGTGTTCAGCATCACTTACATCTGAATCACTGCAAGTACCAAAGGTTGTATCCTCAGCTGAGGTTTGGGGTCAGCCAGGTCCTCTGATTCTCAAACTCACACCTCTGTCTCTGATTACCAGAAACATTAGATGTGTTTGTCTCCGGACCAAGAGAGTCTCAGAATGACCTCTCGTCTGGCTGCGGTTCAGCTTACTCGCAGTAGATAGGACCTGCCCTGGCTTTTGATGCTTTCGTACATGAACACCATGAGTACAGTTAACAGGCTGAAGGATGAGACATTAGAAGCCACTAATGTCAAGGCAAGACATTACAATGGAATAGAGTAAACTAACATTAAAAGATATCACCATAGTTCCTCCATTTGATCAATCACAGTAAATTAAGACAATTCTGAAATGTCAAATGCACTGAGGCATTATCTAATTTTGTATGCAATTATTGCATATATTTTCATAACAGAAATCCGAATACTGGATAAAGCCAGGTTCAAAATCATTGTTTCATTTTGTTGATATATTAAAGGGACAGTTCACCCAAAAATGAAAATTCTGTGATTACTCACCCTCATGTCGTTCCAAACCCGTAAGTCTTTCGTTCATCTTCGGAACACAAATTAAGATATTTTTGATGAAATCCGAGAGCTTTCTGACCCTGCATAGACGGCAAGGTTTCTACCACAATCAAGGCACAGAAATGTATAAAGGCAAAAATCAGGGGTTCAACACCATAATTTTACAAAGCTACAAGAATCATTTTTCAAGTCCTTATGAAAAATAATTCTTGTAGCTTTGTAAAATTATGGTGTTGAACCCCTGATTTTTCCTGATTCTTCTTTTCCACATCACTCTAGGCACCATTATAGAGAGTACCATTAGAACCATTTTAACCCTTAAAGGGGTCATTGGATGCAAAATTCACTCTTCAGGTTATTTGAACATAAATGTGTGCTGGAAGTGTGTGTACACATCCATCCTATAATGATAAAAATCCACCCAGTTGTTGTTTTAAAATCCCCTTTCTCAAATCAGGCTGTTCTTACGTTCCTGTCAGAATGATGTAGTTCTGTACAGGTCCCTCCCACGACAGTTGATTGACAAGGCCGTCTTACCTTAGACCTGCCCTGAGTGAGCTGAGTGAGCTGCAAACAGTCCGACCGCTATTGTGTTGACTCCAGTGCAGGGGAAGACAAGGTGTCTCAGATTAAGCAATTGAGGTGTTTTGTTGTTGGATGTAATAATGAATATAGCAGTCTGAAGATGTTTTTTTACACTACCATTGAGAAATTTTAACCAAAGTATGTTATAGGCTTTTAATTAAGACCCTAAAGAATCATATCAACTTGTGCGAAATGGGCATCCGATGACCCCTTTAAAAGCCAAAGGTGTTTACAAAGAGTATTTGGATACCTCTTTTTATTACTCCATAAATCAGAAAATACTGTCACCAGTCAGAAAAAAACATTTTCACCAAGTTTTTAGCCTTTAAATCGATAGTTCACCCAAAGAAATGGCAGTGAATGGGGGTTGTAAGAAAAATATCAATATTTTCAACTTTATAAACGGTGATCTCTAGCTTCCGCTAATTGTCGTACGTACGTACGTACACAAGGAAGAGGCATTCCAGTGGATGACGTAGGACACAGAAGCACTGAGGAGAAAGCAAAATAAACACCAGTCACAAATTAGAAGTACAAAATGAGGATTTGTAAAGAAAAATGTCAGAGGATTTGCTGTAAACAAAACTTGGTTCTCACGACACTAGCATATCTAGGACTTCAAAATCTTAAACCCCATTTACTGGCATTATAAAGCTTGGAAGAGCCAGGAGATATTTTTTAATATCACTCCAATTGTATTCGTCTGAAAGAAGAAAGTCATAGACACCTAGGATAGCTTAAGGGAGAGCAAATCATGGGGTCATTTTTATTTTTGAGTGAACTATCCCTTAAAATGTCAAATATATATCATGCAAATTAAATCTGAACAAACCCCTTTACAAAACCCTTTAGAACATAGATGGGAATACAACTGGAAAGAGCTATGTAAGTGCTACTGAAGTGGAGATTTATGGCTAGAAAAGAGAAAATGGCCTTTAAAGATATGTATTGTAATTGAAATCTATTAATGTCTAATAATAAATAATCAAATGTGTATTTTGGATGTTTTCTTTCCATTATTTTGATGGAAGTCCAGTTATGAAAGCGAAATAGCCCAAAATCATAAAATTGACCACTGCCTGTAGTGTCTAATATGTCTTGCTATACCAGATTCAAGCTGTATATTCTTAAAGGTGAAGTGAGTAATTTCTGCTCCACTAACATCACTGAATGTAACCACAAAAATAATGACTTCCATTTTCCGAATAACTCCACCCATAAATCAACCTAGGAACAGATTACTTTATGTAATTAAACTATGATAAAAAATACCCACTTCACCTTCAATTATGTTCCTGTAGCTCAACTGCTAAAGCATAGCGCTAGCAACGTTGTTGGTTCCAGTCCCCAGAAATACATATATTTTACCAATAAAATGTATACCTTGATTGAACACTTATTCTGTCTGTTTGAATTATTGCCATCAGTATTCTGCTATCCTTTCACCCACTTGACAAATTTCATTTATTTTCTGTTGGCTTTTATGTCCAATGACGGCCTTCCCATCTATCCTGCATTCCTGGGATCTGTGTGTATGGGACATCTGTCTGCCATAGTGCTAGTTTGGTTCATTAGTGTGTGGTTTAGTGTGGGATCAAGATGCCGTTGTTTGCGGAACAGGCTGGCAGAAGCACTGCGGTGGAGACGAGTTCTCCCACCCTGTCTGTCCTGCTCCATGAACTAGATGAACCAGCAGGGAGGTCAATCTTGCGCTGCAGCGCTGCATAGCTGCACATTATTAGAAGGATGTGTGTGAGAGCCTCAGGATCTGAAGTCTAGGAACAAGTGACCATGGTTGCTCATAATTTTTTGGCAGCCTGGCGCTCGCATTTTGTGCATGGAAATGCTAACGTAGAGTGATTCAGCTATGGAGATATTAATTAAACTACTGTACATTAACAATTTGTTTGTTTTTCCTTGTAGGTTGTATGTGGACCCTGATGAAACTCCAGAATAGGTTTCCATACTATGAGCTCAATATGCTGGAAGAGATCGTCAAACAGTGCAATGGCAATTACCAGCAGGCTTATGAGCTGCTTAATGTGTAAAAACGTTCTCCTCAGTGATAGATTGATCCTAATGTTGTTTTGAGAGTAAATAATACGTTTTGGGTGAACTGCCACTTTACTTAATGAAGGTGACGAGCTTAAACCAAACAATCTAGTATCCTTTGAACTGAAACAAAAAAATATTTTTTAGTTTGTGCAGTTATTTTTGCTATGACACTAAATGGATTGACACTTAGTCACAGAGAAAAGAAATCAAAACAATAAATCAAGAATTGAGTCTGCTGTAGGAACATTTATGGATCCCATGAGTACAATTCACAGGCTAAATGATGTGTTCACTAAATTCAAAGGCTAATTTATAATGAGGTAAAGGACTGAACTCCACCAAATCCACCATAGGGATGGACAGTGAAAAACCAAACCATCATACAGTTCATTAGCTTTCTGAACGCTGTATAGGTTTCTGCTAAAACTGCATTAATTTAAAAAAGCTGCCTCTATGTATGTGAAATAGAGTGCAACAGACGGGTTCCTGAAGTAAATATCCCATCCATTTTCTCCATTGGGGAATTCTTTTTTAATATATTTTAACAATAACTTATAAACCATTAAAGAGAGTTCTACTGTGAGCTACGAGGCGTGTGCTTTTGTTGATGCTATTAGTTTTATTATTTCAATTTATATTTTAAATAATTGTGTTTAACTGCATAATTCCTGTTGAAAAACGTCTCAGTCAGAGAATCGCGGCAAGCGAATCAAGATTAAAAGAACTCTTCAGCACTGCCAATGATATATCCGTAACCTACTCACATGTTTGTGTATATATTTATACATATCTATCTATATTAATACATACATACATTTTATTTTATATCACTCACAATGCTTCATGTGATTGTAGCTCTTTCCCGTGTTAAAGCTGTTAAGTGTACAGTCTTATCTCTTTTTTTTTTTTTGTAATGTGATCCACCGCTTAGCTGGATGGTTTGGTTCATGGCTTAAATTTCCTCAATAAAGACTTTTTTCAAATTCCTATGGGAAAATGAGTGGGAAAAATGCTTCTGGAACAAATGCAGCAGAAAAAGTGGGCAGGCACAGTTGCACTCCATTCAGCAGATTTAATCCTGGAGTAATGGAAGAGACATTTCATGGGTGCGTTGTCCTGAAAAAAAGATTTGAAGGTGTCCATATGTAGAAAAAGAAAAAGAAACAAGTTCCTGGATTTGTGTTGATGTGTTTAGAAAATTGCTTAAACTACCACAAAGTAAAATTCAGCTTTATCTAAATTAACTTTATCTTCATTGATAAAGTCATTTTACAAATATGTGTAAGAGAGACACAAATGGCACCAATTTTGGCGATGATGGAGAAAGAGCTGGTGTTCTTCACTCAAGGAGTCAAGGAGTTCAGGTTCAAGTGTGTCCAAAACATAAACTTGTACATCCCGCGGAACAGTTTTCTTGGTCTTCAAAGGTTTTGACCCTGCTTAGTGAACAAAATAATGCGGTTGATTCTGTGTGAATCGCAATAATATAGATACCTTGTGTTTTTGTTGAACCATGATCAATCGTGTTCCTGCACAGGAAAAGTTTCTCATGTAAATGTATTCGCGGCATTAAACATGCTGTTTCCTGTGACAGCTTCCCTGCCTTTTGATGAGCGTATTTTTTTGCGAGTGTGTTTTCCTGTGTGCGGGGTGGCGAGGTAGTTGTGGAAAGAGCGGTTCCCAAGGTAACCCAAACTTTAAAGGAAACTGTGTTTTTTCTGACACATGATACCAAGAAACATTTCCGAGAGGTGTTGTTCTGGGTCATTGAAACTAAGAGGGATCACGTTGCAACGTCATATCGCACAACTCTGATGGCCCACAAATCAGATTTGTGGTAGGTAGATCTACGAGACCCTGATTACCTCAGCAGCATTCAGGGGGATTTCCTGTGGGTGGTTCCCCATCTGAATTAGGTCACAGCATTACCCATATCACCCAAGAATTCTGGGGGAAAAATAATAAAATCTACAGACAGCAATAAACCACAGCATACACCCAGTAGATCTGGGGTCCATTATCCATTGGTGTCGAAAAGACAAATATATTGATTCTCTACGAAATTACCCCTTTTGTTTTTCTCTTTGACCATTTTCCAAGCATTGTGAGGTTTCAGTTGAAGACTCATGTGAGTTGCCCTTTCACACTTGTATTATTCCAAGGTTTCGTCTGAGAGAATGAGTCATGAAATGCAGCTTTGCTGTATAGAAAAATAAAACCGATGAGATCGCACAAGCCCGCGTCTGCGAAAGATAGACTTTTATCGCTAGGGACCGCATCAGTTTTCCAGCTAGACCGTACGTGCAGGGTGTAACTTTTGCTTGTGTGCATACTGAAATATTAGCCATCTTTTCTATTGTACGGAGGATACTTCTGGACAGAAGAGGACCTCAAAGTGAACTAGGAAAACATGCCACTCGCAGGGCTGTAACATGTAGAGATCTCCACAGTCAACCACAACTGAGTCACAGTGCTTCCTGGGGAAAATGGGCTCCACGAGACTATTGAGGCACGCCTTGGCTGCTGGCTGACGGTGCCGACAATCCTCGTTTGCTCTCACACGCGCAGACACAAACAAATAAATAAACTAGCTCCGGCACAACAATATTTACGTACGTTACAGCTCCACTGAGAATTGGGCACCTTTGAAATATTTGCTCTAACTGTTATATATGGTATGATTAAGCATTGGCAAATCAAGCCAAAGAGTGATTCATTTTATGTGAGTGATGGAAGGTAAGTTTGTAATACAAAGCACTGTGTAGTTGACAACGAATAGGCAGCCTGCTATTACACCGAAATGATTTATTATAGAGATACAAGTCATACATGGAACTGTTTGTGGTTTAGCTCCTTTTACCCAAAAAAGTCGTTTGTCTGAAGCAGGAATACTCCCTAAACAAACAGCTTAAACCAACCTCAAGGTAACAGGGTTGACAGTTTTATGGTCTGAATTGATATAATATGCATTGTGCTCAAGGTCATGATACTATATGGGGAATTCATTTAATGCTGACATTTCTGCAAATATCTACTTTTCAGTTATCAGTGGTTTTCTAAATTAAATCATAGTAACAGGGTTAACATTTTATACAGACCACTTGCTGTTGAGTAAAATAATGTGTGAAAGATTGTCTCGTCTAATAGTTATTTGTTGAAAGGACATAAATTGTATAAGCAACTGTTTGTGGTTTAGCTCTTGTTCCTCCCAAAAGTCATTCATTTGAAGCAGCAATACTCCCAATAAAAGCCTAAAAGATAACAGGGTTGACAGTTTCATGGTTTCACTTGCAGGGTCATGACACTATAAGGAAAAATAATTCATGTAGTGCTGATATTTCTATAAATATGAACTTTCTGATTGTAAGTTATTCTAAATAAAATCATAGTTTACAGGATTGACATTTGTAACCTGCTGTTCTGCTAAACGGCCTGTGGAAATGTCTTGTCTACTTATTTGTTAGAAGGACACAAGTTGTATACCGTAAATGTGTTTTTGGTTCAGACTTGTTTTTTTTCTTAACCCCATGGTTGTTTAAGTGAAAATGCAAGAAAAATGTACATATGTCTGCTAAGATCTTATTTCCCCATAAGTCATTCATCTGAAGTAAATCCCTAAATAAAACAGGGACACAAATATAAAGGTTAAGAGGGTTGACGGTTTCATGGTTTAAGTCAAGTCAAGTCACCTTTATTTATATAGCGCTTTTAACAATGTAAATTGTGTCAAAGCAAGTGCACAATATCAAAAAAGGAAAATAGTGTGTCAATAATGTAAAATGAAAAGACAAAAAAAAAAAAAAAAGATTTTCAGTTAAAGGCATTTCATTTTTAAAATCTATACAATGTTTGATAGGGAGCCAGTGCAGTGTTGACAGAACCTGGCTAATATGGTCGTACTTCCTGGTTCTAGTAAGTACTCTAGCTGCTGCATTTTGGACCAACTGTAATTTGTTGATCAAGCGTGCAGAACAACCACCCAATAAAGCATTACAATAGTCTAACCTTGAGGTCATAAACGCATGAATTAGTATTTCTTCATTTGACGTTGAGAGCATAGGTCGCAAATTAGATATATTTTTGAGATGGAAAAACGCAGTTTTACAGATGCTAGAAACATCGCTTTCAAATTAAAGATTGCTATCAAACAGCACACCTAGGTTCCTAACTGATGAAGAAGAATTGACAGAGCAGCCGTCAAGTGTTAGATAGTTTTCTAGGTTATTACATGTGGGGGTTTTAGGTCTGATAATTAACACCTCTGTTTTTTCAGAATTTAGCAGTAAGAAGCTACTTGTCATCCAGTTTTTTATATCGACTATGCATTCCGTTAGTTTCTCAATTTGGTGTGTTTCACTGGGCCGCAAAGAAATATAGACCTCAGTATCATCAGCATAACAGTGAAAACTAACACCATGTCTCCTGATAATATCTCCCAAGGGTAACATGTAAAGCGTGAAAAGTAACGGCCCTAGTACTGAGCCTTGAGGTACTCCGTACTGCACTTGTGATCGATATGATACCTCTTCATTCACTGTTACGAACTGATAGCGTTCAGATAAGTACGATTTGAACCATGCTAATGCACTTCCACTAATGCCAACAAAGTGTTCTAGTCTATTTAAAAGAATGCTGTGGTCGATAGTGTCGAACGCAGCGCTAAGATCCAGTAGAACTAATAAAGAGATACAACCACGATCATATGTCATTTGTAACTCTAATGAGAGCAGACTTAGTACTATGATACGGTCTAAATCCTGACTGGAATTCCTCACAAATACTATTTTTCTCTAAGAAGGAATATAATTGCGAGGATACTACCTTTTCTAGTATCTTTGACAGAAAAGGGAGATTTGAGATCGGTCTGTAATTAACTAAATCTTTGGGGTCAAGTTGTGGTTTTTTAACATGACAATATTCCTTTTGCTCAAGATCATGATACTTTAATGAAATATAATTTAATGTTGACATTTCTACAAATGTCCACTTTTCAGTAATCAGTGGTTTACTAAATTAAGTCATGGTAACAGCGTTGACATTTTAGACAGACTTGTCTAGTTATATGTTAAAATCATAAAGTGTAATTGGTTCAGAACTTTTGCCTCTCCAAATACAATTCATCTGAATATACATTCTACTGGAAAATATATAAACCAGCCTATGACAGTTTTCTGGTCTTTGCTGGTTTAGTTGGAAGGGTAACTGGTCTCCCAGCCTGACGAGTGCCCAACCCTCTCATTACACCAAATTTCTAGCTCTTTTACTGCACTTTGTCAACAGCTATTTCAATTGTGTTTATTTTTACTAATGCTAAGGTAGTTTAGAAGAAACATCAGACAGAATGTCATACTTGAACAAGACATGACTTAGAACTACACAAAGTCTCCTGAGCTATGAAAGAGCAACCTCTGAGCAGTAAAACTGCCAGAGTATTTGACGCTGAAAACTATGGGAAACAGCATCAACAGTGATGATATGACAGATTATATCCCACATGTTTAAGCCGTCATGAGGGTGCGAAGCCAAAACACAGTGTACTGGCTGGAAATCTGTCACCATGTTGGCTTAACTGTCATGAAACAGCTTGAGGAAAGACTGAGTAGTGATGAGTGCTCTTTACTACACTAAGATGATGTCCTTCTGTCCTGACGAGACCTTAAGAGAGGGGTACAGACCAGGGCGCTGACGCCATTCAAAGTCCTCACATGCAGCCCATGTGATTTAACACTCTAATTATGGCCAATATTATGTTTTGCTGGTGTGTTTTTTATCTTGACCGTTTCCCCGCTGAGGCTTGGCCTTTTTCCAACCTGAAGTCACTCTACATGGAACCTGCACAGCTGCAAAACTAGCAAAATATTTGCTTTCTCTGGTCTGGCACTGGCACAAAACCCAAGACTATAGCAAAAGCAATGGCTCTGCCTGCTTACAAACTCTCTGCTAATACCCACAGATTGGCGTTCTGACATCCCACTCTGGAAAAAACATCCTCCTCTGACTCTCTCTCTGGCTTCTCACGGGTAACACAAGATCTGAGCTTCACCATGCCCTGATGAACTTCCTCTGCCCCAGGCCTGCATGTCACTCGAACTTGTCTGACCTCCTCTGCCAGTAGATTTGAGGCGACATTCACTCTTCCCACCCATGGAGAATCACCCCATGCTGAAAACCACCAACACGCTGTTCTGCGGCAACTCTGTTGGGGGCAGAACAAACTGCTTGCCGCTTAATTAAAGGCCACAACAAAGCAGGAGATGAAGCAACAACAGAAGAGTAGTGCTTTCAGTGGCCATCTGTGATTATGGTGGATGACGTGTCAGAGATTATTCGTTTTGTTTGGGAAAATAACATCCAGGTCATGGAAGAATGTCAGGGAAAATTCATTCAAAAGGAATGAGAGATGATTATTCATTTGCTGAGGACATTTCTCCACTCATTACAGCAATTCAGCTTTAACAAGTGCATACCATGACAATAAAGCAGACTTGACTTGACTTGACTTGATACCACTTTGTGATACACTTTGTTATAATAATTTGGCCAAAGTAATACGTTTTCTTTTTTTATCTATTAAATGTGCTTGCTAAGGTTTTTCAGAACCATTTGTGCTACAGGCACATACCATTCAAAATTTTGAGGTCTGTAAGATTTTTTAAACAAGTCTCTTTTGTATACCAAGGCTGCATTTATTTGCTCAAAACCACCATACAAAACAGTAATATTTTAGTATATTTTAAAATGTAATTTATTCCCGTGATGCAAAGCTCTATTTTCAGCATCATTAGTCTTCAGTGTCACATGACCCTTTAGAAATCATTATAATATGCAGATTTGCTGCTAGAAAAACATTTCTTATTACAAGCAATGTTGAACAATGTTGAATGAATGTTCTGCTGCATACATGTTTTTCAGGATTTTTCTATTCTTCTTATTAATATAAAGTTGAAAAGAACAGCATTTATTTGGAATAGAAATCTTCAGTAACTATATGAATGTATTTACGGTTACTTTTGACCTATAAAAGTATTAATTTCTTTCAAAAAAAATAAAATCTTACTGACCCCGAAAATTAGTGTAACAGTAGTGTAACATTTCATTCTGCAAACGTATTGTTCTCTGTTGTGACATGTTATAATATGGATGTATATTATCATAAATAAATGTTCCAAAACATGTAGGTTGCCACAACTGTTGTAGCCGAGATGAAAATAATACACATACTAGCTTGAACCCAAAAACAGAGGTCTCTACGGTTTTTCCGAAAACATTCCACCAAATAAACTCAGTGACTTAATTTAGAAGTTACACAGGACAAAGTCCTGACCATGCTGTGGTCTTCTGTCTCAGTAAAATCCTCAATGATGCATCTAAAATCCAAACAGTATTCCAGTTTATTCATAGTGTAATCAGTTCAGGAGCCAAGGGGAGGCCTTTGACCAGCAGACAGTCAGGCCTCTTTCACAACACCGAGTCCAGTGTTGCTAGCGATTGCGTAAAACCCAATTTCAAGCAATTGTGGTATTCTACCAGAGAAAGTCTCTAAAGACCGAAATGGTCCAACTCTACTGTACAAAGAAAACAATATTTTTCCACTGAACAGCCACCATTAATTTAATACAACCCTAAAGTATAGCACAATAATGGCCATATATATCTTTCAGCGGTGCAGCAAAAATGAACTATACTGTCTGCAAACTTTTTCTTGAAGTACATAAAGTAGTAAAAGACAAAAGGTTGAATAAACGTGAAATGAAAAGGTACTTTTTCCTAGAAGGATTTAAACAAGTTTCAGGGAAATGGGTGCCCAAAATCAGTCAAATCTAAATAAATTGAACTATTTTATGTGTCATTCGGCACACCCACACAAGCACTCACTAGGGGTCAAACTGGCAAGTCAAATGTTTAATTTTCATGCGGAGACCATGCAGCTCTGATCTGTTTGAAAGTGCACTACATGCAAGAAAGACATTAATTGGGTGGAGACTATGGTGGTATATAAACAGATATAGTTTCCAATGCAGCATATTCTGATGTTTAGATATTAATCATGGTTTTGTTTGTTAGGTTGGTTGAAAATGAAAATCAACTATCAGCTGTTGTCAGGGTGAACTTTTGTGTATTTAAATGTGGAAACAGCATTAAAATAAACAGTTTTTAGGCAGTACCAAGCAAGACCTGATTACATGTATCAGGTTACCTTTGGAGCATGCCAGTGGTTTCTGTATATGGTTTAATGACTGACGCAATTTTTTTTAATTTTTTTTCATATCCATTAAGTTCTAAAAAAAAAAAAAAATTAAATGCAACTCATTCAACAAATGAATAGAACATACCCTTTCAATAATATTTTCAATTCTTCAAATAAAAAAAATAAAATATTTTTGTGGGGGTTAAGTAAAAATTTCTGTGGAGTGTTGATAGATAAGGTTCATTAAAGACTGAAAAATATTAAAATTTATACAACTTATTTATTTATAGCAGTGGAACAGTTTTCACGTATTAGTAATATTTGAGAAACTTTGTCCAATATTGTTTTCTTCATTAAAATCATTGTGGTGTGATGGTAACTAACATTTCATGTAATGTGATGTGACATCAAAGCCATACACCTATAAATTATATCACAGGAGGACCATCATAACTATTTGTAAAGATCAATAAGGTTAGTTCAGATTTATCAGATGGAATAGCTTCATGATGAAGTAGAATGGATAAATTTGTGATTCATGAAGTTTTAGATTGACAACAATAGACTAGCAAAGACTGCACTGATAGCAACTTAGCAAATGCAGATTTTTGACAGATTTCTCCTTTTCACCTGATATACGAGGCAAAGATAGTCTGTCCTACCACACAACAACCTCATAACAGCTCAGTCATTTCATAATAGGAGTCATTTAATCCACTGAATCCTTGCTACACCTTCATGCTTTGGACTGATAGAGGGAAACATCATAATTTATCCTATCCCAGAAAAATATGGATGGATAAATATACATACGTTGATATCCACACCAAATTATAGGCAGGGTTATGATGCGGTACTATCAAAAGGTGTATGATCAACACCTAGAAATAAGAATATTCACTGAACCAATGAGATGAATTTGGGACAATCTGTTTGCCCAACCAATAGCAGACCTGTTTGAAAACAGTCATTATTTTTAAACTTAAGCATAAAAGCTGCATTTTAGCTCTGCAAGATTATCACGGTCAACCATTTACCAGAAAGACCATGCTGGTCCATCAATAGACCAGTACCACCAAACCAGCCTGGATCCGCATGACAATTCATATCATCTATGATGGTCTTTCTAGCAGGGAGGTTTATGTCTTTTCAAATAAATCGAACCGCCTCCATACTGTCTGATGCATGGTGCCATATGAAATTAGTGATGTCTGGACAAGAAGACATTGTTGAAAACAATTAGAGAGTTTCGTTAACCATACCCAAACCATCAGAGGAGCCGCCAACCGAACTAATATGAGACACTCTCATGGACTCTACAGCAGGCACCAAGACCTGACCAGTGTTTAGCCTTGTGCCCTCCACACTGTGATTTGCTGAATCATAAAGGACTGGGAGGCAGGACCACCGGTGTGGTGTGATATAATCCAACTCCTGTTTAAATGCATATACTCCTGTTTACTCTTGCATAGTTAGAAGACTTTTCGAAACTTCAATGCCTTGTTTCTAGTGTGACCGCTGGAAAATTGCTTACGAACAGAGCTTCATCATAGTCCTGGGGTCTCTGAGTGACTCTTTTCAGATGTTTTTATTGTGATATGAGGATAAAGCAAACCAAACCAGGACATAAACCAAGATCAAGTAATGTTGATTCCAGTGAGATAGCCTGTGTGGTTACCTCTCTAAAGTCGTCTGGAATAGTTCTCTCAAGCACATTTTCTAATCAAACTCGACCTCATCTCATTCTGACCCTGCATTATCTTCTTTCTTTGGTAAAACACAAAAAGATGCTCATCTGTGTAAATTAAAGCTTTTATTGCTTTTAGACTACATTTATCAGCTTTAGGTCATGTAATTCCAGTACTAATGTAATTCTAATCTCCTACGAAATTTGCACTTAGGATATTTATACATTTAAAATCTACAGTCATTCTCTTCAAGGAATACAAACCCAGAAAAAAAAAAATTACTCACAATGCACTGGAGAAATGTATCTAATTAAATAATTATATCATCCCCTCCAAATTATAAATACCACCATCTCCAACTAAAGCTGTAAACAAAGTTTGTCACTTGTCTACTTTTATTTGATGGTGAATGGCATATAGTAGACTATAGCATATATAGAGACTATAGCACTGTATGCTTTCCATTGAGGTGAATAAGATCTGGCTTCATATCAGGTCAACCATCATGCAACCATCGCAGAGAAAACCCACATTAACCAATGGCAGGATAGGGCAAAGTCTAAATCTAAACACTTTTTACGATTTTCTATCAAGTCTTCTTCTATAGAATTTTTATTGCAACTTATCAGGGCTGATTTCCCGAAAGCATTGTGAGCTAAGTTGACTTTAGAGTACATTTGTGCCAGTGGTCATGTGCGGCTTTACTGGCTGTGACAAACTAAATGTTATTGCCTATGAAGTGCTTCAGGCATGACACATTCTTTGTAGGCCAACCCAGAAGTTAGCATAACCCTGGTTCCTTCGACATAAAGCCAATAGGATACAGTCAGGTCCATATATATTTGGACACAGGCAAAATTTTTGTTATTTTAGCTGCTGACCAAAACATTTTCAAGTTACAGTTATAATGAATATGGGTTTAAAGTGCACACTATGAGATTTAATTTGAGGATATTATCATCAAATTTAGAGGAAAAGTTAAATAATTACAGTACTTTAATATGTACCTCTCCCTTTTTCAAGGGACCATAAGTAATTGGACAATTGAATTAAAAGCTGTTTCATGGACAGGCATGGGCTACTTTTTCGTTATTTCTTCATCAATTAAGCAAGTAAAAGGTCTGGAGCTGATTCTAAGTGTGTCATTTGTATTTGGAAGCTGTTGCTGTGAACCCACATCATGTGGTCAAAGGATCTCTCTATACAAGTGAAACAGACAATTGTTAGGCTTCAAAATCAAAACAAATCCATCAGAGAGATTGCAGGAAAATTAGGAGTGGCCAAATCAACAGTTTGGTACATTTGGAGAAAAAAAAAACAGAATGCACTGGTGAGCTCAGCAACATAAAAAGGCCTGGACGTCCACAAAGGACAACAGTGGTGGATGATTGGAGAATCCTCTCCATGGTAAAGAAAAACCCTTTCACAACATCCAGTCAAGTGAAGAACACTCTCCAGGGGGTAGGTTTGTCACTGTCAAAGTCTACAATCAAGAGAAGATTTCATGAGAGCAAATAAAAGGGTTCGGTTCACCACAAGGTGCAAGCAAAGCCAGATTAGACTTTGCTAAAAAAAAAAAAAACATCTAAAAAAAAGCCAGACCACCTCTGGAAAAATATTCTTTGGACAGCTGAAATTAAGATCAGCCTGTACCAGAATGACGGGAAGAGAAAAGTGTGAAGGCTTGGAACAACTCATGATCCAAAGCAGAAAGCATCATCTATGAAACATGGTAGAGCAGTGTGATGGCATGAGCATGCATGTCTTCCAGTGGCACTGGGTCACTGGTGTTTAGTGATGATGTGACAGATGACAGAAGCAGCCGGAAGAATTCTGAAGTGTATAGGGATATACTCCCTGCCCAGATTCAGTCAAATGGAGCAAAGTTGATGATGCTTCATAGTACAAATGGACGATGACCCAAAACATACAGCAAAAGCAACCCAAGAGTTTTTGAAGGTAAAAAGTGGAATATTCTGCTATGGCCAAGTCAGTCTCCTGATTTCAACCCAATCGAGCATGCATTTCACTTGCTGAAGACAAAACTAAAGGCAAAAAGACCCACAAACAAACAACCACTGAAGTCAGCTGCAGTAAAGGCCTAGCAAAGCAGCACAAAGGAGGAAACCCAGTCTCTGGTGATATCCATGAGTTCCAAACTCAAACCCTGAGGATTCTCAACAAAATATAATTTTTTTTATTAATGATTATATTTATTTGTCCAATTACATTTGAACCCCTGAAAATAGGGGGACTGTGCATAAAGATGGTTGTAATTCCTAACCATTTTATATTATATTTTTCCTCAACCCCTTGAATTAGAGCTTAAAGTCTGAACTTCAATTTCATCTTTTTATTTTTATTTTTATTTTATTCATCGTTTTATTTTTACTTCTGTTCTGGTGGCATACAGATCCGAAATTATAAAAATTGTGTCACTGTCCAAATATATATGGACCTCACTCTATATGCACACCAACAAAGTGCATAAAAAAAACTGCGTAATATATGCACATCAAACACGTACGTATTGTAAGCACGCCAAAGTCAGTTTCTGCATATAAATAGCACATAAAATACAAAATAAATTGTGTTATAGATACACATTTTCAATGTGACAGACAGAATCAGAAGTATAAAAATAGTTTTATAATATTTGTTTTTACAGTTTTTGTCCTTTATTTTGATAGGACAGTGTAGTGAGTGACAAGAAGCGATGTGAGGGAGAGAGAGGGGGTGGGATCGGGAAAGGTCCACAAGCAGGGATTCAAACTCAGGGCGCCCACAGCGCAACAGCACTATATGATGTTTTATTAACAAAGTTAATAAAAGCACGTTTATCACGTTTAGATAATTAACCTCATTTACACGAGAGGAGCGCAAACAGTAATCAACCCAATTTCCATGGAAGCCTCAAGATTTGAATTGTAAATGTTGTTTATCAATAAAGAAACAGTATGTGTAATCAATATTTTGAACAATGTTTATTATGTGATGGAAATCCTGTTTTAATATGCATATGGGTTGTAAAACAGCAAGTCATTTCCACGGGAAATTATATAATTATGTCCACACTCAGTGGTCAAAAAGACTAATTCCTGCCCTGATGTTCCATAATAAACAAGCTGCTGGGAGGAGAAGGACATTCATGACATGCACAGATGTTTTACTTTAATTCATAAAACATTCATTATTCATTCACATTATTCATCTGTCGTGATGAAGCGCTGTCTGGTATTTAGACGTCTACTTAATGACAGTGTAACATGTCTGTAAACAGTTCCATAACATCTGAATTACAGCTGTCTATCACTCATTTTGAATTATAAGCAGAAGAGCATCCAGTTAACCTGAGAGTTAAGAGAGCCAATCACTCCCACAGTGGAAAGAATGACGGCTGGGCTGAAAGACACATGGCTAAATGAATACCTCCTTCAGTACAGTTGTGTTCAAGCGTGAGTGTGTGTGTGAGCGTTAGTGTATGTGGGTGGAGGTTTGATAGGTGGAATTAAGAACATTCCCATGACCTTACAGTTCCGAGCATCCTGTAGCATTTGCTCTAGGATTTCAAGGGCTGTGCTGTGGTCTGCGTGTGTAAAATCCCTGAGAAAACTTGTCAGGCTTTGAAGTGTTTAGGCTATACTTCCTTTATTTCATGTCAAGCTCGAAAATCCTAATTAGCTGTTTATAAAGTTGTATTTTCGATACCTACAGATGCACTCAAACATGTTTCATGCTGCTTACTGAAAACATGCTGCTTACCGCTTGTTTTAACATCTTTGTTTCATTACATTTGAAGTGCATGTGCCTATAAGTTTCTACCATCTCTTTTTCTTTTTTTTTAAAGTTTGAAACATTTCATGATGACACTTTTTTTTATCCAAGAAATTTTGATTTGATGCACTCAGTCTCATCTATCATGCAATATAGTAATTCCAAAGAATATTTTTTACACCGGTATGATATTCTTTGTTTAAACTTGTTTTACTGGTATTGCCGCTGGTGGGACACTAGGTGGCGCAATGAGGTATTTTTTTGCTATGCTATTTCACACAAAATAACGCTGTTTCTGAATATCCTCAATTTATTCTTATTTAGTTATAGCCTCATGGTGTAAAATAACTTGTTCTGCAAATTTTTGCAAGCGAAATCCAGTCATTTTAATACGAATCCACGCGATTGGAAAGATGCAAAAAATGTCCCCACGCAAATTTTGCAATGGGTTCAGGTTTTTCCACAGACTTGCCGCATTAATCAACAGAAACAGAACCCCAGAACACTTCTGAGACGTACTTCAGATTTTCCTAAGTTATTGACAATGTAAATTTTTTTCCTGTAAAGTTTTGCTGAAATTTGACCACAGCACTCCGCGTTGAGCACAGTTTTCGTAAATTCACATAGTGGTCAATCATATTTGTGTATGATTTCAGGACTTTGTTAGTGACCTCTACTGACTGCTGACAAATAGAAAATTAGGCCTGAAATCATAATATAGCTAAAGGCAGCATAAAGGTGGGGTCACCTGTCTCTGTGACATTTCACAGGCAAAACTAATTCATTTCAATAGACGTCTGCACAAATGGGAGTTTTGTGTGAAGTAAAAAAGTTCCCCAATATCATTATATACATTACTAAACATTATTTAAGGCTATTTTATTAATAAAGGAACTGCTGATTAAGCAAGATTCATTCATAATGTTCACCCATTTAAACTGGTATAAAATTTAATTATATGCCCTGGCAAGCCTACTGTGCAAATAACTATATAGAATTACACTAAACTGTATAATTGAACAATTACAACGGAATCGATTTCCTACAAGTTTCATGTGTCTCATACTCTGTATTCTCTTTATTCGCATAGCCTAGTAAAAAAAACAAATTGCATCAATATTTCATGTCTATTTGTTTTGCAAGTCTTGATTCAAGAACTCCTGATTACCCTGTCAGGTTTTTTATTCAGTAATAACCGGTTGACTGTACACTATGATCTTCTAAAAGCACCGTGCTAAATGTGATTTGGAGCTACAAGACACAGCATGGTTTATCCATTAGATTTTCAAGTCAACACCAATGTTAATACATCAGACCAGTGAAATGAAGACAAAACATGTCTCAGTGAGGGAAAACCGATCAGCTATCAGGATGACCCTCATCCGAAATGAATGAAGTATTGCGTCTTGTGGTGTAGCCCGACCGAAATACTAAAAACAAGTCATAATTTCTCCAAAACAATAACCTTCCCGTGACATCACAGTTTCATTACAATCAAACCCAAACCTAATTTCCAATCCTTCCTGCTTGTTTAACTCATAAGTTCCATTTTCATAGACAAGTAAATTAGTTTCACGCTGGCATGAAGTGTTACAACACTGCATGTTGTGCAAACTAAGCGAGTTGGATAGCCCAAATGTTTGCATGTTTGGACCTCGCATGAGTACGGCTCCTGTCATGGAGTTCATTACCCAGCCTGCGTAATGACAAACAGATGCTTTTGTTCGCCTCTTTGTGACATGCATTATAATGATACCAAATCGATATTACTCCAGCTAACCACAGAGACATATTCTCAGC
Organism: Barbus barbus; assembly: GCF_936440315.1. Classification (NCBI taxonomy): domain Eukaryota; kingdom Metazoa; phylum Chordata; class Actinopteri; order Cypriniformes; family Cyprinidae; genus Barbus; species Barbus barbus. The sequence goes on from NC_136738.1 coordinate 5,828,888, forward strand.
TTCCTCTCAGAGTCTTAGGCTCTCCTTTTGCAATGTCTGCATGCAAATGGGTCCAGTGCGAGACTGTTGTGATGGAGTTCATTAAAAGATTTTACCAAGGATTTTTCTGACACATTTTTTCAGAGTTTACAGAATATATGCTTCCCCTTACATATACACAACTGTGTCTGTGTTTTTTAAAAGGGAAATATTTATATGTGGTCCAGCTGAATGCTCATCATTTGCGAGTTAAACCACTATGATGAGGGAAAATATTAGGAGAGGTTGTTTTTCCAGTTTTTCCCCTGTTCAAGGACAGTTTACCAAAACGAATATTTCCTTTTACAGCCAAGTATCTATAAACAAACCAATTTTGACTTACTGTGATTTCGCATTTGTGAATATGAGTGTAGTTTTTGGTTAATTTTCCTCAAATCATCCCATTCTATGAAAACGTAGTGAAAACTTAACCATCCAAATTCTCATGTAAAGGGTGGCTCTAACATATGGTTATGGGTCACAACTACTGTAAACCCTTGAGGCATTGGGGAAAGAGGATAAGTATCGTTTTCCTTCACTGGAGCAAATAATTATTCCATTGTTTAAGGCATATTGAAATAATCTGCCACTTAGACTGAAAAACATGGTTTTCTGAGATGGATGACAGCTTTACAGTCGTCACTCTGCTTGTTCTCAGAACATATGAAAGCTGGGAACAGCAGTTCTCTGAGCAAAACTCCACATCAATACATATTCTGTCTTGAATAATCACAATTAATCATGTGGCATCATCATGTTTCTGCTGCTTCATTTCTTGTTGTTGTTTGTTGTAAAGTTTTCATTTTCAGTGATTCTCTGATGGATACTTGTAGATTTCTGACTTATGAATAGCTCTGGTACATCTGTAGCGGGTTAAAATGTCATTTTTTAAAACATACGTATAGTCAACATACTGAGTGCAGCATGCACATGCTTTATCCTGTGTCATATTTGTGCAATGCATTGTAGGTGGTGTATCTTTTTACATAGGACTTACTGCCACTGCCTTAATGTGGTTCAGGAGGAGGTTAGATCTTACACAACAGTAAGGTAATAAGAGTGAAACTTAGAGTCTCGCTGTATACATGCTGCATCTTATCATACACAGGTTTCCAAATGCTGGTCTGACATTTAAGGAGATAACATCAAAGATGCACTGAGCAACATGCAATGAGTCAACGTTTATTCTGCCCTAGTTAAATTAAAAAAGAAAGAAAAAGAAAAAAAGAGTAAAGGTCACAACTGAGGATATGGTCGCACTTCTGTGAGGCAGTATATGTAGCATATTTTATTTTAGATAAACTAGAAACAATGTTTAATTTATAAAGTGTTATTTTGAAATGTAAATCAATAACAATCGGCTGAACCCAGAGCCAATGGTGAAAGTCTTTGCATGAAGAGACCCCGCCCCATTTTGGAGGTTCTGCCCACTTTTGGAGTCCACGTCCCATTTTGGAAATCTCCAGTCTGCAGTTATACCTACTTGGCTTTATCAGGCATTACAGGCATGATGAAATGAAAATGAGACCGATCATCGGACCAATCACCGCAGATTAGCGTCACACAAAGGAGGGCTTTGAAACTATAGTGTGTCAGTAGGAAATATCAGTTTACATTTCCAAACATTCATTTTGCCATAAATTGTAATAATCCAGTCACTGTGAGAATTTTGTTTGCACAAGGAGTCCACACAGAGATCTGATCTCATCATCATCCAGTCTGTCTGGAATGACATGAAGAAACAGAACAAACTGAGACAGACTCAATCCAGAACAACTGTGGCATTACCTCCAAGATGCTTCATGTTAACTAATGCTAACCACTACGTTAACTTATAAGCAGTGTTGGGCTAGTTACTCAAAGAATGTATTATATTACTCATTACTAGTTACTCCTTTCGAAAGTAATATTGTTACTTATTACTTTCTGGCAACAGTAATTAGTTACACTACTAGTTACATTACCTTTTCTTCACGCCCCACAGAAGTTGTAACTGTGTATCTTCCACATAAAATTCTTCTAGAATGTTATTAACAATACATTTCTGCCTCATCATTTGACCAAAATCCAAATTGGATCGCAGTCAGAAGTTATTACAAACACTCAATAGTGATGGATAGTGACATTCAAGTAGAGGTGTTGTATTAATCTCATTAATTGTCATGTGTAGCTTGAAGCTAATTGTAATTTCTCCGTTACCCATATACGATTATTTTTCATTATGTATTTGATCAAATCACATAAGTTTGTAAGAAACCGTTTAATTTTCCAATAAGATTTTTAATTATAGAAATATAATGTACCACATGCTGATCAGAGGGATATAATGCCAGAGTAAAGTAAAGCCACAACTTACACAACGGTGTTCAGAGCAACTTTTTTCCTGACAAAATCAATATAATGCAATATTTCTATCTGCTGAATGTAAGCTACACTGAGGACATCACATGCATGTGCTAGTAGTGAAAATTATGAAACTAAATCTAGGAATTATCAGCGAGGCATCAAAAGTAACTAAGTAACTAAGCTGTTTTATGGATGGTAACTGTAATATTATTACTGAAATCTTAGTTACACTACTAGTTACTGCAAAAAGTAATATTATTACAGTAACTTCCCAACGCTGCTTATAAGATACAACCTTATATTAGAGTAAATTTCATATAGGCATACAGCAACTTTACACATAAAAGGTTAGATTTTTTCCACACTAAAATAATGAAGTGATCTTGAAATTATTTTTGTTGAAACTTAAAGCGGCATTCAGTTATGGAAGGCCGTTTCCGCCACTGAATAAAAAAAGTCATAAAAAATTAAAAAAAAAAGGTTATTGCGAGATTGCGTGATATATTGCGTGATATAAACTCACAATTGCCAGATATAAAGTCACAATTGCCAGATATAAAGTCACAATTGCCAGATATAAAGTCAGAATTGCCAGATAAAAACCTGCAATTCTGACTTTTTTTTCTCGCGATTCTAACTTTTTTTCTCAGAATTGTGAGATATAAACTAGCAATTGCCAGTTATAAAGTCAGAATTGCAAGATAAAAACCTGCAATTCTGACTTTTTTTTTCTCGCGAATGCGAGTTGATATCTCGCAATTCTGATTTTTTTCTCGCGATTCTAACTTTTTTTCTCAGAATTGTGAGATATAAACTAGCAATTGCGATATATAGTCAGAATTCTGTGATATAAACTCGCAATTGCGATATTTAGTCAGAATTGCTAGTTAAAGTCCAATTTTGAGGGAGGACAAAAACTGATATGTTCTCAGAATTGTGAGTTTATATCTCACAATTCTGACGTCATAACTCGCAATTCTGAGAAAAAAGTCAGAATTGTGAGTTTGTATCACACAGTTCTGACTTTATTTCTCAGAATTGAGAGTTTATCTCACAATTATGACTTTTTAACTCGCAATTGCGAGTTTATATCTGCCAATTTTCTGAGAAAAAAGTGAGAATTGCGAGTTTGTATCACGCAATTATGAGAAAAAGAGTTAGACGCCTCAATGTGTTCCTGAAGCGTCTTCCCTTTCGGATGTTGTGCACAGTCGACGTTCTTCGATCTGTGACGAAAGGAGACTGGTTTGTGAGTGTAGACCTAAGGGATGCTTACTTCCATGTTCCCATTGCTCTCCATCACAGGAAATTCCTAAGATTCAGCTTTCAGGCTCAGGTCTATCAGTTCAGAGTCCTGCCATTCGGACTAACTCTGGCTCCTCGTGTTTTTACGAGATGCCTGAGTGCAGCCCTGTCTCCTCTTTGGTCCAAGCGCATGAGGATTCTGCCCTATTTAGATGATTGGCTTCTCTGTGCCCCAACAAGAGTGCATGCTCTACGCAACACCAAGATTGTGCTGGAGCACATACAGAAGCTGGGCCTTACTGTGAACGACACAAAAAGTCATCTGGTTCCAGAGCAGACCATAACCTTCATAGAAATAAAGCTCAGTTCTGTCACAATGTTTGCTACTCTGTCTCACACTCGGACAGACAGTATTTTTCAGTTACTGACTCGTTTCCTGATGGGAGCAAGGATACCTTATGGTGCCCTTCTACAACTAATGGGGATGTTGGCTGCTGCCACATCTGTGATTCCCTTAGGGTTGCTGCACCTCATGCCCCTTCAGAGGTGGAACAACAGCCTAGGGCGAAACTCAATGAAACATCGTTATCACATGATTTTTGTTACTCCTGCCTGTGTCCGAACACTGAGACCCTGGAAACGGGTAACGTTTCTGAGGGCTGGAGTGCCACTAGGGGTGGTGCCTTCTCGTTGAGAAGTGATCACAACCGATGCTTCGCTAACAGGATGGGGGGCAACATGGAACCAGAGAGGGATTTGTGGCCACTGGTCAGCAAAGGAGGCCTTAGAACATACCAACGTTCTAGAACTGAAGCAGTGTATCTAGCACTACAACACTTTCTACCACATCTGTTAGGCCGCCATGTGCTTGTCCAGTCCAACAACACGTTGACAGTCTTTCATTTGAATCAGCAGGGGGGCACCAGATCTCTTGCTTCTTTACAGCTAACTCGCAAGATCCTCAGATGGTCTCAGGGCCGACTGGCTTCATCAAAGGCAATGTATCTCCCAGGATTGGACAATCAAGTGGCAGATGCTCTGTCCAGAGATCAACTGCTTCTGGGCAAATGGAGGCTTCACCCAGATGTGGTGCATCTGATTTGGCAACAGTTCGGCAGGGCAGAGGTCAATCTATTTGCCTCGGAGCTAACCATGCATTGCTGCTGGCGATTTGCGAGGACCGAGACATCCAGCCCATTGTGACAGGATGCATTAGCTCACGAGTCACGAGATGGGACCTCCTTTCTCAGCTGAATGGCCATGTTTGGCACCCAGATCCAGCTCGTCTTCAGCTTTGGGTTTGGCCAGTGAGTCCACTTCTTAGTTAACTGATTGTGAGTCAGCAGTGCTGAACACTATTGGTAACGTTATGCTCCTTCAACACGACAACTTTACGCTGCTCGGTGGAGGATTTTTTTCTCTTGGTGTGGGGATCAAGGATTTGACCCAATTCATTGTACTGTTCCGAAAGTGCTGAATTTTTTGCAGCATCTGTTAGATGACAACAAGGCGGTTTCTACTTTGAAGGTTTATGTTGCTGTCATATCTGCTTATCATGCCTCGGTTGATGGAGCATCCTTGGGATCTCACAACCTTGTATGTAATTTTCTGAAGGGAGCGACACGTTTAAAACCTGTTCGTTCTACTTCCTTTCCTGTTTAGGACTTGCCACTTGTTCTAGAGCTTCTTTGCACACCGCAGTTTGAACCATTGGATGTTGTGGATATTAAGTGGTTTTCCTTGAAGGTATCTTTCCTGTTAGCCATTGCTTCTGCTAAACGCGTTTGCGAGCTTCATGCCCTGTCAGTGAGTGCACCGTGCTTACGCTGTTTTCCAGAGGATTCTGGGGTCATTCTTCGGCCTAACCCTAGAATTTATAACCCTAACCCTAACCCCAACCCTAACCCAGACGGATCAGTTATTTGTCTCTTAAGATGAGGTACGCAAGGGCGCCCCCTTGTCTAAGCAAAGATTGTCATGTTGGATTGTTGAGGTGATAAAGCTAGCATATAGTAATTCTAATCAACTTTTACCAGTGGGTGTAACTTGTCACTCTACTTGGGCTGTCTCTTCATCTTGGGCCGACTTAAGGGGAGTTTCCTTGGCTGAAGTCTGTGCAGCTGCTACCTGGTCCTCTCCATGTACCTTTGCACAGTTCTACAAAGTGAACGTGGCTGCTTCCCATTATGTGAGTTCTGCAGTCCTTCTGGAAGATCCCTGATGTTTGCAGGTGGGTGGCATTCCTCATGACTGTGCTGGTATGTGTCATCCACTAGTGCTTACCACCACCTCTGGCGGTCAGGAGGAATGAAACAGAACGCTAGTTAGGTATGTAACTGTGGTTCTGTGAATTCCGGATGACCGCCAGAGTTCCTTGTCATTCAGAATGACGAAAAGCATTCCGAGGCTGGGCATCGAGGTGCTGTGGTTTATATCCTTGCATCTCGGTCGACGTCATGATGTGACTTTGTTGTTATTTTTTCTCGACCTATCTAGCTGGCGCAGCGATTATCCACTAGTGCTTAGCACCGCCTCTGGCGGTCATCCAGAATGCACAGAACCATGGTTACATGCGTAACTAGCGTTTTACCCCACGCCGACTCCGCCCACACAGCTATGACACGATACCGCCCTATATTTTTACAATTTAAAATAAATGTGATTTCAAAGCTGAATTTTTAGCATCATTACTGCAGTCACACGATTCTTCAGAAGTCATTCTAATATTCTGATTTGCTGCTCAAAAAAACATTTATTATTATTATTATTATGTTGAAAACAGCTGAGTAGATTTATTCAGGATTCTTTGATGAATAGAAAGCTCAGAAGAACAGCATTTATCTGAAATAGAAATGTTTTGTAACATTATAAATGTCTTTAACATCACTTTTGATCAATTTATAGCATCCTAGCTAAATAAACTTATTAATTTCTTTACCCCTCATAAAGAGCTCCAACCATTTGAATGGTATAGTGTATAATGTTACAAAATATTTTATTTCAGATAAATGCTGATCTTTGAATCTTTCATCAAAGGATCCTGAAAAATGTACTCAACTGTTTTAAATATTGATGATAATGATAATAATGATAATAATAATAAATGTCTCTTGAACAGCAAATCAGCATATTAGAATGATTTTTGAAGGATCATGTGACACTGAAGACTGGAGTAATGATGTTGAAAATTTAGCTTTGATCGCAGGAATAAATAAAATTTTTAAATATACTTATTGCTGTATTTTGGATCAAATAAATGCAGGCTTGGTGAGCAGAAGAGAATTCTTTAATAACATTAAAAATCTTACTGTTCAAAAACTTTTGACTGCTAGTTTACAATTTAAATGTAATTTATTCATTCAAATTAGTGCTGTCAAACGATTAATCGTGATTACTCGCATCCAAAATAAAAGTTTTTGTTTACATAATATATGTGTGTATACTGTGTATATTTATTATGTATATATAAATACAAACACATGCATGTATATATTTAAGAAAAATATGTTAAATATATATTAAATATATTTACATAAAATATAAGAATATAAATATATAAATCTATATACATGTAAATATTTTCAAAATATATACTGTATGTGTGTGTATTTCTATATACATAATTAATATACACAGTACACATACATATATTATGTAAACAAAAACTTTTATTTTGGATGCGGTTAATCGTGATAATCGTTTGATAGCACTAATTACAATATATAACTAAAACACCTAAAACACTAATTATTTCTTAATATGTAAAACGTTTTAAATTACCTCCAAACTATTGAATGGCTGATAAATCATTGTTTACAGTCATCTGTCCATTGAGTTGTTGCATGAGCATGTGTGTGAGTGTCCATGTGAGTGTTTGTGTACCTCATGCTGCTGGTAATGTATGTGTCAATCTGTGCAGTCAGCGTAGGTCCCTTCCTGCATCTACAGTGTATCTCTACTCATTTTGCACATGGTCAGGGGAAGGGGAAGATTCAGAAAATTGTTAACAAGTGCATAACCCAAGTTTGTGGTGAGCTCCTACGTAAGCAAGTAACCAAATGGGTTTCTGCCACTGGCATGTTTCTGCAGCTGAGTGTCCTATCATTCCCTCCTGTCCTCTTCTGATGGTAGTGGGGAGAGAAATCAGGACCATATGAATGACATTCCGCCTCGTCTTCAGTCTGGGTGTGTTGCCGGTGGTTTGGAAAGTCTGGAGGCTTTACCGATTTCAGTCTATATTTCACATATCCTGCCTCAACCCTGCCTGAGTCATTTTTGTTTAAAAAGAGACAGGAATTGATGAATTGGAAAATAAATTACGTAAATGTACCCAACACTCAAGCACAAATAAAGGCATAAACAATGTGTGAACTGTCATTTCTGTATCTTCTTATTACATTCAAATATAGATGAACACAGGGGAGAAAACATGCTCACAGGTGTGTTTTGGCATATGATTTTGACATTCAGAGCGCATTAAATCTTTTTAATTGTAAGAGAATTTAAATAGTTATTCAACTCAGGCAAACAAGATTTTTTAGTTAGCTTCTTTGTGTGTTTTTTGGCTATCCAAAAGTAGCCATTTTTTCAAGCAACATATAAATCACAAATATTTCATGTGCGTGCCGAGTTTAGTATTTATTTATTTATTTAAAGCTCTGAAGAGAACATTTTTTAATTCAATACAAGCTAAGATCAGTTGACACAGCATTTGTGGCATTACTGATACAACAAAATATAATTTTGAGTCATTCCTCAAGGTTACACTAAGGTACTTACATATAGTTAACAATGATAAACAGTTGGTAAACTTAAAAAAAAAAGAATAAATTCTAAAAAAAAAAAAATGTTTTAACCAGTTTAATTTGCCAGCAACATTTAAATCATAAACCATTTCTTTGTGGTGCCCATGTTTGTTTCTTTTGTATACATTTATTTTAATTCTGGAATTAAAATCAAAAATAAAATTGAAGCTTATGATTTTATCAGTACCTACATTAAGTTTTCTATTAAATGTGTGAATTTTGAGCTGTTAATATGTTTAAATGATAGTTTTTACATTCATTTTAGGAGTTTATGGAGTTAGGATGTCAGAGCTACAAAGTTGTAAAATTGGATATAAATTTACACAGAAAAAGTTATCAAAAAAGGTTAACAAGAAGCTTTTTTCACAATAAAAAAGTTAACACTCATTTTGCTATGGACAGTAGCTATTGAACTATTGAAACAGTATGAGCTTTGTAATGTTTATGTATTAGACACATTAATTTCTATTATAACTAAGATTTTTTTTTAAATAAAAAACAGAGCAAAAATGCTTTTCTGGAAATATATTTGTAATAAGGAAAAAAGGAAGGAAAGGACATGATGTGTGGCCAATTATGGTGACCCATACTCAGAATTTGTACGCACAAGTGCACACACACACACACACACACACAAACACAGGGCAGCTATTTATGCTGCGGCGCCCGGGGAGCAGTTGGGGGTACGGTCCCTTGCTCAAGGGTCTCACGTCCCGGACCTGAGACTCAAACCCGTGACCTTTTTGTTACAAGTCTGACTCTCTATCCCCCAAAAAAATAGGGATAGAGAGTATCCCTATTTACTCTCTAAATAGCCCCCCCCCCAAAAAAAAAATTATATAAATTAATAATAAAAAATAACAATAATTTTAAATAATAATAATAAGAAGAAGAATATCTACAAAATCTAAATTACAAAGAAAAAAATCTAAGATCACATACTTCCAGAAATGCATGTTGTCGCCAAGCAGCTATCATCAGGTAGAATGAGACCGCTAACGGATTGCTCTCTCTGTGATTAAACAAGTGTTCACACTAAATCAAAAATGCTGACTTCATCCTCCCAAAACTATCACATGAAGTACCTCCTGAAACAAGCACTTGTCAGATTTACAGAAATGGCTGAAAGACTGAAAGAAAAATAAATAAATATGTATGTAAACTGATGGCATCTATGACACAGAAACAGACTTCAGTTAGTTAAAAATGCAGAAGATTTTTTAAAGATATGTAATCCCATCACAAAGGGTTAAGATCACTCCATATGAGTCAGCAGGGTATTCCCTTTTCTCAACCGCAGCCCTTCCGGCTTGGTACTCAAATTATGTTTTTTCATCTGATAACAGAAGTCAGTCTTTATTCATGTAATATAGAGATGACGTCTTTGCCTCTGTAAGTGTTTTTTTTATGTTTTTTCTTTTAAATAATAAAATAAATGTCCTGGAATACTCTAGAGCGGTGGTTCTGAAAGTACAAATTTACTATAATGAAATTATTTACACATTGGTATTTTTTAATTTTCCATGTTTTATTTCTAATTTCTATTCCATATACTATTGTAATACTGCATGAATCAATAATTCCTCCAGTCTGTTTTCTAAACTCTTATTGATCTTATTGTTAAAATCCATGAATGTTTTTAGAAATGTTTTGATGTAGTAATGTTTAATCAAAATGTCATAAATTAATCTCCAGTGAAATGAAAGAAACACTCTCTGGTGCGTATGCAGGACTTCTACAGTCATTTAGTCGGTTTAAGCTCACTTTTAAGTGCACATCTCAAAATACAATCTACAACCAAGGCACACATTTTTTTAAGAGTCTGTTACAGAAGAAAAGCTCTGTCGCTGTTTAAATTGTTATATGTTCTAGTTGTATGTTCTGCTTTGATCAAAGGTGCTACTTAGCCTGAAAACTGAAAGCATGGTCATGTGATCTGCAGTGGCCACTGTCTGATATATTTGGACATTGATTGAAATTGTGCTGTCCAAGGTCCTGAAGCCTGTGGAAACACAAGCGGACATCAGCAGGGGGCCTTTGTTTGTGTCACTGTATATTTCACCAATATCCTTTATTCGCTTCTATATTACTTATTTGTAAGGTAGTTTGTACGTTTAGTATTTTTGTTTTGCCAATATGATATCAATAACCAGCTATCAGATATAGTGTATTGGTAAGATTAAAGCCATTCAGTCTGTATTGTCAGAGAGCCGTGCTGCCCAGTAAAAACAACTGGCGAAGCTTAGTCAGCAAAGGAAGAATGCATGAGCGTGCAAATTGCTAGGCAACTTTAATGTGCATAACAAAGCTCCCAGCTGCTCCATAAATCTAACCTTGAAACCATTTCCCGCTCACCACAGAATCCCATTAAAAGAGGCTCTCTGAGTTAGCTAATCTAATAATGTATCGATGCCTGTGATATATGCTTACAAAAGCACAATTCAGTCACAAAAGATTTAATTCCACATCAAGCCCATTAGCATTTCACACTGGGTTGCTAACATCTGATGACCAAAGAAATGTGTCATGATGAAGTGTGTGCCGTATAGACTGAGCTGTAAATGGATCGACATTCACACATATGGCTGCACGGTTAGATCATGGGTAGACTGTCTCCAAAACTTGCAACAATCAGTTCAGCTGCAACGCTACGTTTTTGGCTTTGGAATCCAGTAACCCGAAACCTTTATTTTTACACATGAAAACAATAGTCTAAAAAGAAAGAAAGAAAAAAAAGACAAAACAAAACAAAAAACTTAGCCTACATATAGCGGGCATAAAGCCAGTGTGTGCACACAGTACAGTTGGCAAACATCCCGACATTTTTATGGGACCCCATGCGTGCCAAGTATTGAGAAATGTAATTGCTTCTAAAAATTAAACTTTGAGAGACAGAGCAAAATGTGCTGTGCTAGCATTCAAGATGAAAACGCAGCTGTAGTAAAAGTAGGAGCCAAGAGTTTAACTTTAAAAAACAAATTCTTGAAAAAATGTTGCTACAAGCATTTTGACATTTTTTTACTGTTACCATAAATAAAAGAAAAAAAACATGACTTAAAAATAACAAGATGTTAAATAAATATATAAATATATTTTCAAAATAAAATGTTTTACCTGTTTAAAAAAAAAAAAACGAAAAAACAATTGTGTATATTTATGTTCAAATTATTTGTATTTTATGGTTACACCACTTGACATTTTTAAAATAATAATATAATAATAATAATTATTATTATTATAGTATACGTTTTTTCACAAATTTGCAAAATCAACATTAATGCAAATTATATGTTTTAATTATATATTTAAAATTTATATTTTAGAGGTCTTTTTTAACATTTGTGTGTTAAAAGTGCAGTTTTTATTTTATATAGTTACACCGCATTTTAGAAGTCGTCATTATTATTATTATTATTATTATATTTTTAGAAAAGTTTAAATGTTTTTAAAAAAAAAACAGAACCAGCATTTATACAAAGATTAAATGCTAATTAAAAATTTTCCGATTTTTTGTTGTTGTTGTTGTTTCTCCTTTTTCCATCTCAGACATTTTAATTTGTTTACTGCCTACACAAGCTGTTTTTAAAAAAATACTGATTAAATGAAGAAAACAATCCTATTTAAACTTTATGACATTACATCATTCATTGTGATGTTTCAAAGACAAATGTATCATTATATTGGTTGCGTGTTTTTTTCCCCCCTTAACAATTGCAATATTGAGGTCAAGCTTCATATGTGGCCACATCACCCTTGGATTTCACAGACCACAGTGCTTTCAATTGTTGGCTTTGTTGAGTGATGCGCACTAGCACTGCGAGTTCCTCTCAAATCAATCTGTTAACTTGAGTTAAACTTGAGAAATACACAATGGGATGCTGTTTTGTTTTGCTTCTCCTACTTCTCTCTCAGCATAGAAGAGGTCCAAGCTAAATTTTGGTCCAAATATCTGCAGTGAATTAGAGGATAAAACAATCACTACTAAAGGGTGGATATTATTTTAAGGATGACCATGTTCCCACCTCACAGCTAGCGTAATTCACCCGTTTTCTTGACAATACCACAAAGAAAGGAAAGACCAAACATTTACTTTAGCTGTCACATCCAGAGAGGAGCCAGTTAACGCTGGGAACCGCCTGGACTTTTTCTTTGTCGAGGCAATATTAAAATAGACTTAGCGCGTATGTAAACTATGAATGCCGAGGTGGAGGAAAACATGGTAAATGTGAACAGCGTTTAGCACATCACATTATCAACAGTATTTTTCATTAACAAATTGGTATTTTATTTAGAAAAGTATCTTTATTAGGCAGAATAGTATAAATAAACATAATTAAACAAAACTTTTGCTAACATGTGAAAAAAAATATTAGACTTTAAGGCTGCAAACCTTTTTTAGGCTTGCTTTGGGTTGCAGCTATATTCTGCTGTCCACAAACATTTGCATACAGAATTGTCAAATGAATTTTACTTAAATACAAAGTTTCTTAGTGAGAAACGAATCCATTTATGCTTTAAACAGGAGCCCTGTGCCTGGGACAAAAGCGCATGTATAACTGACCTAAAGTCAATGCGCTTCATCCAAACCCTCTTGAAGAATGGAATAAAGGCAATTATACAGTTATATACACTACAAAACTGTACAACAGACAGAACATTTGACAAACATTCTATCATCATAGAAAATAAATAAATACACTTAGTGCATTAAAAAAAGAAAAAAAATTAAATTAGAGCGAACCAAACTCAGTTTGGTTCTGCACATCGCTTCTCACACTGACTCAAAGACAGTCCAGCTGCCTTGATTTTTGTTGAATGTTTGAATACGTTTTGTTCAAGAAATTTGATTTTAACACCATTAAAAAAAACAAAGGGCAGCTCTAAATATCCAACACTGAAATTCATCAATTAGTAAAATGGGTGATATTGTTGGAGTTTTTTTGAAGTGTCTATCCACCATTTTGGCACAATTCAATTGTCTTTGACAGATTCTGCATGATCGTTCAACTTAACCATGCTTGCTAGGATGAAACATTTCATGGTATTTAGACTTTTATATCTTGATCCAATCAATAAATGTAATGATGAAATTCATAAACTAGGGATGCACTGATATGTCATCTTTTATTACTATCTTAAGGCAGTTACTTTTTGGTACTCACTAACAATACATCATTACGGCTAAGGCTGCAAATGTGTTATTGCTTTTATACAACACTTCAGTGAACCAGAAGTTCATACGGAGTATGATTCAAACTAAATTTGAGCACTTAGTTCATAGGTTTTTCCTGTGTTGTGAAGGTCGCAGCAGACTACTGCGATTTGGTGTACTTTACTAGGACTGTCCAGCATCTCTCCACCGCTGTGATTCGTTGCACGGTTGTTGACATTTGGAGCATTTTAAGAGTATGGGTACCAGTATTGGACTGATACCTATTGCCAGCAGGGGCACTGCTAGCATTTCTGGGCCCCTTGGACAGTTTTTACCTCGCCCCCCTTTGAAATCGCGATCACGTCCCAGGGATTGCGTCAGGCCCCCTCTCTGGTCAGGGCCCTTGGAATCGTCCTAACCTTCATCCCTTTACAGCGCCCCTTATTGCCAGTATTGGTACTTAACTATAAAAACACAGACAGAGGCCTGAGTCCATTCTTGGTTTTCTAGCGCTGGTACTTAAGAGCTTCAATGGCACAATTGAGAAGTGTTCAAAGTTATAATATGCTCTTAAATGTCATCTATATTGAACAAAAATTCAAAAGTCAGTGATCAAAAACAAGTGCTCAGTGGTTCATGGTCACTTTAAAAAAAAAAAGTTCGTAAGGTTGCAAAATGTGCATTAATATGTTCAGTAGCAAAAACGATGCAAATCAATTGCTTATCTTAAAAGTTCCAAAATACGTCCCGTATGTTTCTGGGTCCAGTAGCCATGCATTGGATACACTGACATAAATACCATCGCCAATACTCAAACGGATGCCTCTCCCCTGCTCCACGCAGTACATGTTGTACTCCGCAATGTTCCACTGCAGAGTGCCGCCGCTTTTTGTAAGGAGAATAGGTGTAATTACAGACTGTGTATGCTTCTCGTGATAAATGTATTGAAACAACTGTAAATTGCTGACGTCCTCTTTGCTCGAGTCGTGTTCCTCAGCGTATCGAAAGCAGGTCTTGGCATATACATAGTAATAACCAGCTTCATCCACTAGAATTCGTCCGTCATGGTATGTCATCTTAAAATTCAGCCCTTGAACATCATCCCAGGTGATCATGGTTAATTCATTTCGATTTTCTGCAAAGGCACAATCAGAATAAACATGTTTGAAATAAATATGGATTTAAAAACATTTCTGACAATCATGCCACGTGATTCTGAAAAAAACAGCATATGCTTACTGGCTGAAAAATGAGTGGGCGTCTTGATAGGAAGGTGAGCTGATGGCATGCGTGTGTCCTTTTTTAGGCGACATTTTTCCTTCCTCTCCTTAAAACTTTTGAGTGGGTCAGCTATTAAGGTTTCACTGTGCATTTCCTGAGAAAGAACAACCAAACATATTACTGAATGATCTTCACAGTACAGAGTTTTATGATCATGATCATCTCAAATAAGAAAACAAATATGTACAGACTAAACAATGGATATTTAATGTTCATTGTAGATATTTCAGTGGGATTTTGGACCAATGACATTTCACAGTGGCAAGGTCTACCTGACATGATGCAGCATAAATAGAAACCAGACAAGCTAGTTAGGAAGTGGTGTAAAGACTTCACGATATTGGTTACATTGCAGCATTGTTTGATGACCATTTAAGAAAACTGAAAAGTTATCTACATTCAAGTCTTTAAAGCTGAAATGTGTCATTTCTGTCACTAGAACTTCAAAAGTCACAACCAGGGTTCAAGAACTTCCACATATTGACACATAGTTCTGTTCTCAAAGTCAGTATGTAGCGTCAGGCTGGTTGGGGTAAATATCATTCATCGATACATTTTCATGGTTGAAAACCATTCGAAATCCAAGTGATCGGGAATTTCGCAAGATGCAGTTTTTGCATCAGGCTCAGTAGGCCGAGACTCAACTGTCTTTAAAGGAACACCATGCATGACAGGTAAAACCAGATAAATGAGGCAAGAGGCCAGAATGTTACAACACTACCAGGCTATAAAATGCTGTTTCCTTCCTGCAGTTTCACATGCTCAGGTATGACTGAACAGTTCTCAATGCCTCATGGGTCTTTGGAAAGTCTCAGAAAGGATACAATTTCTGCTAATGTGCAAAGTGTCTTTAAACAGAGCCAACAATCCAGAAAGTCCAGGAAATCTGGAATACACTGAATACTTCAATACACTCCTTTCAATTGTGTGAAATCCCGTCTGATTTGTGGGCGAACATGTCATCATTTTATATATATTATACAACAAAGAGATTTATATAAGTGGTAGTAGATTAAGGCCCAAGTAAAAACTATATTTATGAAATATGAACTAAATATCTAAAGACAATATTAGTTTTTTTTGCCCTGTGCTTGCATCGAATATCAAACAAACATAATAATTAGGGCTTTCAAGTGCAGAGATCTGGACGTTGCTCGGTGCTCTGACCTTCTTAAGAATTTTGGTAGACCGCAAACAAAGTAGGCCAGTACATACAAGCTCTCAAACTATATTGCGTTTGAGCAACATTAAAAAGCCATGACATAACTTATATTTAAACACTTTTTTCAGGTTTACATTTCCTCAGAAATAAGTTGTCCCAGGGTAATGATAAAAACAGTACACTTCTCATGGCCTGGCGAAGCAATAAAGCCTAGAAGACCATGAATAGAAATGTTATATAGCATTATACCTATAAAACACGCACTCTGTGCATACAGGAAATAATCCTTTAAATGCATGTATGAACTAAAGTCAACACACTTTATCTCTCCTCTGATCTCTCTTCACAGATTCGGATATTGAGACAAATCTATATCTTAGCCGCAGCCAAGTGTATTTTGCAAACCCTACAATTACACTCCACTACATGTGGACAGCACAATGAGAGCTGCATCCATACGGACCACATATAGATGTTTAAGCAAGTCATTTGTAATTATAGAGCCAGTAGCCCTGAGACATGAATATCCAAACTGAGTTACTGACAAAGAACAGTTCCAGGGACTTTGACTTGACCTCTTCACAAGCGACTACACCATAACGGTTAAGGAAATGTTTTACAGCAGCCATTATTTTCTGGCGTGTTTATCCTTGTCTTTATACAAAATATGTGAAAATACCAATGCAGAGCCCATGTTTATCAATGGGACATTGACACCATTAATGCAAGAAGCACATTCTGTCTGTCCAGTAAACAGTACTTGCAGGCTACCGCAGAGATACATGTTTGGAATTCCCTTGTTTGTGCTAATAAGAGGAAATGCCTTGCTATAGGCACATGAAATGTCTATGCTAAGAATGATGATTAGACCATCACACCCCAACCTTCACAAAGCATCTTCACACTTTTACACTTCTCAAAATCTTGGTTGAATGCGTGTCAGTTGCATCAAGTGACTACTATCAGTTGAAAACAACTCCAAAAAGCATAGAAAAGATCTAAAGCTTCATTGTTTATGAATTTATGGTGTACTTAAATTGCATTTAGTTTCTTTCAAAAGATTCCTAAATGCAAATTGTGTTGTGTAAAATGAGGAAAAGAATGGCAAGAAACTGCAAACTGATGCTGTTTCTTCGTCTGAGCCAAAATACACAAGCATGAGGAACACAGACTCATCTTTTGAAGTTTATAAGCTCACCTCATTAGGACTCTGCTGGGCTGAGGCAAGGTCGACCTGTAAAACACAACAAACACAGTTCAGTTACACAACTGCATCCAGCAGGTACCACTGCACACTGCATGCTTTTAATGAACTAACGGGAAAGCAGGCTTACTTTTATTAAGAAATTAAACTGCGCTTGACATGCTCAGAGAACAAAAGCGATGTAAGATGTACATTTACTGTGAACCCAATTCGATGAGAAGCAATATGTTCAGCTGTCTTGACCAATGCACTTGGTGGTAAAACAGAACAATATCATCACATAGGGTTTAAATGAGGTGCTTATTAGGTTCATATTATATACCATAAGCAACAGACCTGAATCTGCACCTGCAGAACACTACAAAAAGACTTCAGACTTCCACAAAATTGGAATGCTTGCCATTCAGAAGATTCTTCAAATTCCCCAACACTATCACTTCTGTTTAAGAGTCTCCAATCTCACATTTTACCTTGGACAAAAAATCTATTCCCCAGAATTACACAGATCTCCCCTCAACATAAGTGCAGAAAATGCAAAAAGTTTTTCTGCTATCACTACATCAGCCACATTTTTGGAAATGAAATCAAATGTTCTCCCTGATCTTGGATTGTGATCACTATTTAAAGCGGTAAAACTAGGGCGTTAACACCTATCTGAAACTATGAATAGTGCAGGAGCTCAGTTACAAGGTAATATGATCCACAACAATATTTAAAAATCCGAAACTGTCTGTAACCAGATGGAATACTGACAGACAGAATGAAAGAGATACGCAGTGTGTGACATTATTCCCATTTCCTCTAAAACACCGAACTGCATTTGATATACATGCACTATAAAAAGAATGAGAAAAAGCTTTTTGCAAAAGCATTTCATTATCATATATGGTTTGGTTCAGTTAAGGATTGTCCCTGCATCCATTTCTGAGGATAACACGAATCATGAGCCAAACACAACTGAAATTCATCTTTTTCCCTTTCTTGCATCTCTTTCTTTGGCCCTCCACCAGCACACAAGAAGCCTCCGACATACACCGCTGCGTTTGGGCTAAAGCCTCACAAAACAAGATGTCATAACATTCTCCACAGCATTCAAACTACAGGAGAGAGGTCTGGGCATGACAACATGTGAGAGCCGTTTCTCAGCATCCCATTCACTGCAGCTCTGCCAAACATTTAAGTATCAGACCACCAGATGAGCAATGAAGCCAGAGGAAATGTTTTGGAGAATCAGGGTGAAAGGGCAAATTTGACATGACCAGCAAACAACCTCCAGAGGGGAAAAAAGAGAAGTCTTTTTCCTTTCTAGCAACTACAGTACTACAAGCTGAATTTCTGAATTCAGGAAATTATGTGCAAAGCATCATATGCAGCTCATGAAGTTAGTTTGGAGTAAACAGAGCCGGAATCTAGACAAAGAAGAACCTTGGATTTGTTAAGCATGTTTTGGGCACTTCATAATTCGCATTCATGTTATTTTATAGCTCTGGTGACTTTAATTTTATCGTAATAGCCTATACGCAGACAGGAATGAACATACATGTTCAGCCTTTTGACTGACACTATGCGTCTCTGTATCACTTGTGGGAAAGCCTTTCTCCAGATTTCTGGAAAACGTGGAAAAAGGAAACCAGTGCTAAACCAACAACACATTCACAAGGATCAGCATTGCCAAAAACCAACATTCCCTGCGTCAGCAATTGGATTAGTTATTCCTAGAACAAAACAATTTAAACATTTAATAACCACCGAATTTAAAGACAGTAACGTGCGAGCAAGTGCTTACAGTATGGAATCAAGAGAGATCAATAAATACTGTGACATCTACACATAAAACAACTCCTATATCTCGCATTGATATATTTGCGAGGTGATATTAGTAGCAGCAATGTCTAAAAAAAGAAAAGAAAAATACATGTTTACGATGATTTTTTTTTTTTTTTTTTAATAAACCAGCTTAAGCTAACTGAATCACTGAAAATATATATGCACATCAAGAGCTTTAACATTTTGACAACTCTTTGGAGCGACGTTTAAATGATGACAGAATATAAAGTTAAAATCAGATGATCTGTTGAAGGTGCGAATTAATTGGACCGTCCAAAACTTTTTTAAGTCAAATACTTTTTGCCTCCAACAACCGTGCAGCTTGTAAAGCATGAAATCAATTGTTTTTGGAAGTTACGTTAAAACCCCACTTGGCACAAAAAGCAGTGAGTGGGCACAAGGCGCTTCTCCGAGCGCGCTCTCCTTCTGAAGTTCAAACGCGCGCGTCTCACACTCTCTGAACCGTCCTGCTGCGCTTGACATTCAGAGTTCACAGCAGGTGAAACAAAACCAGGCCTCAAAAGTGCTGAAACGCAAGTAAAACTTTAAGATGCATGCACCTAAATTGTGACAAAGCCTGTAAACGTGTAGCAATAAAAGAGTTTATGAAATAAGGGGGGCTGTGCATTCCGCCTGTCTTTGCTTCGTTGAGAGCTTCTTACCTCTCGCAGATAACCGGTTAAGTGCAACAAAATCGCCACACTCGACGCGACCTGCAGCAGTCCCATGACAGCGAGCGTGCCGAATATGAGCGCTCTGTGCGTGGATCCCGTGTGCGCCGCGCGCCCTGGAGCCTCTTCCATATCGATATGATTCCGCAGGTACGCGCGATAATCATTAGCTGCCATGCGCGCTCGATCGCGGCACACTCTCTCAGTGGGAGGACTCCACAAATGATCAACGATTCATATAAACATGTGGGTGGGCAATGCTGTTGGCTTCGGAGACAGCCAATCAGATAATAGACACAGATGATCTCGCTTTTTCATGTTTCCTTTTTTCTTTTCTTCACTTCTTTTTGTGCGAGTTCAGTCAAGAGCATGAGGACTACGCTAACCGGGTGATGCATGTGGCTCTTACTTTCTACTTAAAGTAAATGTTTAAAAAAAATCAAGGTATTTGTTATTATTAGGCTAAATATCTTTCCTCGCCACAAAGTACCATACAAACCGCAATGAGATTAAACTGACAGCTTCCTAAAACCAGTGAGATTAGCATGACAAGTGCATAATAGTAAACCACTTGCACTTTAAACCCACTTGTTGATCATGACTATTACTTCCTGGAGTGATGCAATATTGGCTCCTGGTCTGTTGTAATACTGAGACCACACAAAACTGTGGCTGTGCTCATGTGCTACCTAACTAGACAGCATTTATTAGTGTTATAGTGATCTGCCTACCTAGTCA
Source organism: Barbus barbus (assembly GCF_936440315.1). NCBI lineage: Eukaryota > Metazoa > Chordata > Actinopteri > Cypriniformes > Cyprinidae > Barbus > Barbus barbus. Next base: position 5,849,337 of record NC_136738.1, read on the forward strand.
ATCATTCTGGGCATCAAAGTGAGCTGCCCATCATTAAGTTGCCTACATAGACAGCATTTTTGCTGAAATACCTAGTGCGCTGCCTACATAGACAACATCTTTGGGCATCATATCTAGTGAGCTGCCCACCTAGACTGTATGGGTGTCGATGTAGACACCACTTTTGTGAATCATGCCTAGTAAGCTGCCTCTCCTAGACAATTTTTGAACATTATATGTAGTGAGCTGCATATGTAAACACCAGTTTTGGACATCATATTGAGCAAGACAGCGTGTTTTGGGCATCATGCCAAGTGAGCTGTTTACCTAGACAACAGGTTTAGATACCATGTCTAGTGAGCTGCTACATTTTTGGAATCATAGTGCACATCTTTGAATGTCGTACCTACTGAGCCACCCAGGTAGAGAAAAAAACAAAAACAAAACAAATGAGCTGCCTGCCTAAGGTATCACAACCGCATTGCAAACATTCTGTCTAAGGCGGCAGCTCACTAGCTTTTGAGACACCAGCGAAAAGTTCATTAATACTGCTAAAAAAGATTTTGTTCCTACACAATCTATACCGTATTGAAAAACTCACACAGAATTCAACATTTGCAGTCCAAAAACTTATCTTCCAAATAATGCCTACTTTTTAGATTAGCATCCATGATATTCCTGAGGAGAATCAATGAGTCACTGTGTGTTTATCTGAACTTATAAACACACTGAAATTCCTCTTATTACCAAGCTGAAGCGATGTTAAAAAGAACAGAGCTTCATAAACAAATGTGCCTTTTGATGTTCAAGCAATTACAAATCCCAACAGAAAAACCTGTTTTAAAACATTTAATTTAAGCAGCTCCAGAGAAAACGGCAGTTTGCGAAAGAGAATTGATGAATGTCAACAGAGTTCATGTGCTTGGCTATCCCCCATTCATCCAGCCTCCAGCGCTGAAAGCTTGTAATGCTCCACCATTATATCAGCTTTTTTTTCAGAAACACAATTATTACTCTGGTTGCAAACAGCACCACGCTGGAGTTTTGACTTCTGTGTAACTCGTGTCTGCTCGCAGTGTTTTGGCAACGAACATTCCTGTGGACGACGATCAGGTCATCTGCATTCCCCTTCTGAAATTAGGGCAAGGCCGGACAAGCTCGAGCACACTCCGTAACCTTATGAACTTGGCTGCCCTCGCAGGGACCGTTATGCCGCAGCACGCCACGTTCGCTCGAGAGTCATTAATATACCGTGAGAACCCTAGTTTTGCCGTGGGTTTCTCGTGCCTTCAGCTATTTTCCACAGAATGCAGGCGCTGCGGCAGGAAGGTTTGGGTGGTATTTATACCCTTCTGTTTTGCCATGTGAGCTGTTCTTGCCCAAGCCAGAAGGTAGTTGAATATGCCGAACCCAGCACTCCATCAGAATATGACAGACGGCCAAAACCAGGCAGTGTTGAGAGCAAAGCAGCCGAAACCACTGGCAGGCACTTTCCTCAGTGCTGAGCAGGCCCCTGGAGCATATTATTAGCTCTCTTGTAAGCGTGGTACTGTACACACAGGATGAGCAAGAGCACCACGCCAGAATCCTTCCCATGTTTCGCAGACTGTGGAGTCACTGTGAGGATGTTTTTTTCTGGCTGCAGACTCCATGTGGCTACGTTAAAGTGTCTCAGGCCGACCGCTTTCTTTGCATAAACTTCAGCTCTCAAGGAGAGGCAGGAAGTTCGATTTGAAATATTAGCATCACCGCAGAGCCTCTTTCATGGGATTTTGTATCCCACGGAACTTTTCGTTGTCCTTTTAGCCTGTGGGATTGCATATTCATAGCTCTTACGGTGCTTAATAACACAGAAACAGTACTGCAGTCATTGCTCATATTAATCTGTGATCAGTGTCAGAGCCGCATACGCACAGAATTAAGAAGTCGCCATGTTCCAGACTTCAGAAATGGGACATGAAAGAGTGCAATATTGTCCTTTCCCTTCTCCGCCACATCCTGTGTGGTAAGTCATCCCAGAGCACACAAAGCACACTCGCCTCTTCCTCTTTTCTCCTTCCTCGCTCTCTCTTTTATACATCATAGCAGAAGAGGTCTTGAAAAGGGCACTTTAGCTCTGCTGTCTGTTTCGGTCTTTGCACTTTATACTCAGTCTAACAAAGATTATTGCGAAACAACCAACTTGGTGACAGATAAGTTGGCACGCCCACATGGGCTTTCAATGCACACTGCACGCAAACTTGGCAAGAGCTCCAAAACACATGGCATGCTGCATTGTAATTGGCTGGTGTTGTGCAGGATTCACTAGTTCAGTCTGTTTGGGAAATCGAAATCATGTTTACAAGTCAAGTACAACATCAAGTCTTAAAATGTACTCAAAACATTTTCACAGTCTCGCTTGGAGATTGGTCTCCTTACATGTCGGTCAGACAGCCACTTCCTGTCCAAGTAGGCGGTTCTTGGCCATGCTAAAGTGCAAAGTGGACTAGACTTTTATGTTGATTATAAAAAAAAATGTGGCTACACAAAGACGAGAGGGAATGTGGTATTGACCAAGCACTGATTTGAAAACATCACTTGTGAAATAAATGTGCCAAAAATATTCAGGCATAATACATATATTCAGTTTCACTTTATGAGCAGTTCCACTAGTTGGAATACAATGCAGATTATTAGAGCATGTGGTTTGACAGACAAAGACTGGTGTTATGCCAGAAGAATCACTCTAGTCTAAGCTCAGTCTAGGGATTATAATGTCTAATTGCTTCTAGTATTTCTAGGAACTGTTATGAATCTTGTGCCAGCATGCGCTGTGATCAGGTTAACCATTCTGAAGGGGGGAAATGGCCAGCATAACCTCTTATTTTGATATGTGATCTATTGTTATGGTTAGAAGGCAGCTTATAAAAATACTTGGCTTTAATACAGTAGAGGTTTCAAAGATCTGGATGGGGTCATAGTCCACATTATACTTTTCAGTGAACATTGGGACAAAACCCAATGTTTTATAATTTTGGAAGAATAAATGAAGCATAACAAACAGCTGGAAAGAGAATGTTGTTTTGATAGCCTGTGCCATAATGCATCTTGATCGTATCTGATATCACTTGCTTGGTTCCAAACCTTAGTGAACTGGCAACAGAGTTCAGAGAGTAACCCACTGACAGTTTTTCCCAGCCTGCATCTCTAGAGCTTTCCAGTTGGCAAAGAGCTCCTGCTCTACTGACCAAGGTATTACCACTGTGAAGATGGTACAAGTTGTGGCTGCCGCATAATGTGTCACTGGTTATTTACTCGAATAGTTGGAGACATGATTCATACACGGTGATTAAGAACATCCCCTTCATTAGAAAATCCCCCAAAACGAATCCGGGCCGTTACCATGTCAATATGGAGGTACATGCCTGGGACGGCTACAGGAAAGCTGAGGTCATGGAAGGCAGCACTGGCACGCTTCGATACTAAAGCCCAAAGTAAACTTTCCCTGTTCGTAGACACTCCATGTGACGTAGGTTTCAACATCAGCACAGTCCGCAACCCAATTTTTGTATTCATCCAAGACAAAAGAAATGTCCACTACTACTATAAACAATATTTGTGTGGTGCACACAGATTCCCAAATGGGTCACTTGTGAGGTTTCAAGATGCTGTCTAGGAAGGCAGCTGCCTATGTAGGCAGTAGACAGCAAGGCAGCACAATAGGTTTTGGGACAGCGCTAATATAATTCAGGTGGTGCTTGCTGTATCACTATGGAGTGATGATTTTAAGATGAACAGTGTGGAATAGGGCAGCGATAGACCATTACAGCTAAACCGTCAGTTAGAGGCTGCCCAGTCTCTCATTATGCCAAGATCAATTGCAACTGGCTCCTTAGTGAGCGCACAGCCGCATCCACGACTCCGCTCAAGACCGAAACATGCAGCATGTCAACAGATTAGCACTGCCTCCCTGCCTCTTCCTGCACTCCCCACAAACAGCTTCCTGCTTGTTTTTCCGTTAGTTAAGGCCTAATTTGAGTAGCCACAGTGCTGCCCATTTTAACCCACTGACAGTTTTTCCCAGCCTGCATCTCTAGAGCTTTCCAGCTGGCAAAGAGCTCCTGCTCTACTGACCAAGGTATTACCACTGTGAAGTTGGTACAAGTTGTGGCTGCTGCATAATGTGTCACTGGTTGTCAATATGGAGGTACATGCCTGGGACGGCTACAGGAAAGCTGAGGTCATGGAAGGGTATAGATGATTGTTTTTCATACTATGACATGTCTGAGTCAGGAATGACTTCATTAGGAGACAGGAAGCAGCAAGATCAAAGCACCGATATTATGATATGTCAGGCTGATGTAAGTCCGGTGTGTACGGCAACTCTAGGGTTCACCCACGTGTGATTAATGTGTTTTCAGTCACTTGAATAAAAACATGTTCAACCATGGGAAACACTCTCCACAGCAGCAAGGGGTCATTTTCTCATGCAAAGCCCCAGTAAACACTGATATTTTGAAATGACTCAGCTGCTCCTCAAGTGAATGAGGGGTCTTGAAGACCTCTTGAAGCTGACGCTCTCCCACCGTGGGATGATTCCATGGTAAACAGGGCCAACCTCACTAGCTCAGGGCTGTGGGAGAGCCCTGTACCACCCACCCGAGAGTTCAGTTTCAGCCCACAAACACAACAGAAACCACTGCCATGTGCGTCGTCGTGTTGTCTGAGACGTCCTGGTTACAGCCACTCGATACTCCTTGCTGTGAGGTAAAACAATGGCCTGTGGTCACGAATGGAAATGAACTGCTAATAGATTCAGAGAAATTGGCACGGGGCATTATCTTACAGCCATCCTGCCAAGTCACCGACTCCCGCCCACTCCTTTCATGAAAGGTGCTGGGAGACGACCCTATTGTGATGGTCAAATGTCATCTGGTTCATGTTCTGAAAGGTCAAAACAAATGGGGTGGTTGTTGGAATCTCTTCAAGACGAAGCTATCTATCTATCCTGCCAACCTTTAAGTAATATGAAGGATGCCATTGCACTGGTGTGCGTGACCTTATTGAACTGTGGTAGCTATTGTATTTATGCCGAAATGAAATGTAGTGTGCCATGAGAAATAGCTTTTATGAGTGTTTATACCCTTTATGAACAGAGGAAATGAATCTGAAAGACTTTCTACACCCAGCTGTCATCAGAGCTTCGGCTATAAATCACGGTAGCTTGACCGTCGCATTGGACGGCATGCTAATTATTACGAGTCAGTGCCTAGCCAAACGCAATTTGTCATAATCCGTTAAGAAAACATACATCTGGTGCTGCTAGTGATGCAAACTGAATGAGTTCCAACCCTATGTGGTTAAACAAAGCTTTATTTTGAACAAAACATTCATTAAGTCTCTTTTATTGAGGAGACAAAATAGAAAGCAGTGAGGATGAGGTAGGTGGAGATTATTTACCATATGTCATGAATTTCAGAGCCACTTCTTCTCCACAATGGATTCACCCAGCAACGCAGTCCTTGTGTTAGGGTTGGGAAGGAAGTGATATCATTGCCTGAATCATGGCATACCCAAAGGGGGGATTCCAGTCTAAGACTAAGCCTGTCTGATGTCAGACCACACCAGTTGGGACGTGAGGCCAACCTAATAAAGTCAATGGGTCTCTGTTTGTGTTGGCTGAGGGCTGCTGAGAGCCACCTTGTGTAATGGTTGGGTGTGGATGACGGCACAGAGGGCTTTCATCAGTGCGTTAATGGTCGATTCATTGAATCTACTCTATTGTAAGACTTGCTGCCATTTGGAATTCTTTCGCCAGCATGTCATTACAAAGCCTGAAATTACCGTGAACCTCATCGCCATTTAACAAACACCAAATCTGTTGTTCCAGCACTGGAGGACAGCACATTTTTCATCTTTAGTTACAGTAAGGAGTGGCTGTAAGAGGTGAAAAACAATGCTTGACAACTTTCATTTAAAGAGATATTACGATAAATTTTTTTCATTCCTCTAGAGGCCAGCTTATAATGTTAGTAAAGTGTTTTCTGAATTGTTACTGACCTTTTTCCTCCTCCTCGCTGACCCTGAAAATTAAACGGTCCATTTTTTGCTGCTACTATGCAAACACTGTTCACATGTGGACTGAAATACAATTCCACTTTACTTGCAAGCTGCGGCCTGACGGTTTGAAAAGCTGATTTACAATGAGCTGCTTAAATTGACAGATTTTTAAAAACATTTTTGCATTCCACTGCACTGCTTGTCAATGTGCTAGATGGACTTGTTTGATCTTCGCACTAACAGTACAATTCAAGAAATGTTCTGCATCCCAAGTATGACAGTTTTTATGTCTGTATGTTATTTGTGAGTGATTAAGCACTTCACGTCCACAAGGTAACATTCTGGCAAGGTTCTCTCAAAATTATGTACAAACATGAACAAAACGTTCTTCAGTTATCTTTTCTTTAATAATGTTCTCAAAACATCAACACAATTTATACATCTATTCACACATTGCTCTTGGAACGTTTTTTTCTAAACCATTGACATCCTTTTAACATATTTTTTTTAAATGTAGCAATTTTCAATGTTCTCTGAACATCCCAATAATGTTTGCAAAATGATCAAATGGAATGTTTCCTTAATAGTAATGCATAACCAAGACAAAATGTGGAACACTTTTGAATGTTCAAAGAATGAATTTTGCACATTTAGACGGTCAACTTCCGGTGCAGCGCGGTGCAAGTAAAAAAAATTAAACACAAAATTAAATCTTGAGGAAGATTACCACAAAAGGACAAAGCAATATTATGTTTACTCTTGTTAATAATAATAAAAAAATATATAAATATATACACTATATTATAATTAGTTGTGATCAACAGTTATTAGAAATGACAGGAAGACTACCACAGTGTGCTATAGGAGAGTACTATTCTGGGAGCATGTGTAGCACTGATATTTCAGCAGATATACTTAAATACATGTATACAGTACATGGATCATAAAAGAGGGTGTCTGAAATCTGAAGCTTGCAGAAATATGGGACGAGATGTATTTGCAGTTTAGTTCAAATAATTGCTCTATTTATAGAGGTGGTTACAGGTTAAAGTCAAGTTTCCATGGCACAACAGCATCTTTTATCTCAAATGTTTCAGATGAAAGATATTGGAAGGTGGAAAGTAAATAAACAGACATCACGATTCAAATGAAAAAGCTTTATTACCCACAGCTTTTTACAGTGTACAGGTGTAGTGCATTAAGTTTTAATGTGTAAACTACTCAGCAACTTCACTGGGGGGAACAAGTAGTGTTTTCACCATTGCAACTTATACTTACATAAATTATTAGATACCTTATTTGGCAATATTATACAAATGAGCAGGAAGAAAATAGAGAAGTCAGTGCCCACTACACTATGAGACAGGATGGAGGAACACTGCACAACCAAATATTCATATGTTTAGTATGGCGTGTATTCTGCATTATACATGTAGCCTTACTTTTAACACAAAACAGCAATAGATCTTTTGTGAAAGATAGGAATGTACACAAAAATAAGGGGAATAAGAACACAAGAGCAGAACATCTAAAGCATTAATGTTTACAATAACTGCAAGAGCACAGATGCATATACAATCCCACTGAAAGTTAGGCAGCGCTGATAGTCACGGCGTGCTTTTGCCAACTCCTCCTCAAATCTACTCAAGCGTCAATGTTTGTATACAGGATTTAGCTTTCTTCGCTTCTCCCACGTTATGGTTTAGGTGACAATGCGATCATATGAAAATGTCCGACACAGTGTATGGCAGATTTTAAAAGAATGTAAACAAATACTGTTTGAGTGCAGATCCAAACATATTTGGCAGCGCTGATGTTACACAACAGCATGAAAACAGAAATGTGTTTACTTTTTCATTCCATAGTAGCAGGTAGTGTGAGCATATATGGCATCGGCTGGATTTAAACCATGCACAAGATCATGAATCAGCACTGAAGAGTACATCCATGCACACCTAAAGAGAAGTACATGAAGCATGGGCTGAAAGCACGTTGTGCGTGTTACAGGAAAAAAAGCAGGAGATACAACAATCTTTACAACTATGATTGCCTCCATAACATTATCGAATCACACTGTAACAGTATCGGAGTAAGACAAATCTCAGAAGCTTCATAAATATAACACTTAAAGGAACAGATCGCCCAAACTTCTGTCATTATTTACTCACTCTCATTGCTGTTCCAAACAAATATGCAGTTTTTCTTCAGTGATTCTTCAATTTTTGAAGAATCTTAATGTTTTGCTACACCATAAAATTAGTTCATACAAAAAAAAAAAAAAAAAAAAAAAGTTACATGGTAGCCCATTTTTACCACCACTGAATAAAAAAATAAAAAAGGTAATTGCGACTTAATTTTTTTCTTACACTTGCGAGTTTATATCTCACAATTCTGACTTTAAAATCACACAACTGTGAGTTTTTAAGTCAGAATTGTGATAGAAACTAGCAATTCTGAGAATATATCAGTCTTTCCAACTCAAAATTTCAGTCAATCGCAAGTTTTGAATTGCGAATAGTCAGAATTGCAAGATATAAACTCAGAATTGCGAGTTTGTGTCTTACAATTCTGACCTAATTTCTCAGAATTACAACTTTAGCCTATATCTCGCAATTGCGAGTTTTTATCTCACAATTCTGACCTTATAACTCGCAATTGCACATTTATATCTTACAATTCTGAGAAAAAAGTCAAAATTGCGAGTTTGTATCAGAATTTTGAGATAAAAACTAAATTTTGAGAGTTTTGAAATGTGAGATAAAAACCTTGCAATCACCTTTTTTATTTTTTCTTCAGTGGTGGAAACAGGTTTCTATATATAAGATTTCTGAAGCCATATAATATATTTAGTTTATCTATATCATCCACTCAGCCAAAGCACATTTCATTCAGTCAAAAATGATGTGTGTGTGTAATAAACATTATGCACAATTTTTTAAATCTTGGATGGCTAGATTATTTAAATTTCGATACAAAAAACTACTGCAAGAAAAATTTTATATTGCGAATACTGCACATAGGTTGGACTACTTTAATTAATTTATTTTTTGTCCTTTTAGAGCTTGACAGGAGTGTTCCAAAATAAAAAGCAACATACAGATTCAAACCGTCATGAAAGCGAGCAAAAAAATGACTTTCCTTTAAGCGCAAAAATGCAGTGAGAAAATACTTTCAATACAGGACACTGGTCCCTTAGGGCTTGATAAGTTTCTATTGTTTAGGCTTAGCTATAATAAGAGTGTTTTTTGAAATCTAAACAAAGATATAGGGAATGGCCTGTCTGACCATTCCTCAGTAAAGTGCAGTATTCAGTGTAGTGCACACTAAAGGTCAGGCAGTGAGTAAGATGTTTACGTGGAAGAGACTGTAGAGACGGTGACTGCACTTCCACTGCGTCACAATTCAGATATACTCACTGCAGATGTGTCCTCATTTAGTAATGCACTACCAGTGCATCACAGTAACCTCCAATGAGTGGACAACACCAGGAGGAAATTAGAAAAAAAAAGTCCCCTGTAGGTAACGTTCAATAGCTTACTGTAGGTTTCCTCATTTGGCAAAGGGGTTTGCATGTTTAGCAGCTTTTTAAGCTAAGTTTAACAGTATGTTTGCGTTTTTCCTGTAAATTGGCAACCAAAGACCCTTCACTTTGTAGTGAACTAAAACACATTTGATTCTTTATGGGCATTGGATCATGAGGAGTCTGATTGCAGCAACTCTAGAAAAGCATATTACAGGTATACCGATCGATTTTCAACTATTATGAATAGCTAATCACACTGAAATAACTGTATGAGTAACAAGAGGGGAATGTAAAAGTTACTACTTGTTGATGTATTCTTTCAACAGTAACTATCTTTGTCTAATTACCTGTGAAATGGTATTTTAAACTGTCACGCCTGGTATCCAAGTATTGTTGCCAAATATGTGCTGAAACAGGGTTGTTTGTTATAATTACCAAGTGATTCTCTGAATCATGGAATACCTTATGTTGACCTGGAGCGCTGCTGGATGGCATGGCTGGTCCATTCGACAAGTGCAAACATCACCGCAAAGGAGAGGTATGGAGATGACATAAGCTTTCCTGCAGCCATGGGGATTCCCTAACAAGAAACCAACTCATAAAACCCATCCGTCTTTTGTGTTGTGGCAGGGTGTGAAAGCAAAACGCGGGTAGGCATCAGTGATGGCATGCCAAAAGCATGATATGCAGTCTAATCTTAAAGAAAACAAAGTGACAATAAAAAGAGAGGTGAAAGCTAGCAAAACGTACTCTTGGTCATAGCATGCAATACACACACTTGAACGAACGGCTCTTAGATTACTTCAGTTGTTTCTATGGCGCCCCCTGGGTGCACAAGCAATACACAACACAAACACATTCCACTGGCTATGCCTCTAAGTTTGGCAGAAACATTGCAGATCACTGTAAAGTGACAGGAAACTTCATCGTTTAATGGCTGACGGGTGTCAGTGTGATGGTGAATTACGCTTGCTCCAGAAGCCAGTGGAAGAGGCTCTTGTGGCCGTTCCTTGTGTCCCCGACCTCTTCCTCAGTGCGACGTTCTTCAAAGTATCTCAGAAGAGCCTGCAGGAGGTCGCCGACCCTGAACTCTCTCTCCCTCAGCCTCTGCACCACGGCTGGCAGCTGGAGCCAAAAAAAACACACACAAATTTAAGCTACAGTTTTGGATATCGAACATCCTGATAGATACTGCTAGAGTTGGGTGATAGAGCTAAAACATGATCTAAAATGTAATTAACAATGCGTTGTAAAAAGACCTAGATATTTATGCATTTACTCTGAAATGGCAGGGTATTTTAAGGTATTTTGTTATTAAAATATGATTTATTATGTATTACTAAACGTTGCAAATTTCAAGGTGAAAAAGCTGAAAAGTTCAAATACTCAAATTTTAATTTGCATCAGCACTCAAAAATGTTCACCCAAGTTCTGTTCATTGAGTGTGGCCTTTCACACACACACGTTTTTTTTCTCTCCACACACACACACACGTTTTTTTTTCTCTCCACACACACACACACACGTTCAAAAGTTAGATTTTTATTATTCAGTGTCATATGATCCTTCAGAAATCATTCTAATATGCTGATTTATTATGAGTGTTGAAACTGTTGTGCTGCTTCATATTGTTTTTTGGAACGTGATACTTTTTTAATTGATTCTTTGATGAATAATACAAAGTTAAAAAGAGCAGCATTTGTTCAAAATAGAAATATTTTAACAATATAAATCTTTACTATGACTTTTTATTCATTTAACACATCCCTCCTGAATAAAAGTATTAATTTCTTAAAACAAACAAACAAACAAAAAGTACTGACCCCAAACTTTTGAATAGCATTGTATAGAGTAACACAAAATTTATTTTCGAGCACATCTGAAAATATAGTGGAGGACACAGACTCAGCCGCTGCGGAGAAAGTGCATAATACAATTTGTTCTAAACACGTGACAAACCTTATATGAAGAGCTTTAAAAAACTCGTAAGATATAGAAGCCTATAGTTTATCATTTCAGTTTAAAGCAGCTCTGATAGAAAGGCTGTGTGTGCCGCTGACAGAGACGCGCTGTTTAATGTGTGTGAGATGTGCTGTTTTCCTAAATGCATAACTTACATTTCACAGGTATTCTCCATCTGTAAATGTTAGAAAGCCATGGAAATATTTCCATTTTGCTGTCAGAAGTGCATGAGCCTTCTACTTTGCGATTCTCCGCTAAACTTCATTTAGAACGTGCACCACCGCACGCATGCGCGCCAAACAGACAGAGCGCAATGAAATAGGAACGCAATAACTCTGACTAAAATATACATTTTCCTGAAATATTTGTAGTTAATAAACAATAAATGTGACGTATGTCGAATTTTAAACCTACAAGTGTATTTGTATGATAGCACTAACTCTAAAGTGACTGTTATGGGGTAATCAAAACAACCTTTTTACTCGATTAATCTGCTTTTTTATTATTTAAATTTTTTAGTTTAGTAAATGTAAATTCTGCTTTAAAAGCATTATTTTTGTTTTTAGATTGCAATGTTACAATGTTGAAATTATAATGTGATTTTAACCCTTTTTAACAAAATATGCCTATGGTTACATTCACTTTATTTATTTGTTTAATCCAAATACAAAAGTGTAGAATATACAGAGATATATACCGTATACCGCAAATCAGCCAAAAAATACAGAGATATGAATTTTTGCTCATATCGCCCAACCCTATGCATTTGTAGGAGTTCCAAGTTTTCTCACCTGCTGCAGCTCCTGGGCTGAGAACTGGCTCAGCTGCATTAAAGACAGATCAGCGATAGAGGCGGCAATCCACTGGAGCACAGCCATCAACTGGGGGTCCACAGCTCGACCCTGGACATCTGTACTGACCACCAGCAGAGCTCTTTCTGCCGGCCCATGTTCCCTCTCCACTCGCACCGCTCCTGCACGGACAAAACACACACGTTCAGCCCATAAATACACACAAAAACCATCACAGCAAATAGTCTACTTCAGCAAACCAGTTCCCACGCTCTCTCTGTTAACTAGGCCAGACCCAGAACTCTGCTTGAGCTCATCTGTTGACCCACATGGAGCCGGTCTGAGTTAGTTAGACGACTAGGAACGTGGATAAATAGTCTTGTGGCTTTGACAGGGGCACGCTGAAGGTGCTAAGCCAAGTAAGACCACTTTAAATGAGTGGCAGCGCAAAAATAAGGGCTGAAATTAGTTGAGGTCTAACAACAGACCACAGAATAAACACTACCGTGGAAGAAAAATACAAAGAACAGCTATAGTTTTCATTTACCGCCTGAATCCTCTTTGGCCTCAGCTTCCTTCTCTTCAGTGCCGTCACTGTAAAGTGAAAAATATTACAGGTGTAAGACAGTCTCAATGACAGATGGAAGGGAAAGACACCACAAAGCACATGCAGAAGAGAGTGACAGGAGCTCCCAGCTTCCAATTTCTAACATAAACCAGCCCCGCTACAATTCATGCCATATTTATTAATCATTAATATTTGTTGCCCAGCTTGGATTTGGATCGCCATTTACTAGCGCAGGTTTAAATGAAATTGTTTACAAGAAGATTCTATATCTGATTCTATAACTAAAAAAAGGAAACACAGCAAGTACAAAAAAAAAAAAAGGCAATAATAATCTTCAAATATTATTTTTCTGTGTCTGGATGTATGGTATTACGAAGAGATCTCTGTTGCTTTTGTATGGAGTGAGTCATGATGTACTCTAATGCACATGATTCATGTTGTGGATCTGAACTCGTATGGGATTTAGAGGCTGGGACATCCTTTTTTACTCAAACAGGAAGCATGCAATAAGGACGGATTGTTCATTCTTTAGAAAATACATCGCAACACACTTATGAAGTCAATGACCCAACCCCCCGACACTTCCGACTCCCACAACTCTACCAACACATACACAAAGATCCAATTGACTAATTCCATCCTCTGAATGGAGAAACAAAGCGAAGGTTTGTTTCTAATAGGTGATATCAGATACGTTTTCAGCACTTGCTGATAAAAAGTTGCATGACATCATGCAGTAATTAGAGCAGCCCACGCTGGCTATGCTATGCCTCTTTCCATAGACCAACCTGTCTGATGGAGAGAAGGACAAATGCTCTTCATAAACCTCGCCTTCTAAACCCAGACTGCTCCAGCTACTGCTGTTTCCATTACTGCTGGGGGAGAGAAAAAGAAGAAACACTACAAAATCATTTCAAAGTAAATCTAGATAACCTGCTCGAAGCTTTTTTTTTTTTACACAATATTTGATCTTGATGTTAATACATTTGTTTTGAAAATGTTACAAAAAAGATAGATTTTTTTTTTTAATTTAGAAGAATCGTATTTTCAACCAAACACCAGTTGTAGCCATTATAGTTTTAAAATATTTCATGTAAGATGTAAAAGCAAAGTGAAAATGTAGTTAAATATAAGCAAGGCATGTTTTCTACAGTGTTTTTGACTAAAATAACTTGTTTTTTACAAAAACATTTTAATACTTGAGAGCTTATGCAATCAAATAGCTTGATCAGAGTCAATTGACTGAAATTGATTCGCAGTTGTCAACTCTATAAATCATGATTGCAATGAAAACATCTGTATTAACACTCTCATACTCATTAATAGTCATGATGAGACAAGGATAGAAATAACGGCCTAATCACACAGATTTCTACAACCCGAATTCTGGAAATGTTGGAACGTTTTTTAAATTTGAATAAAATGAAAACTAAAAGACTTTCAAAATCACATGAGCCAATATTTTCTTCACAATAGAACATAGATAACATAACAAATTTTAAACTGAGAAATTGTACAATTTTATGCACAAAATGAGCTCATTTCAAATTTGATACCTGCTACAGGTCTCAAAATAGTTGGGACGGGGGCATGTTTACCATGGTGTAGCATCTCCTCTTCTTTTCAAAACAGTTTGAAGATGTCTGGGCATCAAGTTTATAAGTTTGGGAGTTTGGGTGGTGGAATTTGGTCCCATTCTTGCCTGATATAGGTTTTTCATCTTTGACGTATTTTTCATTTAATGATGTGCCAAATGTTCTCTATAGGTGAAAGATCTGGACTGCAGGCAGGCAAATTCAGCACCTGGGCTATTCTACTACGAAGCCATGCTGTTGAAATAGCTGCAGTATGTGGTTTTGCATTGTCCTGCTGAAATACATGTTGCCAGGAGGGGAGCATATGCAGCTCTAAATCCCTTATATACCTTTCAGCATTCATAGTGCCTTCCAAAACATGCAAGCTGCCCATACCATATGCACTTATGCACCCCCATACCATCGGAGATGCTGGCTCTTGAACTGAACGCTGATGACAGACTGGAAGGTCTCCCTCCTCTTTAGCCCGGAGGACACGGCGCCCATGATTTCCAACAAGAATGTCAAATTTGGACTTGTCTGACCATAGAACACTTTTCCACTTTGAAACAGGCCATTTTAAATGAGCCTTGGCCCACGGGACACGATGGCGCTTCTGGACCATGTTCACATATGGCTTCCTTTTTGCATGATGTAGCTTTAGTTGGCATCTGCAGATGGCACGGCGGATTGTGTTTGCTGACAGTGGTTTCTGGAAGTATTCCTGGGCCCATTTATTAATGTCAATGACAGAATCATGCCAATGAGTGATGCAGTGTTGTCTGAGAGCCCGAAGACCATGGGCATCCAACAAAGGTCTTTGGCCTTGTCCCTTATGCACAGAGATTTCTCCAGTTTCTCTGAAACTTTTGATGATGTTATGCACTGTAGATGATTAGATTTGCAAAGCCTTTGCAATTTGACGTTGAGGAATGTTCTTTTTAAAGTATTCCACAATCTTTTTACGCACTCTTTCACAGATTGGAGAGCCTCTGCCCATCTTTACTTCTGAGAGACTCTGCCTCTCTAAGACATCCCTTTTATGTTACATACCTGATGTCAATTAACTTAATTAGCTGCTAGATGTTCTCCCAGCTGAATCTTTTAAAATGTCTTGCTTTTTCAGCCCTTTGTTGCCCCCGTGCAAACCTTTTTGAGACCTGTAGCAGGCATCAAATTTGAAATGAACTCATTTAGTGGCTAAAAGTGTATAATTTCTCAATTTAAACATTTGTTATGTTATCCATGTTCTATTGTGAATAAAATATTGGGTCATGTGATTTTGAAAGTCTTTTAATTTTATTCAGATTTTAAAAAGTCCCACCATTTCCGGAGTTCGGGTTGTAACACTAATTAATGTTAACTGATCAATAAAGCAGTTGAGGACATGAAAATAAACTGTCAACTATCATATTTGGATACACTGATGATTTATGGAGTACAGAGTGATACATTAATGACTGGTTATTCAGAAACACTGCCTCAAGCTGACATCCACACCTTTTATAAATATTTTGATAGATATTCATGGTATCATGGGTTGTTCAAAACAAAAATTGCTCATACATTCTAACTTTTAGCGTCTTGGGAGATATTAAATTGTTGATAGAAAATGCTTCCATTGAGACACTGCAGCCAAAAACACTACAAAACAATGCCTGCCTTTGAAAGACAAGACTGTGTGACTCAGCCGTCATGTTTTGAAGCCAAAGACAGTTACATTTTTCTGAGAATGAAAACAATATCCCTAAATGCTCATCTAGACAAGGCCCAAGGTGTTTTGAAAATGGTGAGAAAATCAGCATCTTTGGCTTCAAAGAACGTTTAAAATGGTTTGTATATAAAAGAAAGAAAAAGAACAATAAACTTTCTTCAGCTATAATGAGTCATACAGTATGCTCCTACTCCAAAACCTAAACTGATAAAACTCAGACTAAACATGTGAAAACAGTCAAAAAACCTCTGCTGAAAACCAAAATCACCTACAAATGGTATGAAAAATGCACTAAAGGGCTACTATACAACTTACAATAATATACTTCACAAATTCAACCTGAGCTCTTCTATAGCACAAAACTGTCTACTCCGTATTGCACTGGTAAGGTCATTGTAAATCCATTCATTCCTCTGTTAATTCACCAAATTGTACTTTTCAGCCACATGCTTGTGAAAAGTGCACAAGAAAAGAAAGCAGAGTGAACTTGAGTGTGGTAGCCGACCAGCAATGCTTCATTTCAAGTTTAAATGAGCTGTGTATTGCTTGTAAGTGTGGTGGGACTTGCTCACCTGTCACTAAGATGGTGAAAGCTGCTGCTCTCATCTGGGTGGTCTTCTTCAAAACTCAGATTGGACCAACTACCGAGACTGTCATCACCAACGCTCAAACTGAGCTGCTGACTCACCGTTGACTCCGTCACATTGATGCCTTCTCTTCTGGAGGTACTGAAACGGACAAAGTCATCAATCATGATAAGCCAATATATAAAAAAAAAGTTTCAAAATCTAGGAAATCCACTTATCGTGAGTAACTGATGAGCAATTTTAAGTGATAGTATGATTCAGTGAAAGCTGTGTCACTGTACCCAAGATTGACGGTTTGGCAGACGTTGGACAATGCGGATGTCATAATCTCTGTGGTGAGACTTTCTGCAAAGCTTGCGCCATCATGGCCAATCCCACTGTCTGCATTCAGACTGGTGCAGCTCAGTTCCTTTTTGGCTTTCTCAATAGCACTGGACACCATTTCTTCAGCAAAAGCAGCTCTCTTTTCCAAATCAATATGTATTCTAGGAATTTCCAGTCCAGTCACTGCATCTGATTCTTGTTGCCTTCTTATTTTCACTCCCTGGAAACCACGACGGCCGTCTCTACTGCAAAACAGGCACTCTCGACCTTGGCAGTATCGACAAGCTTCATATGCCTCAGCCAGCTTTTCTGTGAAGGAATTGCGTTCAAGTGCCCTCCTGTCCCCCGCTGCCTGAACAC
The DNA here is from genome assembly GCF_936440315.1 of Barbus barbus. Taxonomy (NCBI): domain Eukaryota; kingdom Metazoa; phylum Chordata; class Actinopteri; order Cypriniformes; family Cyprinidae; genus Barbus; species Barbus barbus. The sequence continues at coordinate 5,866,758 of NC_136738.1, forward strand.
ATGCCGGCCCCAGCGTCATTTCCAAAGTGTCATCGACAATTTTCCTGGCATAATGTTCAATGACTTGTATTACACCATTGTTGCTTTTGCCGTCATTCAAGCTGCTGGTACTATGGTAGAGCCTGTTAGTTTCTGTATAAGGTAGAAGAGAGCATGAAAACTTATTTTTGATGAGATTTTCTGGCATGTCCTTGACAGTGGATTTCCTGTAGAGGCAAGAATCGGTGAGCGATTTTGGCAGTCTAACAGAGCTCATTTTCAGCTTTCTCGTAACATCACATGTGATGTTGTAGGCCAGTGACTCGGCAAAGTTCACAAGTTCTACATATTCATTACTGCTCATGTCTTGACAAGCACATGGCAGGGATTCACAAGATGATCCATCTTTTCCATCAATAAGTGCAGCGTGGGATGACTTGGATGTGGGAAACTGGGAAACATCAGGACTATGATCATTGTGCAAACGCCTAGAAGTGTGACGCCTCAAAGGAGATCTGTGCTTTATTTTTTGTGCCGCATGAGCCAGGCCAGATTTAATAGATCGATACGCCAAGCGTGTGGCGTACTGATCTAATATAAGCTCTCGGTTGCCTCCCTCTTTCTTGAGCACCTTAATGAGGTATCCCGCATACTCGTCAGTGACACTCTCGCAACTTGGATACTCTGACGACAACCCACTTGAACTGCCACTCACTTGGACATCACCAGGCCACTGACAAGTCAAACTTCCCAAAAGGGCGTCTCCGCTCTGACGTTTGTCTGCAGAGTTTACAGATCCTCTTTTTAGCGTTTTGTGACGACAGTGGCTAGAACTCATCATCTTCTTGACATCATTGATGACTTCTCCAGCCACTTCTCCAGCATACGTCCACAAAGAATTTAAAGTCTGCTCTGAGAACTGTGCACTATGCAAGGTGACACTGCCTTTGCCTTCGTCACCCACCAGCTTCTTCACATCTCCGAGGCTTAGCGTGTCCATCTCAGTGGCCATTGAAACAATGTGGCACGCTAAACGTTCTGCATAATGGAGCGCACTCCTCTCTATCATTTTGCTCCTGACGTTGGGACTCAGCTCTGCCTGGCAGTTTCTAGAGTGAGGACCCTCTTCCTGGTCTTCCTCCTCATCTTCATTGCTGCCAGCTTCTTCAGAGAGAGACCTAATGAGTTTCAGCATGAAATCGGCCTTGTCTGAAACCGAACCTTCTTCTTTGGTGTTGGCGGCAGGCGGGTAATAAGGGGTGGGTGGAGGAGTTGCAGGAGAAAATTCTTTTGCAAGTGTACCTTTGAGCTTCTTCGAGAACTGTCTGATCTGTTTCTCGCTGTACTCATCCGAAATCTGCTGAGGACTTGAGGGTGGAGTGCTAGGGATTTCAGTCGATTTTGTTCCAGAGTTGCTGCTTGAAAAATTATCTGCACCGACTTTTCTACCTCCACATGAGCCAACTTCAAAAGTGGGCACTTCCAATGTGTCCATTCTCACAACAGAACGGACCTCTGGTGTGAGCTTGGAGACAGGACGTACACTCCTTGAGGATGGGTCACAAGAGCCCTTTGACACCAACTGAAAGGGAATCTGAGAGGGAGTCGATGCATCGTGTGATTTAACAATTCCATGGCTTGGAGTGGATATGTGAGCTGCTATTGTTTTGCTCAAAAAGTCTGCACAATCCTCCACTTTCTTCTTCACTTTTGTCGAAGAATGCATCAGATCGAATGCCTCCCCTACTATAGTGTCCACCATATTCCCGGAGAAGTTTTGAAATGTCTTTCCAATGGAGGGTTTGTTGGAATAATTTTCAACGGATGGATTGCCAACAATTTCCTCACCACTGGCATCCTGGATTCTTGCACGACCTGGTGATGATTCAGTCTGAGTTGCTTCAGAGGTATCTAGGGTTGAGGATGCCACTTCCACTTGGCAACAAATGGTTCTTTTAGGACTGGTCTGACATACGGGACCAATACTGGATTTATACTGAGAAGGTTCATCTGAGTTGTGCACATGGGCTATGACCTTGCCAGCCACTGGAACTGGAATGCAACTGGCCATACCGGATACACAATACAAGGCTTTCTTCACTGTGCAACCATCCTGCTCTTGATTTGCAGCCTCTGTGACGACCTGAGGTCCAAGATAGCTTGTTTGGGCACTGCAAGTTTTTGTGATGAGAGAACTATCTTCAGAACTCACGTAGCAAATGTTGTCTACTGACACACTAATAGCTGCCTGTGTAGTGAAAGTCACATCAGCTTGTGAGAGCTCTATAAAAGCCTCTTGGAGAACAGACTCCGACAGGTCAGAAGCATAGGACGAAACCACTTCCTCCTCTTGCTCAAACGACCAGTCACTTGGTGTGAGTGGAGTTGAGGGATGTGAAAACTGGCAAACCTCCATAATACCTTCAAACACTAACTCCTCAGCCAGATCTGCAGCAAATCGTGTGACGGTGTTGTTGAAAATCTGCTTTTTCACAAAGAGGAACTCTTTGAGGGCTCCAGAAATGGCTTCCCCTACTAGGAAACTGGCTAGACCGTTTATGGCATGCTCTTTTAACACATATGCATGGCGCATACCTATCTCATGAAAGGCCATTTGAAATACTGATGAAGTCAGTCTTGCAGCCAAATGGCAAAGTGTAGTGGTACAGGAGGACACACCTTTCTGCAAGTCCCTTAAGGCACTTCCAAGGCTCATTTCAACCAAGTCTGTAGCAAACTTCTGAATCCCATCCTTAAGAGACTGTGATTGGGATTTGGTGATGGTGATTGTCTCCTGGATGTCTGAAAGCTTCATTAGATGCCCATTAGTGTTTTTGAACTCCTTATGACACACACAGCTCAAGTTCTTATTAATGTTAAAATCAACAGGGGAGGAGTATCCACAGACCGATCCAAGGATTTCTTTTGACAGGTTGTTGGCAAAATCTGAGTATGTTTTGTACAGCGAGCAAAGGTCCTGTGGTTTACGCAATTCTGAGCCATCTCCATCTGCCTTCCAAAAATACTCTAAAGATCCTCCTTCTCCCAGTGGGCTAAATGCAGATGAACTAACTGGACTGAAGAGTGGCCCACTTTCCTCGCAGGGAGTCCTCGCAGGCCGTGGGGAATCTGGTGAATCAGAGTAAATACTGTACGGTGATCCTGGTTTAAGTGGAGTTGGTTTCTTGACATTGGCTGGAAGAGTCCTATGATCAAACTTATGAGGGTTCATTGCTGTGGTCGAGCACCCCCTTGATACAAATTTACAACCAGAGCTGTCAACAAGCTTCTCTGTTTGACCAGGGAGGGGCTGTTCTTTAAGGACCTTGATGTTGGAATCAAAAGACTGGTCTAGTTCATCAAACTGATCAAAGCTGTCGAAAAATTCACTGACTTCTGAGTCAGAATCTTCTACTCCGTCCTTTAAAACAGGGATCTTGGGAATGTCAAGTTTTGCTTTAAGACTCTTTTGATATCCAACTTCATCCAGGAATATAATAGGGCTGGGACTTGAGCAGTCTGACTCATCTGACTCTGTGAGGGATGTGGAAGTTGCGCATCCCTTTGGAAGACTGCTAAGTGCATATGAGCTCTCTGAACTTGACTTCAGGACAGTTTCTGACACTTTTGCAGCAGCCTTTTCCTTGCGCACTGACTTCCTCGGTATTGAACTTATAATAATGCGACATCCAGATAAGTCTCTTAAATGAGAGGGGACAGTCTGGGACGCCACATCCCTTTGGTTCCTCTGACTATGGCCACCTGCAAAATCAGAGAACAGTTCATAATAACAGAATTCGTATTAACAGTTAATTAAATCCAGAACTAGCAGCTGTTCATAAGCATTTTCTTTATAGCTATTGATGCTTCTCATTCAAGAAAGCTAAAATTAATTTTAAACAGTTTTTTTAAAAACTGTTCAGAAGTTTAGGGTCAGTAAGATTTTTTTTATATAGAAATTAATACTTTCAATCAGCAAGGTGGGATTAAATTGATCAAAACAGTGAAAACATTTGTAATGTTGCAGAAGATTCTAGGTAAAACTTTACAATAAGGTTCATTAGTTAACATTAGTTAACAACATTAGTAAACATGAACTAAGAATGAACAATACTTCTACAGCATTTATTAATCTTAGTTAATGTTAATTTCAGCATTTACTAATGCATTATTAAAATCACAAGTTGTGTTTGTTAACATTAGTTAATGCACTGTGAACTAACATGAATAAACAATGAACAACTGTATTTTCATTTACTAACATTAAAAAGACTAATAAATAATGTAATAAATGCATTATTCATTGTTTGTTCATGTTAGTTAATACATAAACTAATGTTAACAAATGACACCTTATTGTAAAGCGTTACAGATTTCTATTTCAAATAAATGCCGTTCCTTTGAACTTTCTATTCGCCAAAGAAACAATAAAAAGAAATGCATCATTGTTTCCACAAAAAATATTTAGCAACACAAGTGTTTTCAACATTGATAACAAAAATAAGATGTTTCTTGAGCAGTAAATCAACATATTAGAATGGTTTCTGAAGGATCATGTGAAACTGTAGACTGGAGTAATGAAGCTGAAAATTCAGCTTTGCATCACAGAAATAAATTACATTATAACAACATTAAAATAGAAAGCATTTATTTTAAATTTGTAATAATACTTCACAATATTACAGTTTTTACTCTATTTCTGATTAAATACATGCAGTCTTTGTGGCTATTTGCAAGACTTCTTTCAAAAACATCTTACTGACCCCAACATTTATTTACAATGGTAGTGTAAAAAAAAAAAAAAAAAAGGTTTATTCAAACCCATATTTAAACAGGAAGTTATCCTAGACTGTCAAGTAAGACTCATGAGTAATCACCCGTATCGTCCTCTTCAAGATGCTCAAAAGCAGTGACAAAGTCCTCTTCGATAGAAGAGACAGATTGGTTGGTGTCATCATCCTCAGCTTGGCATGCCTCTGAAGCGCCCCTCTGCAGAACTTGTAACTCCAGTGCATACCTTATACCAGCAGCGTATCGAGTCAACAACCCCAGCATGCTGCAAACACTAATCTGAGGAGTGGGGCTATGTCTCAATATGCACAAAGCTCTTGAACAGGCCTGAGACTGCATAAAAAAAAAAAAAAAAAAAAAAGAATCAATCAGATGCTAGGATGACACGATAAAAGCCTTTACGTCATGATACTTTCTCGATATATATTGTTATGACAAACTTAATGTTAGTCTGGAAGATAAACACAATTCTGCATAATTATAAACAAAGCCTGCAAACTGTCCAACCCTGAACTGACATAATTTCTTGAGAAGTTTTGATTTTTAGACTTCTCACGGCACTCTTATTTTTCCTGACATGCATAAAAGAAAGCATGCAATCTCTTGTTATGTCTGAAAAACACTTGTGGTTTTATGTCATTTTCAAAGTAAGTTTCAAAACTTAATACCATGGCTGTCTATCACAAGGTTAGTTCTGTTTAGACCCAATTTCACACAAAACGATACCACAAATTTAGAAACCCAGACGAAACAATGAAGGACACCTGATATCAAAATAATGACAACAGCAAACACGTCTCACACAAAACATAAACATTATCTAAATATTCAAGCATAATATAAGCAAATCATACCTGAGAAACACTGTCTTTTCTCTCAAAGGGCCTTTTGGGGTCTTTCAGGAGCAGAATCTCTTCATCTTTAAGGGTGTGTACATGTAGTGATCTAAGACACTCCATCATCTCAGTGGAGAGGGACGTCAGAGCCTGTGGGCATCAAAGAATACATAACTGTAGGATCCAACAAATCTCTCTCTCTCTTTGTAGTTTATAGAATAAAACAAAAATGTTCATTTTTACATTGTTTCAAGAAAAGTGGCGAAACTATCATGTACCTGTAGAGTAAAATCTTCCCCCTCAGCATGGCTAGGTAAGCATATATAATGTACCTATAAAAGAGAACAATTGTGTCATTTATATTGTCTTTATATTGTGATGCCATAGTTAAATGAAACGTCTTTGTGGGCGAATGCACTAAACAGGGGTGTCACTTCAGCACACAGCAGATCTGCATGGCAAACCTGCTTCTTATGAAAATATCAGCACCCTTGGTAAATATGATCAAAGAAGGCTGTGAAAATGAATCTGCATTGTTAATCCTTTTGATCTTTTATTTAAAAAAGTCACAAAAATCTAACCTTTCATTGGATAATAAGAATTTAAAATGGGGGGGGGGGGGGGGTGTCATTATGAAATAAATGTTTTTCTCAAATACACATTGGCCACAATTAACGGCACCCTTTTATTCAATACTTTTTGAAACCTCCATTTGCCAGTTTAACAGCTCTAAATGTTCTCTTATAATGCCTGATGAGGTTAGAGAACACCTGACAAGAGATCAGAGACCATTCCTTCATCCAGAATCACTCCAGACCCTTTAGATTCCCAGCTCCATGTTGGTGCTTCTTCTCTTCAGTTCACCTCACTCATTTTCTACAGGGTTCAGGTCAGAGGACTGGAATGGCCATAGCAGAAGCTTGGTTTTGTGCTCAGTGACCCATTTTTGTGTTTGGATTATTGCACAGTTGGAAGATCCAAACATGGCCCATTATAAGATTTCTAACAGAGTCAGTCACTTATTGATTTTTTTATCTGTTGGTATTTGATAGAATCCATGATGCCATGTGTCTAAACAAGATGTCCAGGACCTCCAGCAGAAATATAGGCCCACAACATCAAAAATACAGCAGTATATTTCATTGGACACATGGGCTACTTTTTATCCCTGTGTTCACCAAACCCATCTTGAATGTTTACTGCTAAAAGCTCTTTTTTTTTTGTTTCATCTGACCATAGAAGCCAGTCCCATTTGAAATTCCAGTCGTGTCTGATAACTGAATTTGCTGGAGTTTGTTTTTGGATGAGTGAGGAGAATTTTTCTTGAAACCCTCCCAAACAACATGTGGTGATGTAGGGGCTGTTTGACCATTTTTTAAAGGTTTTCTGACCCCGAGACTCAACTATTTTCTGCAATTCTCCAGCTGTGGTCCTCGGAGAGTCTTTAGCCACTCAAACTCTCCTTCTCACCATGCATTAGGACAATAAAGACACACGTCCACACGTTTCGTAACATTTTCTGTTGGTTGGAAATTCTTAATTATTGCCCTGATGGTGGAAATGGGAATTTTCACTGCTCTAGCCCTTTTCTTAAAGCCACTTCACTAATTTGTGAAGCTCAATTATCTTTTGCTGCACATCAGAAATATATTCTTTGGTTTTTCTCATTGTGATGGACGATTAAGGGAATTTGGGCTTTGTTTTCCTTTCTACTTATATTTCTGTGAAACAGGAAGCCATGGCTGGATAATTTCATGTTCACAATCACCCTGGAGCACTCAAAACTGTGAATATGAATGGGAGTATACTTCAGAGGTATTTTACTCATAAGAATTTCTAGGGGTGCAAATAATTGTGTCCAACGTGTGTTTGAGAAAAACATTTATTTCATAATGATATTTCCCCCCATTTTAAATTCTTATTATCCAATGAAAGGTTAGATTTTTGTGAATTTTTTAAATAAAAGATCAAAAGGATTAACAATGCAGATTAATTTTCACAGCCTTCTTTGATCATATTTACCAAGATTGATATTTTTGGCCATGACTGTATATCTATGCATGCCTAGCAGTCGATTGCTCTTTCACTGCTCAGGTGTTTAGATTGCAGTGATGGAGACAAGTTGCGCAATCCCAGGAAATACAGCACAGTAACTAAGTCGGGTTTGCAATATAATATTTACTTGAGTTAACAATGCAAACAGTGTGTGCAAATAAATAGCAATATCCGCAGGCACAATTCACCCTCCCTTCACAAAGCCACACGGAAAAATGCCACCCTAACAAAAATGAAAACAAGCCACGCTGCAACTGCAATTTCTTTTTTTGATTTTAACAATTCACCCAAGCCTCATGAGATGCGGCCAAGTATATAATGAGGTGAGATGCAACAGTCACACTGCTGAACTGTCCCCATTTGACTCTAACCGCTCTCTTATCACCAATATCTGTTGTCATAGAGGCTTTCAAAATTACTCCACTCAAAAAGAGGTCACGAAACATTTAACCTGAAACATCTGTGTATGTATTATTCCAGCTCAGCCCAATCATCAGCATTTGTTGCATATTCATGTTGAGTAGCACATTAAAAATTACACTAGTCTCTAGTTTATACAAAAACATAAATAAAGAAAAAAAAAAAGAAAGCAAAAATCGATGTTACAATAATGGAAATAATTGTAAAACAAAAAAAGTGCAGTGCAAAAGAAAACTATGGAAGCACGTTTCCGCCACTGAATATTTTTTTTTAAAAAAGGTTATTGCGACTTTTTATATCACAATTTTTTTCTCAGAATTGCGTGATATAAACTCAAAATCGCAAGTCATAAAGTCAGAATTCCGATTTATAAAGTCAATCGCGAGATAAAAACTCTCAATTCTGACTTTTTTCCTCAGAATTGAGAGATATAAACTTGCAATTGCGAGTTAAAGTCCAATTTTGAGGTGGGGGGGGGGGGGGGGGGGGGCTGATATGTTCTCAGAATTGCGAGTTTATATATCTCACAATTATGACTTTTTAACTTGCAATTCTGAGTTGCAAGTTTTTCTGACAAAAGTCAGAATTGCGAGTATCACGCAAATATGAGAAAAAAAAAAGTCAGAATTGTGAGATAAAAAGTCACAATTACCTTTTTTTATTTTTTAGTCAGTGGCGGAACCGGACGTCCATACGAAACTGACAACAAGCCGACAGACAAGACAGAGCAGGTTACTTCTGGTATGAAACAAGGTTTCAGCTTTCAGATTGTCTTTTTTTTTTTTTATAAATTCAAACAATAAATACCATTTTGTGCCAGATCACTGTAGCGCCTCATTTCAAACACATGAACCGATCGTCTTTTCATATTTACTTAAAGCTTGAGATAAACATGAATGAACTAATGTAAACATAATGTATTTTATTGTAACTGCGGAAAGATGTCAAAGTTCACCGAACTTCCTGTCTGATTTGTCAATCGAGGTCTTTGCGGACAGTCAATTGTCTCGTCTTTGACCCTAACACACATATTACTTGTCTTGTGGCTACACCATTGAAATGTCCATGGATGAGCTCCATTCACTTCCATTGTGTCTCACTGTTGCCAAACCTTTTGATTTTTTAAAGAAACTGAGGAACAAGACTGAGCTTAACTATTATTGAACCCATATTACTTTAACCACTGCAAAAATTATTCCTTTGCAGTTGCAATCATGCTTATACATAATATTCAATCCTTACTTCTGATAGAGAGTGTGGTTCTTTATTATGCAGCTCCACGGCCACATTGCAGAGTTCCTTCTTGTGTTTCAACAGACTCTTCAGGCCTGGGTTTGAGCCCTCACGGATGGTCTGCTCAAACAAACATAAAACTTATTGGAAATTGAATGAGCTTAGAAATGAACGCAACAGAACTGAATCATGGTAGTCAGCACTGTACCTCTTTCTTCATGGTGGCACGGCTCTTTAACGGGACCCCTCTGATCCGTGCACAGGCATCCATGATGTTGCGGTGCTGGACAGGAGGTTCTCCTCTCCTTGAAGTGAAACAGTTTGGTTGAAATAAACACACTGTAAACATTTTCATTCTGGCTACCAAAAATGAAATCCAGCCTGCAGCAGCCATGCACAGACAATTTTCTGGTTATACCAGATTCATTGGCTCAGTCAGACTGAAAAGCCTATTAACACCTCTATTCTGTTAAGCTTGAGCAGAATGACATTTTTGTTGGATCGGAAAGGGTGGTGTAACCTGAAATAATCCAATCAATGGGAAAAAAATTAAGCATGTAAACATTAGAATCCGACTGTTTTCTCAATCGGTCTTAAAACACAGCTTTCGCACATGCACGGTGCCTGGATACATTAACATACATTTTCATGCGTGTTTATTTACGTCTAAATCTTATGTAAGTTAATGCAACGGAATATATATTTACTAAAAAAAAAGCTCTTCTAGCATTTATGTCTGTATATTTATCACGTTGGCTTTTGCCGGTTCTGAACGAACCGACAAATGTTTTATTTGTAACACATACAATGCATGTGTAAATGTGAAAACCGAAACAGAACTTTCATAATTTGAAATTTTTTGGATTGATGAAAATTAGTGCATGTAAACAAAGTATAATACCCCCCCAAAAATTCAAGACTTTAAGGTAATACTGGTTTTGGAACCGACTGACTTTCATTATATAGACAAATGTAACACAATGTCTTTTGTTGTGCTCTGCAGAAGAACAAATGTTGGGAACCACATTAAGGTGAATAAACCTTAAACATTTTTGGGTGAACTATGCCTTTAAGTTGGATTATGGTTATCACATGATTCATGGGTAATATATGGGAGTTCCAGCTGCTCCAGTAAGATAGAAACACAGGGGTGAATATGAGAAGACTGAAAATTACCTACACAGTGAAAGTTGAGCAATCCACACCTTTAGCGTTACACAGCTTACAGCAGGCCAGTTATCTTGGGCCATCTGTGTGTGTGCGGTAGACCAAAATGATTGAAAATATAGGTCTGGGCTATGTGACAGCCCAATGTCAGGCTGTTATCACTTTCTCACATAGCCTGAATCGAAACAGTGTGCAGGAGCAGTGAGATCTTATCTGTGCACTGCAGAAGCTTGCGTGAAAGAAGCAAAGATGGATTCGAAGCAGAATCTGATAAAGTAGAGAAAAAAAATAAATAAGAATCAAGTGTCACATGCAGATAGCTAGCTCTTGAGCAGCAGTTTAGTTGAGTGCATCCATCTGTTGTTGTGGGATAGTAAGGCCTCAGAACTAAATCTCTCCCTGAATGCTTGCTCAGTTTAATTATAATACACCATTTGTTTACAGCCTGACAAATACATTTGTTCAAGGACTACGAAGTTTGTTTTTACTAGAGTGCTACAGTGCATGCCTACTTTTTCAGCGGCCTTGGTTTCGGAAGTATTTTTCCCACTCATTTTTCCCATAGGGATTTTAAAAGGTCTTTATTAAAGATTTCTAAGTCATGAACCAAAGCAGCCACAAGGAAAATCACAACACTACACTACAGACTGTGTTCTTAAAGGGATAGTTCACCCAAAAATGAAAATTATGTTATTAATTACTCACCCTCATGCTGTTCCAAACCCGTAAGACCTTCGTTCATCTTCAGAACACAAATTAAGATATTTGGATGAAATCCGAGAGCTTTCTGACCCTGCATATAAACAGCAACTCAACTACCACGTTCAAGGCCCAGTAAGGTAGTAAGAACATTGTTAAAATAGTCCATGTGAGATCAGTGGTTCAACTGTAATCTTAAGAAGCTACGAGAATGCTTTTTGTGTGCAAAAAAACAAAAACAAAAATGTATTCTCTTCTGTGTCAGACATCGGCGTGCATACCACAGTGCATGAATTTTCATTTTTGGGTGAACTATCCCTTTAACAGCATTAATAAGGAAGCATTGTGAACGACAATCGAATGAAAATCAATAAAGAAATATCAAACTAAAATATAAAACTAAACTTGACTTAAAGATTTTCATTATTACTATAGAAACAAAAGAGTCGAAATAATGCAGAGTGATGGTTTCAACAACAGCTAAAAAAATATCAAGTCCCTTATGGAGAAAATTAATATGATTTTTAACTGATGTCTGCTGATATTTACATGAAATATGATGAAATCTAGGTCAAAATATAAAAACAACAACAACAAGATATTACACAAAAAATACAATGTTTGTGTTCTATTTTAATACAACTGAACACATTATTTGCATTCTTTAACAGTCTTTAAAGTACGATGGCCGAGAGAGCTCAACACGCTGCAAATAGATAAAACACCTGCAAATAAAGAAAACAACTTCCTCAATTTTACAACGCACAAGCTGCAAATGCTCACAACACAACCAAAGAACCGCACTGCAATTAAAATGTATTTGTTTGTGTTGTGAGCATTTGCACCACCTGCTGTCAAACTGATGATGTTTTCTTGATTTGCTGGTGCTTTTTCCATTTGTGCATGCGTTTTCTGAATTTGCAGCGCGTCGAGCTCTCTCGGCCACCGCATTAAAGGGATAGTTAGTTCACCCCAGAATGAAAACTGTCATCATTTATTCATCCTCATATTGTTCCAAACCTCTTTCTTCTGTTAAACACATAGGAAGATATTTTGAAGAATGTTGATAACCAAACAGTTCCTTGTAGCCATTGACTTAAAAACAAAAAAAATACTATGGAAGTCAATGGCTACCAGGAACTCTTTGGTTACCAACCATGTAGAAGAAAGAAAGAATCTTAAGCAGGTTTGGAACAACACGAGGGAGAGTAAACGATGGCAGAAGTTTCATTTTGGGGTGAACCGTCCCTTTAAACAGGTTTTTCAAACACAAAAGAAGATATTTTGGGAATATATGGGGGGTAAACAATGGCTAAATGATTTGATTACCAACATTCTTCAGCAGAAGAAAGTAAGTCTTACACGTTTGAAACATGACTCAATTATGGAGAAGAAGAAAAAACATTTTTGGGGGGGCGGCTATCCATTTATCTTAGATGTGTGTTGCAACTGGTTGCAGGCCTTTGATGGAGCAGAAGAGCTTGATTTCTGCAGGACCAGAGCATTTCCACAGCACTGTGCAGCTAGTCTTTCTGTTTAAACAAGCGTTCACACCTGAATGCTGAAATAGGTCAGACTTTGATGCAGTTCAGCATGATTGTGTGTGTGTGTGGGGTGTGGGTGCAAAGGTAAACATTTTTTCTAAGAACAAAAAGAGCACATTTACATCAAGCCTGAACCCCTGCGGTGTCTTCATGAGAAAGAGGAGGACATTAATATGAGCAAGTGATGGCGCTGGCTGCTGCATGTGATCTGTGCGGGGAGCATCAGCAGGGTCAAATGATTTCCTGAAATCAACAGATGTTTATGAAATCACTGGCTGTTCCCATCTTATAAAGAGGAGTAGCTGTGTGCAAAACTTACTGCACATGATGTGATCCCTTGCCACAACACCCTGATTTTAATACCCAGTATTTGCAATACTGTCAATAATGCTTCAAATATGATCCATCCCAATTCTCCAGCTCTGACAGCACGACGACAATCCGCCATTTGACTCTTATAACACACGTTTTAAAGCTCTTCACGACGTCAGTTAATCTGTAATCATGTTTATGTCATATCTGATGCTTATCTGTCATTTTTGGTTGAATGATTTATTTGTTTTCATTTTCAGGCATCGCCAAGGGATGGGCATTATGACTGAACTGACGCAGATTTTATTTACGAACAATGCATGTAAAAGCATGATCAGAAATATGTTTTTGTGTGGTCAACGCCTGATGCTGTCATTACAGACGCAGCTGGCTCGCGCATTAGCATCAGGCCTGTGATAACATCAGCCGTGATCCGCATCTCGGACACCCTTCCATGGGTTTGTAACTACCCTGCGATATGGGATGAATGCTGGAGAATGACATACAAATGAAAATGAAACGCGTCTCACCTTATAGTGACAGAGCCGTGCGGTGGGCAACTAGCCGCTCTTTCGTCCGTTCATTTCATGAAAACAAGACGAGCAGGCGAAAGTAATCAAACCCAGAGCGGCGGCTGGGAGAGGGTTGAGCGCAGAAACAATGATGGGAGGAGTATGATCAACTTGCAAAAGTAATTAATTACAATTTAATGTAGTATTTATTGTTTTAACATTATTTCGGACACTTCGTGATTTCTTAGAAGGGATTACAACGAAAATAACAGGCTAGAAGAAACAATTTAATGAATTTACCAGAGAATTGTGATGAAGTTTACAGTTCGCTTCTATTTTTAAAGTCTATTTTTAGAATTTGACAGTACTTTCATGTCAGTACAGCAGTTTTGTGTTCGTGGTAACACCGGCTTCTCTGATTGGTGGAACATTCTTCAGAATTATGGGTAATGTAGTTCTGCACTGGGAATTAAGCTATAAATCACTCCTTGTGGCTTCTACATATCATCACTTAACTCCGAGCTCAGGATGGATATGTTTTATTGCTGAAAATCAATTTGTATATGGAGAAATTTAATGGGTTTCTTACTTGAATCTGATTTTTACACTTATTGTGATTCCTCACATTAATTTTTGTGTGTCTCCATCTCATACATGAATCTATATAATCTGAAACTAACTTTGTACAGAAATTAAATGCTCTTTATGTGAAGTGTCAATAGTTATGCATCAGAGATATAGTTTAAAGGTAGGTATAGGTATAAATTGGCAAATTAATAACAAATATAGTCAGATTAACATTACTTCATAAAGGATATCTGCCCTGTGGCATTGTTATACACTGTACAGTAGTAGATCAATGCTTCCCAAAGTGTGGCCAGCGTCCCCTGGTGGGCCACAGAGGTACTGCAGCTTGTGACCTAGGCTAAATCAAATTTAAATATTCTGTTCTCTCTCTCTCTATATATGTAAACTATGTAAATCTATCTCAAATATGTAAATCTATCTATCTATCTATCTATCTATCTATCTATCTATCTATCTATCTATCTATCTATCTACTGTACGGTTTCCAGATCTGAGGTATATGTGTGAGGTTAATGTTTTTAAGTATAACTGTAATTAATATATATATATATACATATATTATAATAATGTTGTCACAGATCTAATCAAAATCACATCACTTACCATAATGTCATATAGCATTATTGAAAAATAATAGTCTGTTATTCCATTGTGTTAATTCTTTGGTGTGCTAATGCATATTTAATGAAACTTACAGGACAAAATCAAACGAATAAGTCAAACATCCAAGACACAGTGTACTGTGTATGCATTAAATTTTATTGAAGAAGGAAGATATCAACTGGCAGCGTTTTACCACCTCAAAATGTACATCAAAATCGAAACACTTATTTAATCAGGATACAAAAATACACATCTCAGTGACCTCCATATTGTAATAAATAGTTAACCATGCATCTACGATAAAAAGGCACAGAAAACAGTCACTTAGTAGTCATAAAAATTACCTAGGCTACTACTTACCAAAATCATCCAGATATTAATACAAGTGACTACCGTAACATTATATCCCAATAGTGAAAACACATACACATCAGTTGTTTAACCTTAATAAATATGCAAGTATTGTAAATTTACCTATACATGTAGTCTTAAAAATGAAACTGCCATTGTAAACACAATGTAAACAAATAAAACTCACATCGCACTTCTCTTAACTGGATATAAATCATGTCAAAGATATGTTACCTTGCTCTACAAATTCCCCAAATTAATTTGTTTTTGAAAAACCAGGCAGTTTACAGCTTTACGTTCACCATCACGGATAAGCCGGACCGTCACTCACAATCCAATGAAAAACACTCAGTGGTGGCTTGAGAACTGAACTGAGGTTCATGTGATCATGTGCACATGTATTCAGTGTGGCATGAGAGGAAGACTGCACTTGTGTGATTTGAGTCTGTTGTGAACAAATGAACTATACAGAGGCACCATACACAAGGTCGATCTGCTACAGCTGTCAAACAGAGATCGTGTAAGGCCAATTAAACCGGGCTTCGGGGAGCTGCGTAGCATTCTGGAAATGATTTTGTGTCTTTGGTCATGAGTCTAGCTAGTTGGGGAAATTACCTTTTGTAATGTGGTCACTCAGAAATGCATATCTGAAAAGCATATCAGTACATTCAGTCATGTTTCAGAACATGTGGAGGTATGTGCACACGATATTATATAAACACAAACAGTTGCTATAAATGCACCATTTGATTATAATTTATTAGATTATAGTTTTTTTCTCTCACCTATGAATAAGCCCAGATGACATTTTCTGCACATTTTGGAGAAAATGTCTGTGAGTGGATTTTAAAAAGGTATAATGTGTTATTCAGAGACTGAGTGGTAGCTGAAAGGCCATTTCCTAAACAAATACACAATTGAAAAGGAATGTGTAAAACTTGTTTTTGCGCAGATTTCACATGGGCCTGTCATTAAACAGCTAACCTGAAATGCCTACAGGCAGACGCTGAAACCTCAGTAGGTGCTCACTACTGAGAAAAGACGGGAAGTGAGAGACATTAAGTTGCCAATTAAACCGCAACGGACAAATGACATGGATTTCTGAAAAATGCAGGCTGCACTGTTGTGCCTTTATCATGTGGTTCTCAGCTGCTAGAATGCAATTAACTGTATAGTTGTGTGTAGTTATAAATAGCCTTATCAACTTTTAAAAGACAGGAGAAAATGTTTTCCTCGTTTTTTATTTTGTACGGCCAGCATTATGCGCCCAATCAAACTGGATGGTATTAAGTTCGTCTTTCATTTGGTGGAAGCTAGATGTATTGCGCAGATGCCAATATGGACAAGGCCAAACTACATTAAATACAGGTTCACTTACAACAAGAATAAACATGGTTTGTGCAGACCACAATGTGTTTTGTGTGGTGAATTATTGGCTGCCGCGAGCATAAAACCATCACTGACATTTAGAAACCAAGCACACAAGCTATAAAAAGTGTAAATGACACTTTTACTGTTTGCGCATTCACAAAATTGTCAGTTCATGATAATATGACTTTTAAGGATATTTTCTTGTTTGGCGCCATGAGATGTTGATTGCAAAATCCGGATCCTGGAGAAAAACTGGTTGAGAACCACTAATGTAATCTATTATTGATTAATGAACGCTGTCATGAATTCAGTCTCATTTTTAATCCCATCGTTTCATAATAATGCCTAAACTCTCAACGAACTCTTCAAATGAATATTTTTCTTTTAAAAAACATCCTGTTCGGTTCCACTCAACAGACCAAACCCCGTCCTCCAGGACTGTTCTCATCCTCCATATTTGTTTGAATTCTCACTTCAGGTAAATTGTGGGTAGAATTGGATTTCTTGGTTGGGAACAGCACATCTTTTCCGACACTCACCTCACTTTCGCTCTGTATATATATATATCAAGTGCTACTTTGATGTTATCGAACACCCTCCAGAGGAACGTTATAATATAACATAAACCTAAAATCCACTGTTATGAGTCCCATGTGCGCTGTGGGTCGGGTTGGCTTATGTAGAACTACGTGTAGCTCCGAGCTCGAAATTTTCCATTTTGCGGAAAAAATAGAGGCACAACAGTTTTATAGTCGGTGTGAGGAAACATCCAGCCGTCTGGCAAATTATCCTGGAAGCACGGTTTGACAGGATCAACAATTTGCTTATGGAAGATTTATGAATTTTGGAGAGAACATGGCATGATTTGTCTGACCCAAAGTCCACCTTAATCCAAAACCGAAAAAAGAGGAGTGTGTGAAGTTTATCTTGTTAGTTTCCCATGGAAAAACCTCACATAATAAAGCTTCGTAGAGAAAAAATGTATCAAAAGAAATACAATATTGCACCTTCCATAGAGTACAACAGCACTTAACGTGTAAAGGCGATTACTTAACAGAATAATTCACAAAGGTGTTATGGTGCTCTATACACAAATAAATGTGTCATCTGATAATATCATGTAAGCGTTCTATTATACAAAGGCTCATAACTGGAGTTAACAGTTTAGACTTATAAACAGTGCATATATTAACAAACAAACAATCTCTTATACCCTGTAATGCCACCAACCAAATGTAGATGATCCTATCAAACTTGCACTGGGTTCCTGAACTCAGTAAATATCAACTATGTAAAGTTGCAGGTCAACTGCAATTTCCTATTCAAAACAATAGAAGTCCTATTTCAACTAATGTATAATAATACGCTTTAAGAGAGTCGCCGTGTTCCATGTTTTTCCTAACCACTTCAGATTTTACCATTTTCGATGAATAAGGATTTTAGGGGAGAAATTAAACTTTTGAAATGTTCTAAAGAACATTTCGCGTTTTAAAAAACCAGGGGACATTCGCTTTGGTACTTATTTCACCGACTTACCTAACGTCCTACTGTAAGATTAAAACATTTCTTACCAATAAAGCTCATCTGACAATAAAAATGGCACATGCCACTGCTTTGACACAAGGTTTCCATGCAGACAGATAAATAGAAATAAATCAGCAGTCTACTTTGACCAAAGGGATGCTTCAGTAGTAACAAATGGCATTATACTAAATTCATATAAAACTTGTTCAAGTGTTAGTTTGTACAATAAAAAACAAGACGCAGATCATGCAGTAAAACAGCTATCCAAATATAGCAAGCATACCATGCATCAGTATGTCACTGGCGAAGGAAACCCCTTTTGACCTTTCCTGGACTGCACCGCCGCACTGCGATGATTGCCGTTTGATTGCGATACACCAGCAGACTTTTTCCCGTCTCCTTAAAATGTAAACAGTGCAGAATATTGCTGACACATCACATCGCCCTCCTATTGTTGCCATCTACCGCAAGGCAAAGAGCCAGTGAGCTACTCAGAGGCAATGTGCTCCTCTCCTCTCGGTTTGGAAGTCCTGTTCTGCTACTTGATTTGGAATCTGTTAAAGAGGCCAGAGGTCACGTGCACGATGAGAATTGCATACCTGATTGTGCCGTCGATGCGATAAGTGAGGAATGGCTTTTCTATGGGGCTAAAAGTCTCGGACACAATCCTTGTAGTTTTGGCACCAAAACAAACTTTCCTAGCTTTTCTACAAGCTATTCCTACAAAGATCCACCAAAGCGCTTCCCACGCCGGAGCTCCCGCTTCAACTCTTCTTCGCTCACAAACAGAATGTGTGTTAACATCTCTCACAGGTCCAACATCGAACTCTTGGCCAAGTCCTTAGTTCCCTGGAGAATTCTCTTCATATGACCCACCTTCGAGATCCCCAGATCCTAGAGGAAGCAGACAAACAGAAGTGCACTCAGAACGAGGCGTTTCCAGAGCTCACACCTTCAGGAGTTCAGCTCACGTACTATACGTTTTTGCATTTTTTACTTGTTGCATATCAGTACTCTTTGTTCCGATTTTTGTTTTGCGGAATAAAACACTTTTATATCACTATAAACCAACTAAGCTGCAGTTTAACCCAAGTGTTTTCAAAGCATTTTATTTTAGTGTCTTTGCTACACTCGTTACAAATACTTACTACAGTAATAACAATAAATTATGCATGATTACAAGCAACCAGTCCTAACCCTAAAGCTATAGTAAGTACAGGTTTTATTTAATATTACTCAGTACTGATTTGTTTAACTACATTGTAACAGAAAGATCTGGGGATCTTTTTATGTTCCACACAATACAATTTGATTGAAGAAAATGTCATATCTGTATTTTCTCTTAGACGTTATTACCACTTTTACAGTATTGAATTAACAATGGTCATTTAAACACAAAAATACTCACATTTCTTAAAGAGTAAAGCTGGTTTTCAACCAGCTTTGTATTACAATGTAAATGAACAATGTGTACACTTTCTCTGTGTTACACTCACACTGAGATATTCCATTTATTTGATAGCAAAAGTAGGATGGATGACGTAAAATGCCTCATTCATTTGTTAAAAGTATAGATTGTTTTTGCTCACAGACAGTCATCATATCGAGTCCAGTGCATTATGGGTGTTGAAGTTTCCCTACCTTTTGGCAAAAGCGAACACTACAGCTAACCCTTTAAGTAAGACTATTTTTAATTTCATTTGTAGTTAAAATATATGCTACGTCAACATAGGAGTCTTGAATGTATGTTTTGCAGTATTGACCATACACTCAAGTACAATCAGAGTTAGGCATTTCCACAATCATTTTAAACTGATAATCAGTCAAACTATCAATTTAAAATGATTATGGAAATTCCTGACTCTGGTGTCACCCCAAACTGTTATAAAACCATCTGTGTAGTAGGTTTGAGATGAAGCCACAGAAAAAGTGACATCTAGTGGCAGTCAGGCTAATCTAAACGAGGCATTACACAGATACAAATACAGACTTGTTTTGTTAAAGTACGTTTCCATTTAAGCAATTTGTGTACTTGCTATCATTTTAATTATACATTGCCATTATATTGGTCATCGTCCACTCTGCTCTCTAGGTTTTTCTATCAGCATCGGCCATTACAACACCAATATCAGTTAATCAAGTTAAATGACACAACAACCCAGGTTAACCTCGGGTTAAAACAATGCAGCTGATCCAGTGACAGCAAATGTCACCATACCGCTGAATTTAAGCTTGATTGGTTTACACCCGACACACTCAGATCTATTTATGTCCCAATTAATTTTTCAAAATATGTTTGAGGACATCCCTAAAGACAGAATGAGGTTAGACCAGATAAATGGCAGGGACGTTTGAAATGGGGGGACATAACAGAGGCGTAAAAATGGCACAGTCCAAGGTTCACTAGTGATTGTGATAATAAGTGATACCAGAGCACCTCACACACATTCACTACACAACACTGAGCTGCTTTCACCAACCCTTTATGTAATTCTTCCAACACTGGAAGGTGTGATTCATGAGCATTTATAGTACCTTTATTGAATGTATTATGATATATTTATTACTTCAACAAGTGCACATGAAAGTGTCATTGAGTTTCTGGCGAGGATGTTTATAGTGATCCATTCAAGTGATAATCCTAGTTTCATAGTTTAGCATAGCTCCAACCAATAAAACGTTGTAAGTGAGGTCCTGTAAAGCACTTTGAATTACCACTGTGTATGAAATGTGTATGTTTATGTATTATATTATATTGCAGTAGTTCTCAACTGGTTTTGCTGGTGTTTTCTCCTATCTTACTAAGTTGATATTTCCTATTCTCACTATGCATCGTTATATGATTTTTTAATTTGCATTTCAGACCTGCGACTGTTTGTGTCACGAGACACCAGTTGAGAACGACTGTCATATACAATGACACAAATAATGCATTTAGTCAATAAATGTGTGAAAATCATGGGAAATACTATTTCTCAACCAAAATAATGCAATTGAAATGTCACATTTCTGGCAAAAATGTTCTGTACTTGTTTTTACTTCATAATGCCTTGTCAACATGCAGTAACACTGTGATATAGTTAGTGACACTATTGAACAAAATTTGGGGTCAGTAAGCCTTTTTTTTACTTTTATTCAGCAAGGATGCATAAAATTGATAAAAAGTGATCGTAGAGACATTTATAATGATTGCCATTCCAAAGTATCACGGTTTCCGTAAAAATATTAAGTAGCACAACTGTTTTCAACACTGACAATAATCAGAAATATTTTTTGAGCTCCAAATCAGCATATTAGAATGATTTCTGAAGAATCATGTGACACTGAAGACTGGATTAATGCAGTGATCAATAATAAGTAATAACGGAGTAATCACAGGAATAAATAATATTTTAAAATATGTGACCCTGGAGCACAAAACCACTCATAAGTAGCATGGATATATTTGTAGCAATAGCCAACAATACATTTTATGGGTCAAAATTATCCTTTTCTCTTTTATGCCAAAAATCATTAGGATATTACGTAAAGCTCATGTTCCATGAAGATATTTCCTACTGTAAATATCTCAAAATTTCATTTTTGATTAGTAATATGCATTGCTAAGAACTTCGTTTGGACAACTTTAAAGGCGATTTTCTCAATATTTAGATTTTTTTGCACGCTCAGATTTTCAAATAGTTGTATCTCGGCCAAATATTGTCCTATCCTAACCATACATCAATGGAAAGCTTATTTATTCAGCTTTCAGATGATGTATAAATCTCAGTTTCAAAAAAAGTGACCCTTATGACTGGTTCTGTGGTCCAGAATCACATATGTTCAAATATAAAACAGTTATTTTAAACTGTAATATGATTTGACAATGTTACTGTTTTTACTGTATTTTTGATCAAATAAATGCAGCCTTGGTGAGCATAAGAGACTTCTTCTAAAAAGCTCACAGACCCTAAACTTTTGAACAGTAGTGTAAGTACTCAAGAAATTCGAGATCTTCCCCTCACGATCACTTCCGATGAGACACATGTTCATAGCAGGTGTAAACAGGGCCTGATTTGCTAAAAAAAAAAAAAAAAGAAGCGCTCCCCGAATCACACACACATAAACATGTTGACTGTACTCATGAGCTACACAAACAGAGGCATGTCGGTGTGCAGCTGCCCATCACACAACCGCATCTTCAGAGCCTAGCCGATTTAAAATAACCCTACGTGCGTCAGTCGTGTAAGTATTCGGAGACCCGAACGACACTTGCACAGAGGAAGCCAAGCAGAGCAGTGCAGCACAAAATAGCAAACAGGGTGACAGGTAAGAGGACAGAGAGAGAGAGTCAAAGAGCGAGATGGACAGAGAAAGAGCGTTTCGGTTGTTCTGAGGGACATCGTGAGGCACAGAAAGGGGTTGTGTGTATACCTTGAGGTCTCTCCTCTCCAGGTGCAGGAGCTCGGAGCCGCGGATGTCGTGGCGGATGAAGGTCTCTTTGTATTCTCCCAAGCTGAGCTGCTCCAGCCAGACGGCCACCTCCTCAGTGCCCCACCTCTGAACTACACAAGTACAGAGCGAGAAGCCCCCTTCAGTGTCCAACCCCCGTACACTCGCAGGACACAAGCAAACAGGGTCAGGCCGAGAGGAGGAACAAGTCAAAAACAACCACAAAAGGAAAAGGGGACCAAAATCAAATCAAACAGGAAAGAGAAGACACAGAGAGAAGTGGCGGCAGCAGCTGGCAAAGAGAGGGTTAAACAGGTTCGGTTTGGTCACTGGCACACCCGGAGGCTTTTCTGGCATGCAGGTTATCACAAGTGGCACGTCCACCATCATCCCATTAAGAGCAGACACAGAGACAGGAGAGAGAGGAGGAGGAGGAGGGAATGGGAGGCTTAAGCCTGTGCGACCTAACGCTCCTAAAGTCTGAAAACACTCTGTTGTTGTGGATGGCGTGTTAAATCCCTGCAACAGACGTACACGTCAAAGCCAGGGCCAAACTACGTTCAGTTTAAGAGTGTGGACGTATGCAAATCTGTTATGACATTCACCCTGGATAAACACGCCTGAACATGTCAAAGAATATGATGGATTATATTTTGTAAAACAGCCTACTTTGATCGCTCTGAAATCGTTTTTCGAGAGTAGTATGTACTAAGTATGCACTGTCCTCAGAAATCTGGACTGTTTCAACAAGGTGATGTGTGTAATTTTGTTTTTGTTTTTTTTAAGTGCAGACAACTCCAGGAAGAATTTGTCGCTCGAGGTTAGTGCCATCAAATCTGCATTAATAAATAATCTGCACTAATATATTTGTATTATTGTTATTCTTATTAATTAGAATTAATTAATTTATTAATTGATAGATAATAATAATAATAATAATACACACATTTTGCCAATTTTTGTAGGCTAAAACTGAAACTGAGTTTTGAAAAGATTTTTTTCACCTTCTAATATGAAATCAAGAAAAACACAAAAAACTAAATTATCTTGGGTACGTTAAGTATCTTTTTTTTTTTTTATTGTTACTATTATTATTAGCATTATTAAGGATGATGTTAATGTGTTAGATACACATTGCACATTGATAATAATACTAATACTAATAATAGTAATACACACATTTTGCCAATTTTTGGAGGCTAAAACTTAAACTGAGTTTTTTCACCTGCTAATATGAAATCAAGAAAAACATGATAAATTATCTTGGGTACATTAAGTGTATTTTTATTATTACTATTATTAGTGTCAGTCATCTGTCGTGTGTTCCTGCTTCTTGTTTCCATATTTGGTTTGTTTCCTGTCCTTGTTATATGTTATCATTAGTTAATTGTTGTCCAGCCGTGTTCGTCTCATTATCTATGATTTACCTGTGTATTTATAGTCCTGTCTGTTGAGTTTGATTTCGTCTGGTCTACTCGTTACTCCCCGGTGTTCCTGTCTGTGTCTGCCTTGCCTTGCCTTGCCTTGCCTTGCCTTGCCTTGCCCTGCCTTGATGTCTTCAGTAAAGACTGTTATTTTGAGTTACATCCTCATCTGCGTGTTCCTTGTTCCTCCCTGCTGTGTGCACCGTGACAATTAGCAGTATTAAGGATGATATTAATGTGTAAAATACACATTGCACATTAATAATAATAGAAATAATAATACACACATTTTGCCAATTTTTAGAGGCTAAAACTTAAACTGAGTTTTTCACCTGCTAATATGAAATAATATTAAAATAAAATAAAAAATACATAAAAACAAATTATCTTGGGTACATTAAGTGTATTTTTTATTATTACTATTATTATTAATATTAATGTGTAAAATACACATTGCACTTAAAAAATATTATATAATTATATTATTAATAACAATTTGTGTAAAATTTACAGCATATTTTATTTTTTATTATTAATACATACATTTTTTGGAGGCTAAAAAATTAAATTATTTGAGTTTTTCACCATTTTGAAATGAAATAATAAACAAAATGATCTTGGGCATGTGTCAGTAAGTCAGTCTCTTCTTGTCTAAATGGTCCTGGCCAGCATGAGCTGCAGTATAAACCAGACTTCATGAAGAAAGTCAAATGTCCGGCTACAAAAAGCTTTCTATGTTGAATTCCTAATGACACCTTGTTTGTTGGAGTGGCTCTATAGTCAATGTCTGCTTCAACAAATGGGATGAGTTTGCGGCAGGACTGTGACGGCGGAATCTAGAAAGAAGGAGTGCTTTGGACACCTGTTTGGAAAACCATCATTATTTTAAATATTTCTGTTCTGCTCATTTCTTCTGTCAGTGACAGGAATTACACACTTCACCTTTAGGCGTTACACGTGTAGCACATGTGCAGTATGACATGTTTGGGTTTGTGTAGTTCCCCTTCTGTGCGGTACACCTTGGTTTGTGCCTGCTGTTCATGTGAAGACACATGGACTGTTTCTGACTCACAGGACAACACCATGACCAGAGGAGTGCAGGGGTGCTCATGGATGGTTGGGTTGGACTAAGGACCATTGGACATGAACAGAGAGTCCTCTCAGATGAGGATGTACATGCTGTATGGCACTCTATATTATCAGGTCACTGCCTCCATTGGCCATCACTTCCTTTAACAGTTCCCCACATTGTCAGCAGTCATGAACAATCTTTTTTTTTTTTACAAAAAATAAAAAACAAGTTCAGTCTCAGAGTCCTTTTCCAATCAAAAAACAAGATGTAACACTAATACACTTTTACATGACTATGAATGCAACAAAAGATGAGGCATCCATGATTTTAGTGTTTGTCACATGTGAGGATATTCAAATGCTGTATATGTGGACACACACACACACACACACTTACCTGACTGTGGGCTGGACTTCTTCGGGGCTTTCTCTTTCTTGAACTTTGGCACTATGCGAAACATGCCACCCCTACTGTTTCTTTTTCCGTACTCGAGGGAGTTATCCTGTCTCACACAAAATGACCTGTCAGTCTCAGAGTCAAGGAACTGCAAAAATACTCACTTCACATTTGTTAGTATATTATACATGTACACTATTGTTGAAAAGTTTGGGAGCAGAAAGATTTTTTAATGTTTTAGAGAAAGAAAGAAATCTCCTCTGCTCACAGGGGCTGAATTTATTTGACCAAAAATCCAGTAAAAACAGTAATATTGTGAAATATGTTTACTATTTAAAATAACTTGATTCTATTTTAATATCTTTTAAAATGCTATTTATTCCTGTGATGTAAAGCTGAATTTTCAGCATCATTACTCCAGTCTTCAGTGTCACATGATCCTTCAGAAATGAATATCATGCTTAATATTTTTGTGAAAACTGTGATACATTTTTTTTGGATTCTTAAATAAATAGAAAGTTCAAACAGAACAGCATTTATTTATTAATCTTTTGTAACATTATAAATGTCTTTACTGTCACTTCTGATCAAACTGATCCCATACCAGTGTTATCTTAGCATAGTTGAGATATACTTACTAGTTTTTATTAATATATTCAACTTTATATGCATTTTTCATTTTCATTTTAATTTCAAAGATTTAGTAATTTTGTTGTTGTTGTTTTTTGGTCATTTTTTTTAGTAGGTCTATAATATTTTTAATAATTTTAATTTTGGTTTTAGTTATTTTAGTATGTCAAGTTTCCTTGGCAACTAGCTGAAATAAAACAAGTTTAAATATTTTTTTTAAATAGCTGTAGTTTAATATAATAACTCTGCCCCATATATTTGAATAGTAGTGTATGTATACATATTAGGGTAGCTGACATTGTGGAAATTAGATATTTTTAATAGAGCAAAGGAATATCTTCACAAATAAAAGATCAAGTACATTGGACCCCACTGACTTTCACTGTACACCCTGTTTTGTGTTTTACAGAAAGAAGAATGTTATCCAGGTTTGTAATGACACGAGGGTGAATAAATAATGTCAGCATGTCCATTTACGAAAACTATCCTGTAGGGAACAAGCTTCAAGGAAGCTATTCTTTCTGCTTCTCTCGGTTTCTGTAGGATGTGCTCACCTCCTCGTCATTGGGCTGTAAGATGTGGTAGAGCCAGGGGATCTCAGCCAGCTTTCCCAGTTCAACCTCAACGCTCTGCAGGGCACTGGACAGCAGCTCTTCATGTGGCGGGTCCAGTTGCTAGATAAATAAACTCAGACTTAGTCAATGAGTCAAAGTCTCAGTCCATTTCCTGTTGTTGTTTTTTTTTCTACTGTATCTGGTGGACTAGTATAGACATACGCAACTGGCATGGTCATTCTGGTCAGGGAAAATTGTATTGCTTGAAAGTTTACACCTTAAGACTGTTATTATAGTCAATTATGCTTCATTTAAAGGAGTAGTGTACCCAAAAATGAAAATGTACTCCAAGTATAAGCTTTGTATTAGATGTTCCTCCTAAAATGCTTTCAACATAGATGTGTAAAACAGATTCAAGACTCCATTTGCTCTGCATCTGCATCAGTTTAAGAGAAATAATGGAGATGTTAAAAAGATCTCATATGTGATCATTTTTCCTTATGGGGACCTGCTTTGCAAAACCATTAACATTTAGGTTATGGCTTGGAAAAGGTGAATGAAAATGAGCTTAAAAGCATTAAATCAACTCACCAATGGCACTCGTCCTACTAGCAGCGACTCAGTCTCATTGTGCAGGGCCTTCACGGTGCTGGCCACCTCAATGGCAGTGTTTCTTGTCAGGCTCTGATGAGAATGAATCAGACATGAGAATTTACTCATAATTATGTGACTTATTTGAACCATGAGGACAACAGAGCACAACAACAAGTTGGGTTCCTGAAACGATTTTCATACAAAACTATCATGTGCTCCTAGACTGATTATATGAGCTTTGGAAAATGACAAAAATCAGTATAGAACTTTGAACTTTTTCACACCAAACCCAGATTATAATGTGGTGTGGTGATGTCCTAGTTATATTTTGGAGACAAAGTAGGTTTTTGTAATAGTATAAAGGATGAATGATGATAATTAATTGGTGTGAACTGGCATTGCTCACCTCGGGGAACTTGGGGTGTGTTTTGTTGATGGCGTGTGAGGAGGCGTTGACGGCGTGGGCGAGCTCCTGCTCGAGGAGTTGGTAGTTTTTGGCAGCCTCGCAGATCCTGGTGATGAGATCCTCTGCGGCTCGAGCACACATCTGGATGAGCGTGGCCTCCTCCTCTGTGGCCAGATCCACAGAGTGCTGAGGATACAGGTGCGGCCTCAGCGGAGGCTTGTCGTATTTCAGTTTATCCTCCCAAGACTTCAGCGTGTTTTCAAATGCCTTTATTGAAAAACAAATACAAGACTCTTTTAAATGATAGTGAGTTTTACAGCCAGTGTTTAGCAAGGATACACACATTGACACATATAAACCATCTTACTTACAAAGACATATACAGTTGGGCAAAAAAGTATTTAGTCAGCCACCAATTGTGCAAGTTCTCCCACTTAAAAAGATGAGAGAGGCCTGTAATTTTCATCATAGGTACACTTCAACTATGAGAGACAGAATGGGGGGAAAGAATCCAGGAAATCACATTGTAGGATTTTTAATGAATTAATTGGTAAATTTGGTCACCTACAAACAAGCAAGATTTCTGGCTCTCACAGACCTGTAACTTCTTCTTTAAGAGGCTCCTCTGTCCTCCACTCGTTACCTGTATTAATGGCACCTGTTTGAACTCGTTATCAGTATAAAAGACACCTGTCCACAACCTCAAACAGTCACACTCCAAACTCCACTATGGCCAAGACCAAAGAGCTGTCGAAGGACACCAGAAACAAAATTGTAGACCTGCACCAGGCTGGGAAGACTGAATCTGCAATAGGCAAGCAGCTTGGTGTGAAGAAATCAACTGTGGGAGCAATTATTAGAAAATGGAAGACATACAAGACCACTGATAATCTCCCTCGATCTGGGGCTCCACGCAAGATCTCACCCCGTGGGGTCAAAATGATCACAAGAATGGTGAGCAAAAATCCCAGAACCACACAGGGGGACCTAGTGAATGACCTGCAGAGAGCTGGGACCAAAGTAACAAAGGCTACCATCAGTAACACACTACGCCGCCAGGGACTCAAATCCTGCAGTGCCAGACGTGTCCCCCTGCTTAAGCCAGTACATGTCCGGGCCCGTCTGAAGTTTGCTAGAGAGCATTTGGATGATCCAGAAAAGGATTGGGAGAATGTCATATGGTCAGATGAAACCAAAATAGAACTTTTTGGTAAAAACTCAACTCGTCGTGTTTGGAGGAGAAAGAATGCTGAGTTGCATCCAAAGAACACCATACCTACTGTGAAGCATGGGGGTGGAAACATCATGCTTTGGGGCTGTTTTTCTGCAAAGGGACCAGGACGACTGATCCGTGTAAAGGAAAGAATGAATGGGGCCATGTATCGTGAGATTTTGAGTGAAAACCTCCTTCCATCAGCAAGGGCATTGAAGATGAAACGTGGCTGGGTCTTTCAGCATGACAATGATCCCAAACACACCGCCCGGGCAACGAAGGAGTGGCTTCGTAAGAAGCGTTTCAAGGTCCTGGAGTGGCCTAGCCAGTCTCCAGATCTCAACCCCATAGAAAATCTTTGGAGGGAGTTGAAAGTCCGTGTTGCCCAGCGACAGCCCCAAAACATCACTGCTCTAGAGGAGATCTGCATGGAGGTATGGGCCAAAATACCAGCAACAGTGTGTGAAAACCTTGTGAAGACTTACAGAAATCGTTTGACCTCTGTCATTGCCAACAAAGGGTATATAACAAAGTATTGAGATGAACTTTTTGTTATTGACCAAATACTTATTTTCCACCATAATTTGCAAATAAATTCTTTAAAAATCAGACAATGTGATTTCCTGGATTCCCCCCATTCTGTCTCTCATAGTTGAAGTGTACCTATGATCAAAAGGCCTCTCTCATCTTTTTAAGTGGGAGAACTTGCACAATTGGTGGCTGACTAAATACTTTTTTGCCCGACTGATAAATAGAGAAATAAAAAAACACTAATAAAATGCCATTAAAATGAATGTGTTAATGCATTATTAACGCGTTAATTTTGTTAGCCCTATATATATATATATATAAAACTACATTAAAAATCTTACTGACCTCAGACTTCTGAACATTAGTGTTAATGAAGCCATTTTGGATAAATTATTCATTAAACTGATCTAATCCCATATTTTATGGTAATATTGCAGAAATAAATTCCCCAAATCATGATTCTTCCTCAGAAACACTCACGCGGTCCCTTGTCAGCATCTGGGCCCGGTTCTTGTGCTGAATCTTGATGACTCCAGGAGGC
Organism: Barbus barbus; assembly: GCF_936440315.1. Lineage (NCBI taxonomy): Eukaryota > Metazoa > Chordata > Actinopteri > Cypriniformes > Cyprinidae > Barbus > Barbus barbus. Next base: position 5,896,535 of record NC_136738.1, read on the forward strand.
TGAATCCAGGCCTCTCCATCCACCTGGACCGGCACTCCTTCATCTCCCAGGATGGTGATCTTCACCGTGCGACACTGGGAGGGATGAGGTGAGTTACACACACTAACACCATTGTTCACATCCTTTACAGATCTGTGTCGTTCATGTGTGAAGTGTGTTTACCTGTGCAATACGGTGATGCTGCAGTTTGATCACCCTTGAGAAAGCCATCTGCATACTACCAAACACAGCGACCACTTCCAAAATTTTATCATCAAATGAAGGGGCACAGAATATCTGCAAAAAAGACAAAAAAACAATAACTATGAAAATAGCTCACCACCACAAGGGGGCTCCTTACAGGCTCACCCTAAAGATTCACAATGAGAAAAAATAAAATTAAAAATTATCCTAAAAAACCATTAACTCTATAAAGCCAACCATATTTGATACATTTCTAAGGCCTCTTATCAAATTTTGATTTAACTCTTGTACACAATCTACTACATGCTTTCTGTCATCTGATTGATAGTTTATATTATTTTAGCAAGTAAAAGACATTTTATTATAATTGTAAAAATGTTCCCTTTCAGGTCTTGGTACATGTGTTTTTGCTGTGAAGTATTTACTGATGTTTATAATAAGAATAACTTTTATTTTATAAGTAATATTTCAAGATGAATACTTAGCTTTACTTGATTATCCATAAATAATTTTTTTAGAAAAATCATATTAAAATTTGAGCATCAAATATGAAGAATATTTTGAAGCTTTTGAAGAACATTTATTTGTATCTCTCAATTATCACTGTATTGCCCTGTATTATATGTTTTGCCTCCATAGTAAAAACTACAGACTTTGATCCTAAAACTGAGCATTTAAAGGGTTAGTTCACCCAAAAATGAAAATTAGCCTGTGTTTTACTCACCCTTGAGGCATCCTAGGTGTATATGACTTTGTTCTTTCAGACGAAACCAATCGGAGTTATATTAAAATGTCCTGGCTATTCCAAGCGTTATCATTGCAGTCGGCGGGTGTTTCTGTTGAACAGTCCACAAGACGTCAAATAAACACGCATACATAAAACGTACCTCAAACGGCTCTGGGGCGTGAATAAAGGCCTCCTGTAGCGAATAAAATATCCATATTTCAAACATAATAAACATTTCTCTCTCACTTCATCTATCTGTCATAAGTGGAAGCCATTCCGGCGGATGACGTAGGACGTTGCGTGATTAGTGACGAACGCAGAGAGAGAACAAAAAACGCCAGTCACGAATTAGAAGTACAAACCGAGGATTTGAAAAGAAAAATGTCGGAGGATTTTGATATAAGCCAAGAGGAGACTGGTTTTCCTTTGCTAAAGTAAGGAAACTTTGCTTCCTTTGCTCCTGTAACCAAACTTGCAAGACTAGCATATCTCAGAGGCGCGTGCTACGCATTCGTCCTACGACATCACCACAGATACCGGAAGTGAGAGAAAAGTGATTATTACGTTTGAAATATGGAGATTTTTCTTACAAAAATGCATTCACTATAGGAGGCCTTTATTCATGCCCCGGAGGCACATTTTATTATGGATGTGCACACTTTATTTAACGTCTCTTATTAAACACCTGCCGACGGCAATAATAGAGCTTAGAAGTGCCAGGACAGTTTTTAATATAACTCCAATTGGATTCGTCTGAAAGAAGAAAGTCATATACACCTAGGATGCCTCGAGGGTGAGTAAAACACAGGCAAATTTTCATTTTTGGGTGAACTAACCATTTAAATATAACCTTACTAAGACATATTATTGAGAGATATAGAGTGACAACAGATATTTAAATGCATTTTACAGTATATAAGTAGTCTGCTGTACACTTATAAAGCTTTCATCGAGTTACATTACAAGCTATCCACATTTCATTTGACTTTTTTGGCATATAAATAACATCTGCAACAAATTTCATATTTTTGCTCAGTTTGAGCGTCTGAATGAAACAAAGTTTTTTTTTTTTCTCCTCGAGTGTGAGCTCTATATTCTTACTACATTATACTATATGAGTCATAAAAGCATGATGTAAGCAAACTTTTTATATTTATTTATTTTTAGATTTTGTCTAAAGGCTCAATAAACAGTTCCATTAGAAAAAAACAAAACAAAACATTTTTCAGACTATTATTTCATAAGTCAGACTTTACAGTGTTGAACTCTCTTCCATTTCTAAAAAAGCTTTTCTGAACTGAGTCCTTGGCTGTCCTGTCCAAGATCAAAGGCATCTAAGCGTTCTGCACTCTGCCCTTCTGTAACCAGACCTTGTAGCACTCAAACCATGTCCGGAGGTAACCTCACTCTGAATGAGGCCCTGTGAGCTAAAACAAACCACCTGCCAAAAGGCCACTTGTTGCGAACAAAGGCCCGTGTCACTCTGGGTTCAAAAGGTTTTGTTCAGAGCCAGCTGCACGTTAAACAACACGAGTCAACACAGGGCCTGCTCATCCTCTTAATTAAAAACCTCTCTACGTGGTGTCATATTTCAGCTCTTACAGCCCTGACATCTAAGGGCTGAACAGCTCAAAGTCAGGATGGAAATGCTGTTTGATGAGAAAAACCCCTTATGGCCTCTAGCAGCATGACTTACGTCATCCTCTTTGGTGCCGCCCCAGAAGTTGGTTCCCCCGGCGTAGCTGGGGATGTTCAGCACAGCGATTCCCTGGAGACTGGGGAGTGGGATGTACTGGCCGTCACACTGCAGAATCAATCACACAACCATGAGCAGCCCTGAACATGAAACTGGGACAGCAGTCGACGGCCAACGCAATCGTTTGACCCACAAGTGCTTCAAAATCTACTTGAGAAGACATTCAGTTCCAGCAGCTGTTGTCGTTAAATCAGTAGATAATAATTTGTTGGTTGTTCAGGTTTGGCAACATTTGACACTTTCCACAAATATTGTAGCAACTAGTGTCCGTTACTTTTTAAAGCAAAAATCAAGGCACAAATTTGTTGTTCCAGAGAATAAAAACTACTAGACCAAACTTTCGAGAAACCTCATTTTAATTATATTTAACTGCAATTTCTAGACCTAGAAAAGTCATTACACTGTAAAAAATGATGGGTTAAATACAACCCAGCGCTGGGTAAAATATGGGCGAACCCAATGATTGGGTTGTTTTAGACAGCGGTTGGGTTACTGCCGAGAAGGTTGGATTAAACATTTAACCCAACTGTTAGTTGAAAACAACCCAGCATGTGTTCTTTCCAATAATTACCCAGCACTGGGTTGTATTTAAAACAGCATTTTTAAGAGTGCACATGTATATTAATAAAATCTCTGTGGGAATGTTTTCTAGTTATGCCAAGCTCTAAAATATTTTGTCAGGTCAAAATTGTGAGTAAAAAAAAAATAAAAAATCACAAACAACTGGAAAAATTCATGGAGTCTTTGAAAACTGGACAATGAAGGGCCTTGGATTCAAAGAGGTTAAGAAGCACTTTACGATATGTAAGATTATTTAACATAAAATCATTTTAAAATGGCAAACGTCAACCCTGTTACTGCACAATTTTCCTCCTTTTAAAAGAAACAAGAGAACATTTCATATACTGTATTGTGACATTTACATTGTACCATCACTTATATCCACTTTTTAAAATATTTTTCAACCCTGTCAGCAAGTTATTGAGCAAACAAAATGATCAGACTAATCTTTTGTTTTTTATTTATGTGAAATAAACAATTAACAATTCAACAATAGTTTAACATTTAACAATGGTTCTATTCTATTTAAAGAAATATGAGATAAACTTGTGAATTTGTATGTTGTGTAGCGAAGCACTGATCAAAAATACGACTGAATATGTACAGTGTCTCATTATTCTGATCAAAATATCATTAACTTCTGATTGATTTTGTATTCCTGGCAGTATTATCATAAACAGTGGTAAAATATCGAAGCTATAATATAGGCCAAATCAGAATATTTATTGTAAAAAAAAATTGCTTTTGTAACAGCTGTCAAAAATAATCTATATATTTATTGCTGTAATTTGTGATATATTTTAAAGGGGAAAAAATGAAGTATTTTTTTTTTTCAAAACACAACAATATGCAATATCTGCATTAAGTTCACAATAGAGTGAGTTTTGAGCAAAAAAGTTGTGTATTAATCTCATACTGTCACTCTGAAATCTCACGTGCTGACTTTTTGTAAAGCGCTGTATGGACTGAGGCGCGTGAACCAGGATCACGAAACCCAGACGCTCTCTATTAAGCAGGAGTGCTGACAGTTAAAGTCCTTTTCTGATTTTATTGTTGTTTTTATCCCCACCGGGGATAAAAAATAATGCAGCAGAGGCAGGGATACATAGACCAGAAAATCGCACCTTGTATATATATTATTGCTGTCAAACGATTAATCGTGATTAATCGCATCCAAAATAAAAGTTAATAAATATACACAGTATACACACACATATTATGTAAACAAAAACTTTTATTTTGGTTGCGATTAATCACGATTAATCGTTTGACAGCAATAATATATATATATATATATGTATGTATATGTATACATATTATTAGTGAGCAATGGCTTTCATTCGTCTCACCTCCAGCTGAACTTTCTGCTCCAAGTTCTTGTAGGTCCGCTGCAGAAGCTCTTTCGTCCCCAGAACTCCATACCACATCATGTTTTTAGTGCGACTTCTGGACGGTGAAAGAAATACTAGTCAACCGTTGAGTCCTGGTCAGTGGTGTTTTGGTAAATGCAGTATATGAAATATGACTATGCTTATATCCTGAACTACCTGCATTTCTCTGGGTGCTCCTCTCGCTTGTTGTTGAACTCCAGTGAGATCTTTGCATCTAACCCAATCCCAAAGTAGTTATTCATCACGCACTTCTCCAAATAGCCCTCTCTGTGAGAGAAATTACTTGTGTAAGTTTTACGAATACATTTAAAATATACTTAAAGAAGAAAAAGGAAACCGAAGCTCTTACAGCGAGTCCAGGTCAGGATCTATGAAGGGTGTTGCACCAAAGGGATCAATGTTGGCAAGCAGCATCTTACTGATTATGGAGCTTCCAGCTATAGAGGCAGCAAGACCTGCCCGCAGACCTGAAGACCAACCAAAGAATGAATGTGAGACTTCAAATCAGAAAAAACATAATTACAAAAAGTCTATTATTGTTTACTCATCTTGCTCTTTTACCCCGTTTAACTTTCTTTTTAGTGAAACACAAAAGGAGAGGTTTTGCTTGAAAGGTGTCAGATACTCCAAATAGGCACTTTAAGCATCATGAATATCATGACTTGTGCGCTATATTCCAAATGAGATCTGAGGTCATATGATAGCTTTATGTGAGAAATCGACTGAATTTTAGGATTATTAATATTAGTGTTATTTTCAGCAAATAAAAATGTAAATTTTGGTCTGTTCCTCACACAAAGCTTCCAGTTTTCAAAAGTACAACTTAACATAATTAATATACTTAAGTGAGACCTAAATGTTAGGACACTTACCTACAAGTTAATTAAATGAAAAAGTGTTATAGTTTAAATTTACATTAAATGCAATTGGCTGAATGATTGAGTGTTTTTGATCCACTTAAGTTAGACACAAGTACATAGTTATATGTAATTTGCTAATTATTTCTATTTTTTTTTTTTTATATTATTGTAGTGTACTGCAGAATGTAATTACGGTACATTAAAATATACATTAAAGTCATTTCTATGTGGTTTTGTGATTAGTATTTTTAACTGACATAATTACAAAGTGCACTTTTAAAAGTGTACTTAAGTGTCATGAAAGTGTGCTCTTTTTAAGTACACTTTATTGTGCTTTTATTTAATTAATGTTATAGTTTATGTAGTTTTTTATTTAAATTACACTTAAGATTTGAGGTCAGTGTTTCCCCTGCCATTATCTTAGGAGGGCGGCCCGCCCTCCCAACGCCCCCCCCCCCCCTTTGAAGGTCAAGTTCATTTTATTTTCTATATAGCGCCAGATCACAACAGAAGTCATTTAAAGTTACCTTTCCAATAGAACAGGTCAATACCTTGTTCTTTTATTGAACAAACTTAAATAGCCTTACATTATTTGTCTTATTTACACGACGGCATGTCATTTCCGTCTCTAACGTTACATTACATTCGCGCGTTCCACCCCGACGCACACGCACTAACACAAGTGAGCCCACTAGTATTAGTAAGTATTAAGACGCAAAACGACTATTTAAATATGACTTCTGCCTGTCGCTTTACTAAATGAGGACATGAACAACATCTCCAGAACTGCTCTGAGAGTCACTTCATGAGCATTTGACCGTTTCATTCAAGTAAAATTATCCTCATATCATATACACACACAAATGTAAAGGTAATCACGGCAACCCATCAAAATAAACATTCAGATTTCAATTGTATGTTTTTATGTTTTTAAATATTTTTATGCCGGAAAAAACAGAACATCCCCCCCCACCTAGGGGAAACACTGGAGGTACACTACTTGAAGAGCACACTCAATACAATTCTGAAACAGCATGAACGTGAATAATTGATGACAGAAATTGCACTTTTGGATGTTTTCCGGTCAGCAGCAGCAGAGTAAAGATGCGGTCGTACCGGGACAGATGATGCGTGTGTTGAGAACAGGCAGGTTCTCCTTGCTCGTGGTGAAGGGAGTGATGGAAAAAGAGCTGCAGGACTGCGTGCTGCGACTCACACGCCTCTCTGGTGGCGAACAGGGCGACTTAGCCACTGCAAAAACACAAACACAGAACAAAACATGAGCTCATGTGTACAACACACTCATTCGTCACAGCAATAATCTGACCAAGTGCCCATTACACAGAAAAATCTAATGCTATTTTGTTTTCTAAATGCTCAGTTTTTCCAGCACGTAAGAATAACCCGTGCATTTTGGTCACTGGCTCTCAACAAGAAGTGAAAAATCTGCTGTAAAAGAGATATTCAGCAGAACGTAACCCACATAAACAAACCAAAACACATCAAGGGCACTTAACAGTTATGAGACGCAGGAGCCCTTGAGAGACTGAATAAAGCCAGTGTTTCATGCCTCACTGGAAACATGAGCAGACAGCAGGCCACTATGTAAACAGGAAGTGCCACTGTCCAGCAAACAAAGATATGTTCTCTATAGACAGAAATATAGCACGGGGATCCTCTGGGACACCTACAAATAATATTTGCAGCCATAAACACTTATAGTCTGTAAGCCGTAAGGAAATCCTAGAACTTCTGAAGGAAAAAGATTGTGTTATTGCGCAGTTTTGCAAAACAAAAGCTTGTCTCCCCATTTAGAACAGCTGGCTTCATAAAAACAATGAAATAGTAAAGGCCTTTTCAGAGATTATTAAGAGAAATAAATCCATACAATAATAATAATAATAATGATAATAACAACAAAAATAATAATAATAATAATAATTTATGTTGCAGATTTTTTTAACTAAGAGAAATGTGTAAAACGACTAAGAGTAATTATTTATAATAATAATAATTATTATTATTATTATTATTATTATTACAGTTCATGTTGCTGCATTTTTATTTTAAAGCCTAATATAATAATGATAATGATAATAATTCCTGTTGCTGCATTTTTATTATAAAAACCTAATAATAATAAAGTTGCTGAAATTGTAAACTAGCAGTAATGTGTGAAACACATAATAGCAAATTTTAATAAAAAAATAAACCCATATAAAAATAATAACCATAGTAATACAACTACTACTACTAATGTTTCTGATGTTTTAAACTAAAACTGATGTGTAAAACAACTAAGAGTAATTATTTATTTATAATAATAATAATAAAAATGATGATGATGATGATAATAATTTATGTTGCTGCATTTTTATTCTAAAAATGAATAATAATAATAAAAACAACAACAATAATTTAAGTTGGTGAAATTTTAAACTAAAAGTAATGTGTGACACAACTAATAGTATTTTTTAATAAAAATAAACTCATATAAAAAAATAAATATACTAATACTAGTACTAATAATAATAATGTTTCAGATTTTTCTAAACAGACTAATGTGTAAAACAACTAAGAGTAATTATTTATTTAGAATATTAATAATAAATTAAATAATATAATATAATATAAAAAAATTATAATACAATAATTTAAGTTGGTGAAATTTTTAACTAAATGTAATGTGTGAAACAACTAACAGTAATAAAAATAAAAAACTAATAATAATAATAGTTTACATTTTTTTAACTAAAAGTAATGTGTAAAACAAATAACAGTCATTCTTGTTTTAAATATATAATCCCCAAATAAATAAATAAAACCAATAATAACAGCAACAACAATTTATGCTGCTGCTAATTTGTTTTAAACAAGTTATTTTGAATTGCAATAATTTACTACAACGAGTTTGTCACTAGAGTGCAGTACTAACCCTTTCAGCCTCAAACGCATTCTGATACTTCAGCTCCAAACCAAGGGCTGAATCACAGTTCATCCAAAATAAAGTGCTGTTAGAATTACTGTCTCAAATCATAATATGCTGTAAATGCACAGTTATGTTCAAGAATGTAAAACTGACATACTGAACAATGTCCAATAAGTACTGCATCCTGCCTACAGTTTTTGCATGTTAGGCATTATTCTGCCATAGGGATATTTTATATTTTAAATGAAATGTTTTAAAAATGTGAATATTTAAAATCTGATATTTAAAAACTTTTGGCAATCTGATTAAATAGTGAGTCTAAAAAAGATGTTCAAAATCATGACTAACATTGCTTTGAGTTGCTTTGTCACGCTGGAGTTTCATTATGGTGAAGAAGTACCTAGTTCAGAGTGCTCCGTTACTGTACAGCTGTCATGTTGGCAACTGTAATAAATCGTATGAGTATTTCAAGCATACAGAACATGTGCCTACTGTGCATTCCAGTCTTTGTAAAGAATAGACTTACAAAAAAGCCTTTCATGCACAAACAACTCCTGTGAGCCAAAAACATCCTGGCGCTTGAATGCAGCCCAATGGAGGATTCAGCTTTTAAGGCCGATCAGCAAGAACACATAGTGTCTCATAGGAAACAGTTAACAGCGACAGCATGTCTAAGAAGTGTGAACTCACAGGGCAAGGCTTCCAGTTCTTTAGTGTCCTCGTCCTTCTCGTTGTCTCTGTTTTCCTCCTCACTGTCCTTCCTGAAGTCTGTGGGAGACTGCAGCTCCTGCTCCTCTGTGTGAGCGTTCTGCTCATCCACCACTACAGCACAGACACAGACAAACCTCCTTATTCATGCACTTCTTCACGTGGAACGTAGAATTAGGCAGGGCTAGGTAATATTTCATTTATATATTAATTGTCATGTTTTGGATGGCGGTATAACATTGCACAAAATTGTGAGCATTATTTTTCAAGTTTCCCAAAGAGCGTGTCATCAGACTAATTTCGCAATTCTTCCTTGTCTTGAGAACTGCTTCATTTTTTTTGACTGATATCAAGAATTACTCTTCCATCATTTCACACTTTAAACCTTAGTTGCATACAACTAAATTCAGTTTACTTATGTGAATCACTTTTTGTTGCAATGAATCAATCCCTCTTGGATATCCCAATGTGACATTCCTTATTATTTTGTAAAATATGTACTAAAGTAAATATAGCTGTTTATTACTCTATATTGTTATATTTTATTCAAATAAATGAACATGGTCCAATTACACTTGTGCTATAAAATTTATTGAAATATTAAACATTAAAATATGCCGTATCTGAAATATTTAAATTAAAGAGAAAATATTTAAATATTGTTTTGTTTTATATTTTTAATTTAAAATTAATATATTTATAATAACATTTTGTTTGATTATATATGTATGCAAAATTGTATTAGATTTATTTGTATTATATCATATTTCATATTTAAATAAAACATTATTCTATTTATTATTTTTATATAATACTTAGATAATATTTGACCATATTTTAACATTGAAATGGGCGGCATCTGGAACATTTTACATTTGGTGCTGCATTTAGAACATTAATCGTTTAAATATTTTGTATATGTACACAAAACATTTATATGTACACAATATTATTATATTAAATTTAGATCATATTTCGTCTTTAAATATTAAACAAAAAATGTTGCTATTTTTATTATATAATTAGAAAATATTTGGTATTTAAATAAACAAAAACGTTATTATATTTATTTCTATTATATAAAATTAATATGTTTTACATTAAAATGTGCTGCATGTTTGTAAAAAAATGTACAAATGTAAAAAAATATATATATCATATATATATATATATATATATATATATATATATATATATGTTAAAATAATAACACACACACACACACACACACATATATATATATATATATATATATTTTTTTTTTTTTACATTTTTGTGCTATTACATGTGTACACATATGTACACACAATTATTATATTAATTTTATTATATTGAATTTATATTATATTTAATATTTAACTATACATCAAAAATGTTGTTATTGTTTTTTAATTATATCATATTTAGATAATATTTTGGATTCAAATATATTGCCCAGGCCTAGAAATAGAGAATTACAGAGTATTACTAAAACCTATTGACACATGTGTTTATCCTCCATTTAAAAAGATAGAAATCCCTGAAGATCGAGAAGAACTCGGAGGTCTCACGTGGCTAATCCATTTCAATATAATCGATTTAAGTCATGTGATTAGTCCTTTAAGAGACGCTTCTATCCAGAGCAGCATTCTGTAAGCAACAGATCAGTGATTTTTATTTATTTTTTCTATTCAAAAGATATAGCAGGACATGCTGCCCAATCGTACTTCTCTCCGCCTGCTCGATGATCTGTCTGAGCGCTTTCTTCAGGCTGTTGGCTCTCAGCACGAGCTGCTCGCGGGGTCTGAAGAGCTTATGAGCGGAGCCCTTCTCAGTCTCGTTCTCCTTCAGCTCCGTTAAAGACTCTTCGCTCAGATCCTCCTCTTCCTCCAGCTCTTCCTCCTCCACCTCCTCCTCCACGATGGGTGGCGTGGTGAGGGCTGAGGTCGTTATGGCCTGCGCCTCCAAATTGAGCGTCTGCAGGAGGGAGTCCAGCTTCTCGTTCAGATTCGCACACTGCTGACGGAGAACAAAGGAAAGGGTGTTGCGTTGATAAACAGGTTTTTACGGCATTTATTTCTGCACATGTTGAGTAATGACTGAAAGAGCTGTCACGAGGTGAGGCATCACAGACTCACTTTGAGTGTGAGTGCATCAGCTTCCTCCGTACTCTCACTGCTTCTCTCATAAGACTTCCCAACTTTGGCCACAAATTCCTTCACCGTCTCACACAATACCCTGGAGGAGACGAGAGGAAATTGTTGTTTCTTTATCGTTAGTGGTGGAATATGAACTGTATGGTGTGAGAGGACTCACTTTGATGAAGATATGACCACTGAGTGCTGATCTGAGTTCAGGATCTTTGTGAGATGAGCAGCCACTGAATCCTCATAAGAAGATATCTGTAACTAAAGCCACCGATACACATCAAGCAACATTTTCATGTAACATTTCCTGAGCATGGAAACTAAATCACTGCACAACTGGCCTTTAACATATGCTAAATAACATTTTTGTGGCATTTAAATGTTTATTTTTAAAATAAAAATACTGTTTATTCCAATAAAACCCAAGTGTGTATTTTTGCCTGCTCATTATATAAACAGTCAAGTCAGTAATCTGCAAGAATCTACAGAATATTTTCTCATTTTTTTCTGTGATTTTGGGGGGAAATCTGCAGACTTAAGGTGCAATCAAATTAGCAAACATTTGACAGGAAAAAAAAGTCTGTTGAAAAGATGCATTTAGTCACTTTCAAACTAAGCAGCTTTCTGTTGGTCAGCGCTGCAAATTCGAATGACCAACTTGATCCCGTTGCAAAATCTGCACGAGGAAATATTTCACCCTCATGCCCTCAAGGGAAATGCACTTAAATAACTGAAAAAACCAAGTGTGGAAAGTTGAACACTTAATGCACTCAAATGGCGCAGCTTTAATTATGTCGCAAAGGGGGAGGGGCTATCAGACTCTGATTATTAATGACAAAATAACCTTATATATTTCGGTTGAGTACATAGCGCATGTGTCATTTGGGACACAGCTTTAGTAAAATGTGTTAAACCGAGCTAAGGATACAAGACTCTCGCAACTAGCTTAAATGCATAATCAAACTATCCAAATTATTTCATAAATGAGCAGTCAAGTACAAATAATAAGGTGACCTCTTTTTATTTCCTGGTCCAGGCAGGATTTTGTAATTGCCTAAAATATGTGGGATTTTGGATTACTGCTTAAGGTAATGAATGAAATGTAGTTTAACCAATAGCTTGCAGGCATTGTATATAATTGACCAATGGCGTGCAAGAAGGCGGGATCTACAGAAAACAGTCAAAGCAATGCAATTATGCACACATGTATGAGGACTATAGAGAGTACATCAATAGGAAAACTTAGCCAAACCAGGACATTTTAAGCAGTTTTGAAATCCTGGCAAGGACAAAAAGAGAATGTATACACTTAAAAAAATAAGTTTATTCAAGTGTGCTATTAGTATACTTTTTAAATTAAAAAATAGGAAAATATACTGTTAGTCTACTTTTTATGTACTTCTTAGAAATATACTTAAAATTACATTTAAGTATACTTGATTTATATATATTTGAGCTATACTTGTGCTCCGAGAATCTGTATTTTCATTGTTATATGGTAGTACTCATCTTCTGAACAGAATTTCCCCCCGCAAAAAAACAAACAACAGATGCTATGATATGCAGATGATATTAGAAAGTGGGCCCATTTAGTCCCAAGGGGTATTGAAATAGTACACTTACAAGTACAAGTACACTGATATTTGTATACTTACTACATAAAGTATACTTGAACTTAATAAAATAAACTTGAAGTATGCTACTTTTTGGTAAGGGTAATCACTCTACAAATAATAGCAACAGTTTCAACCTATTTATTTAGACAAAAAATAATGGCTCAAAGTCATGAAGTAGACTACAATGGGTGTGCCAAATGTTTTTTTTGTGTACAGTGAGGGAAACACAGCTGAAAGATGTGTTGTCTTTTTATTGTCTTTGTTGTGTTCCAGTGGCGCCTAGTCCTAGATAAAGTGTAGCATGCCACACTGTGACATGTCAACAACTCTTTTATTGGTGTTTATATACATGCATGCATTGGCGTTGATGTGTTGCAGGTACCTGGCCGTACTCTGCCTCCTCAGGTGTGGCAGGGCAGCTGTGTTTGGGAGGTATTTTAATCTCATACGTCATTATACTCCACCTGTAAACAGCAGCTGTAGATGTAGCCAACGACACAGATATTATAAGCTCAACATATGTGACCCTGGACCACCAGTTGTAAGGGTCAATTTTTCCAAATTGAGATTTATACATAATCTGAAAGCTGAATAAATAAGCCTTCCATTAATGTATGGTTTGTTAGGATAGGACAAAATTTTGAGATGCAACTATTTGAAAATCTGAGGGTGCAGAAAAAGAAATCTAAATATTGAGAAAATTGCCTTTAAAGTTTTCCAAATGAAGTCCTTAGCAATGCATATTACTAATCAAAAATTAAGTTTGGATATATTTACGGTAGGAAATTTACTAAATATCTTCATGGGACATGATCTTTACTTAATATCCAAATGATTTTTGGCATAATCTGTAATTTTGACCCATAGAATATATTGTTGGCTATTGTCACAAATATACCAGTGCTACTTAAGACTGGTTTTGTGGTCCAGGGTCACATTTTTGTGGTCATGCTAGTGTGTGCTCTGTACCTGTCCAGCATCTTGGTGCTGGCTCGCTCCAGCTTCTCCAGTATCTGAGGGAGTTGAGTGTCATCGTCACACGACGGCCCCCAGCCGAGCACCCGCGCCAGGTCATTCCCGGTGCCCAGCGGCAGAACGCCCAGCTGGCACTGTCAACGAGAGACAATTCAGATCACCGAGCCAGTTCATTAAGAAATCCTCATAAATATCTGCTCTGATACTCTTGTGCCAAGTCCTAACCATACAGCGACAAGTTTACGTTCAATCGACAGGACATGGTGCAGTGCTTTCCAATTACCTGTTTGTGAAGATTTAGTTTATCGATTTCAGACAGCACCCAACCGACGCTTCCATCTCCACCGCACACCAGGATTCGGAAGTTATCAAACTTTTGGAACAAGCGAAGACTTGAAAATAGAAAAGAACATTTTAACTGAGACAAACTCATAAACGCTTCTCAAAAGGTGTCACAAAGTTAAAGGGATCAAGTGAGATTAGGTTTGGGTGGTTGATGTGGTGTGACATGCCAAACTACTTTAAACTGCTTTTTTCTAATCGTTATGCCTGCAGTTTTTATGAGCTTAGACTACAGTATATTGAAAAATGTATTTGTCCCAGTGTAGGATCATTAAAATGAGCCACAAAGGTGATTAGAACTGTAGAAAAATGTAATAAAAAGGATTATGGGACTTGAAAAATACACTTTCGATTATACTTTCATATAACTTTAATATAAAATTAGTATGTTGATGCATAAAAAGTTATATCATACGTCAACTACCTATTTTGCAAACAAGTAAAAAAAAACACTTAGTTGTTTCTAAGACGATAGTCAAAAGGTCCTGAGACCTTTTACATCCTGGTCTTACCCTAAATGAGGTCCACCATTGACCAGGTCAAAGACCTGAGCAGGATTGAGCAGCTGTTTGAAGCGACGCAGGAATTTTACCCCTTGGTTGTCTCCGCTTTTTGAGTTGACAAACACGAGGAGTGGACTAGCGCATGATGGAGGACAGGTGGCCTTCCAGAAACCTGACGCAGGAAAAGAGCAAAACATTTTATAAACTTTTTTATCTCTAATAGTTTTTTCAACAGGTAGATACCTTATTTTGGCCAACTACTAAGGCAAAAGAAGATCATCCCAGAATGCACTGAAGTGGATGTTGAATGAAGTGAGTAAAGTAAACGTAATCTATTCTTTACTGACAAATATCAATAAAATAGTTCTGTCTAGTTGACTATTTTACTCAATATTTCCGAATGCATTTTTTACTTAAGAGTCTCACATTACATGCTAATGTTCAATGCCAAACTGTCACTGATTCATTTGTAAAAACTGATTTACTGTAAAATTGATTTCTAGTGACGCACTACAATTCATGGCAATCGAAATAGTAACTGAAAATATTCAGCTGAAAAAAAAATTGTCCGAATTACTGAATGACCAAAACAGGATGTTTTATTATCGCTTTTCCAATGAAATGTTTTGATTGTGTAAAATTTGTTCGGCTGAAATATTACGACTAGTTTAATTTCTCACTTGAAAACAATTTACAAGTTAAGCAAATTGAATTACCAACACTTTATTTTCAACTTTTATATTCAAACTTTGGTTTTGATTTCAGTGTTTAGAATTCTGGTGCATTACTATTGATTTCAAGTTAGTTCATTACTATTGCATTATTAGCTTAACTTAACATTTTAATAATTGTGAGGGAGCTTATATCAGTTTGTGTGTTCCATTGGTCCGAGTAAGTTACCAATTAAACTACAAGAACTAAATGTCAGAACGTGCATGCTAAAAAAGATTTTTGTTGACCGCATGTTGTGTAGGAACAGTTTTCTTCATGCCTGGACAAGAATGAATCACCGAGAAAGGAGTGGAAAGGGTTTTGTGCTGCAGCACAAGGAAAAGCAAACCATCAGCCTAGTATGTTTTTGCTGGAAATGATGTGTACTCTAGGATGTAAATAATCCGGCACTATGATTTCTTTGTCATTAGAGCCGGGCGGAGTGAGGAGCTGTCAAACGTGCTTGCACTGGAGATGATCACGTGCAAGCATGCAGCATGTGCAGTAAACAGTCTGAACACACCAGTAGCTGTGAGCAAGAACCCGCTGTGTTTATGAGATTCACCATATGCACCATTTAGATTTTCACATTCCTGTCTCTCCACTGCAGACGTATGGGAGGAATTGTTTGCATGTGGACACAATGGGTCCATTCTGGGTACCTGCATGCATCTGTGCATACTGCATTATGTTTGCGTACATGGTTTTAAACATGCATGAGTTTTAGTAAAGCTGACAGCTGCCCTCAAGAGCAGGTTTGCATGTTCTGTACTGGCGCGTGGGTGGATGTCTGTCAGTAGACCCCTTTAGGTCTAACAGAGCCCCACCTCCTCTTTCCCTCACTCTCTCTCTCTATCTCTCTCGGAGGCAGGCTGAGGCAAATTGAGTCACGAAGCCTGAGCACGTGCCAAAGGCAGCCCTGAGCGAATTAAGACGCAGCTCTCCTCGCCACCTAGCACTGAGGTGGGAGATTCCTTACACGTGAGGGACTCTCCTACTTTCCCATAACATTCTCATGCTTTCTGTATCCCTCGCTGCTTCTTTAGCAGCTTAACAGGATTCAATCCGTCCATGCCTCCTCCGTTCTTTTTGTCTCTTTTAAACAGCCAATTAACAGGAACCACAAAGCGATCCAAAAATATATCAAGCGAAACTTCACAGCTATTGATTTTCATTACATTTCTGTCTGCCCCCAACTAATCTCTATATCCGATATGTGCTCCGCCAATTAAAGTCGCAGGAGCTTTGAGGTTCTGATCAATAGTGGATGTCCTCATCGCTCACAAGGTTTGACTTCACACACGGTCAGATGAAAACCCTGAAACCAAGCTGTTAATTACTTAAAACCCGTTGACACCAGGAACGATAGCTATAGCGATAACTATACCAATAACTATATTATCATCCACACCAACACACGATAACATTTGTTAATCATAAACAGCTTGCTGCAGTTTTGCCATTTACCATTTAAATGCTCAAGCTCTGTTAAAGTTGGATGGATTCTGATTGGCTGTCAATGGTTTTGTTGTTCATCAGCTGAAAACAAAACATTCTGAAAGTGATTCCAGCAATATTGTTCCTCTGTGTCATTATCGCTTTAGTTGTGATGTGGAGATCACTATAGAATTTAAGTTAATATTAAAACTTGATCTTATAGTAATCATTATAGTTATCATCCTTGGCATAAACAACACTTTTACATAAAGCTAATGAAAGGTATCTGGTTTCAGACCGGATTCTAAATTTGTGGCCATATTAGTGATATTCCAGGGAAATTTCAGATATAAAAAGTCCATTGTTTATTCTCAATACTGTAGTGATGTATAAAGCACAACTCACACAGAAGTCACTTTCAAACCAAGCAGCTTTCTTTTCATCAGCACAGCGAATTTTAACTTGAACATGAGTGAAATCTGTGCATGGAAATTTTTGCCGTCACGCAAAACTCCTGAACGCGCATTCCTATTAAAATAACTATATTTCCACAGTCAAGTTTTGCCAAGCAGCAATAAATGTAACTTTACCTTAAGGCATGTATATGCAAAGCATTGTGATTTTATGTATATTTAAACTGACAGTAATTTGTAGCATAGAATCAATCAGAAGTAATTAATTTTCAATGTGAGCTTGTGACTTGAGTTCATGTGATCTTCTGTCTGATTAGGTTGGATGCTGCAATCAACTAGGAACCTACTAGCAAACAAATCGCTGTTAGAGTGAAACTAAAATCAATCGTTTTGAATGCTACAAGTGAATTTAGGAATCACAAAATTATAATGTACATCATGAAAAATGTATATTCATTTTGAGCTTTGCAAAACATTTTAACAGTGTAACAATATTAATTATAAATCATGTTTAAAATGAATAATTAATGTAATGTTTTAAAGATTAACTAAGTGAAACAGATGATGACAAAGGCAAAAACAGGACAAATGAGCATGAACTATTAAATATACAATATCTTCCCAGGTGAATTAAAATATGGCAACATATGGCTGCACAAAATCTAATAGCAATTTTTTTTTTACTGATAAAAGTTGCGATTGCAACTTAAAATGTGATTTTAAAGAAGCCCCAGATTTGCTATGCTTGATTGTAAGGCTGCACTAGTTGGCCAAAATGTTGTGATTATAGTATTATTAGTGCTGTTAAATGATTAATCGTGATTAATCGCATCCAAATTAATAGTTTACATAATATATATGTGTGTATTTATTTGTATATATACACAAATACACACATACAATATATAATTGAAAATGTTTACATATATTTACATGTATATATTTATATTCATATAATTTATATTATATATAAATATATTTAATATATAAACATAACATATTTTTCTTAAATATATACATGCATGTATGTGTATTTATATATACATAATAAATATACACAGTACACACACATATATATATTATGTATTATATAATTGTTTTTAAATTTTGGATATGATTAATCGCGATTAATTGTTTGACAGCACTAATTATTATTATTAATATTTATTAATCTATATTATTATATATTTAAAAGTTGTTTGCATGTAAAAGAACACTCTGAAACACACACAGCCCTTTTTAAAAATTAAATCGCAGTCATGACATGATTTTCGGGTTTATTTTGATTAATCATGCATCCTTATGTTACAATATACTGAGCACCCTAAATTAAAAAAAATTTAAGCACTTTTTTTTTTCAGCTTTCGGACAAAGCCATTGAGCTATTTTTTAAGAATGAAGCAGCTCTAAATAGAATTCATAAAGCTGTCAATAAAAGGCAATGTGCAATTTCCTGGAAATCAGTGGCATATGCTACACCACAGGCTGACTGAGCAAACAAGCAAGGTATGAATCCTCAGCAGCAGGTTAATAATGCAGAAAGGGATAGAGAAAGAGAGAGCCAGCTATGGAAGAGCGATTTTGTTTGCTCTCGTCTTGAATTTTCCAAGCACATGGTCCACCAGAGGCTGTTATGTTTACATGGGTCAGGACAAGATGCTCTAAGGGAAAGTGACTTTCCACACCGCCCTGACATATACAGGAGAGATGGGAAAGAAAAATAAAGGAACATGGGCACAGAGTGTCTCTCAGAAGGGGAGAAAACACATCCTATATGCATGATCAAATCAGAAGAGGTCAGAGGTATAATGAAAGAGATATTGCTCTTCATGAAACCTGGGAATTAGCAAAGCTAATGAGCTCCATCTATAGCAGTCCTCCACCTGAGCTCCTCCCACCACTTCACATGCACACACACGCCAATACATAATCATGCATTATATTAAGAGTGGGATCATGCATAAGCATGCAATCAGCCTTATGTGGCCTCAAGTGACCTTGACCTTTTGAAATGAAAGGGTTTCATGTACTATGAAAACACTGAAAATTTCATAACTCAAAAGTTCCCCCAAGACCACAAAAATAAAAAATGAAAAAATAAATTAAAAATAAATAAATCTAAAATAAACAGTAAAAAAGGTTAGTGGAGGTTCAGAACAACCTGTTTTATATTCTTTTTCATTCATTCATTCATTCTTTCTTTTTTTTTCCTTTCTTATTTTACTAAGATTATAACATCCAAAAAAGTGAGCAATAATAATAATAATAATAATTTCATTTAAAAAAAAATAAAGGATGAAAAAAAGGTATGATATTTGAGATATTCTCACCCAAATACAGCACATTTATTTTATAAATAATATCATTTAAATTAATAATTAAATTAAGATTTTGGCAAAGACACATGTAGTAGTAGTAGTAGTAGTAGTAGTGATGATAATAATAAAAATAAATAATTATAATTTTATTATTTATAAACATCTTTCCCAAGATCAAGGTTGCTCAAATAATAATAATAATAATGATGATGATAATTAAAATTAAAATAAATGAATAAATAATAATTAAAAATAAAACAGAAAAAATGCAAGTCATTTTAACTATTTACACTCAAATACAGCATATTTATTGTTTAAATAATATCATTATTAAATTAAATTATTATTTAGCATATTAACACATTAATAATTACTTATATAATAATAATAATATATGAATTTTTAAAATAAAAAAATAAATAATATGCCCATTTTACTTATTTAAATAAAGCATATTTATTGTAAAAAATATATATATATTATTAATATTAATAAATTAAATTAATATTCATCAATATTTATGTGCAGACTATAATAATCCCTCTTAAAATCACTCCTGTGAAAAGAAAATTCTTACCATCTGAGTCGATGCTGTTGAGGGCGGTAGGGGGGATGATGGACACTTTGCACTGGCCGAGGGGACATTTGCGGGGGTAGAGATCCATGCATGCCGTGTGCACCTGTCCAAGCACAGACGGCTTTTAGAGTTCACAAGCTCACTGAACTGAAGTAGTCAAGGGATTCTGGGATATGCAGTTCTTACCATGGCCTTGCACCATAAACAACGCCAGTCCTGCAAGCGCAGCACGCTGCCACAGGTTTTGTCGCAAACGGCACACTTAGCACTGACAGGCAGGTTGCCTTCCAACCATTGGTGTGGCATTGCAATCTACAGGAATAGAATGTAATAAAAATGTACACCAGCAGTTCTGCTATTCAATCAAAGGTTATGCATTAGCTCACTGAACAACGGGCTTTATGAGACTCACCCCATCCTCGTCCTCAATGATGTCCTTGCCGATAGAGGCCAACGTTGTCCATTTGCAGTTGTTGGTGGCCCTGACTGCGCATCTTTTGTGAGCCTTGAATTTACACACTGCAAGAGAGTAATGTGAAAATTGCTTATGAGTCTGGCCAGCAGTAACCTTGAGCTGCTTCTACGACAATCAAGCATTTTCATTTCAGCAGAAAAAAATATGAGGTGATAAAAGACGTCTGGAAAATGCTTCCTAAATCAAGCTAAAATTAATCTGCACTATATACAGTGATCAACTGTGGGGGACATTGAAGACGTTCTGCTGCTTAATATTTTTGTAGAAACCATGAGGTTTTTTTCTTTCAGAATTCTTGATGGCTAGAAAGTTCCAGCATTTATTTGACACAGATAAATATCTGTCAGTTACTGTCACTTTTGGTCAGTTTAATGTATCCTTGATGAAAAATTTTTTTTTATATCCACACAGTTCCATTTGTATATGTAGATTTTGCCTTGATATTCCCAATATTAACATTTTCAATAAGTATATTTCTGACACTTAATTTTTTGTGCAGCACTGCCAATAACATATGCATTACTATTTTCAAGTTTAGGTCTATAAAATGACAAAGTAGGGAAACAATAGACTGGTTGTCTTATTCTTCTATCCATCATGACAAAGCATTTTGAATTAGGCTATGATTTCTTTGAAATTCTGGAAACTTTCGGCTAACTCGACCTCTAAAGTTAAACCACACAGGCGCTGTTTCTGTCCTCACCAGTGGTGTGGGTGAGGTCCAATAAGCTAATGGCCAACAGTTCTTTGTTGATTTCCTCTATTAAATTGCATTGCAGGTCTAATCAAGTTAGCAATGTTCATCTGGTTATTTCCAGAAGGAGAATTAAGTGGCTGATTGATTGGCTGGCTGGCTTCCTCCTCCATAATGTACGCTTCAGCACATTAACGTGGCCACCTCCATTCCTACGAACTTAAAATGTACACTCAGCCGTTTCCCAACACAGATGCCGCAATCGGTGCAGATGTCTCTACAAGAGAACCACAAAACATCCTGTGAGTTCAGGTTCCGAGCTGTTCTGGACACGCAGGGCTGATTGGCGCCCACAGTCCAAGAATCAGACCCTGAAAAAGCCTCAAATCCAGTTAAATCAGCCCATCTCAGTGTCTGAGCGCATTACGCCTCCATATGCTGCCGGGGCTTCTAATGTCCTACAGGATTACACAGATTTGTGGTGACACGGCTAATCACGCCAGCGCAGAGGCACATTTAGCCCAGCCAAGCCCTGCCTGCTGGGATGCCACATAGTCACCACAGAAAGTGTTTCCTCCCTGGCGTATTCCAGCACTTGAGTGGATAATGCATGGACTGAACAGGGCTGTTTACGGGAAAGGAAGCCCAGCGCTCACGGTATGTCTGACACTGAGAATTTCTACTTTCTGCAATGCCGTTTCTCAATAATAAATGAGGAGACTCATCTATTGAGACGAGACGAGAGAGTGCGCGTCCTCTTCAGAGAATCATAACTCTAATCAGAGAGCGCTTCAGCTCGCTTGGGCTCCGCTCTCATCTTGTAATCAGAGCTGGTCTACGCTCAGACCATTTCACATGGCTCTGAAAACAGATCTCCAATAAATCACTCTAATGTCATTTTCAGGGCTGTTAGCAAACCATTTACAGACAATTCAGTAATGCCGAGTGAACGTAAGACTGTTTACGATGCGCTGCTAATGGACAGGATGTCTCTGTCAAATTAGAGTGAGAAATATCGAGTTTGCCTCTTTTGTTGGGGCCCATGTCTCACATCAATCCTTATTGATTGGCTGCTGCAGGATATCGAAGTGAAATATAAGCAGCAATGATCGTTCTAAACTTCAAGTCTCTCAACTTGGTGAACCCTGCTGAAAAGACCAGTGTAGACCTGAATGAATTCCCATGCTGGACTGAACTGGTAAGAACAGGCTGTCGAAACTGGCTAAGCTAATCAAGAAGATTTGTTGGGACACCAGCACATCAAATGTCTGCTACTGACCAGCTGACCACTGAAGTCTGTCCTTTGTGATCCTGTTTCAAAGTTAATTCCCAGTGCCTTGTTTGGCCAAAATGATTATGTGTAACCATTTCAGAGTTGTGGTACTGGTGCTTGTAAGACCGGACAAAAGTCTGAGCCCACAATCATATTTGTAAGGTCTTGGTTTTTCGTCATAGTTTTTATCAGCAGATATTAGTGTTAGCTCGTCAACGTCTCATCTTAGTCACAGAAAAAAGGTTAGTTGACGAATATTTTTCATTGTCGTCTTCGTTGACGAAATTAACACTGATTCTGACTCAACCCTGTTCAAGTCTCAGTATTGACTCGTATTCAACTCTGTTTAGGTCTGTTTTGACTCAGACTCAACCCTCTTTAGGTCTCAGTCTTGATTCTGACTCAACCCTGTTCAAGGCTCTGTCTTGACTCATATTCAACCCCGTTTAGGTCTCAGTTTTGACTCAGACTCAACCCTCTTTAGGTCTCAGTCTTGATTCTGACTCAACCCTGTTCAAGTCTCAGTATTGACTCGTATTCAACTCTGTTTAGGTCTCAGTTTTGACTCAGACTCAACCCTCTTTAGGTCTCAGTCTTGATTCTGACTCAACCCTGTTCAAGGCTCGGTCTTGACTCATATTCAACCCCGTTTAGGTCTCAGTTTTGACTCAGACTCAACCCTCTTTAGGTCTCAGTCTTGATTCTGACTCAACCCTGTTCAAGGCTTGGTCTTGACTCGTATTCAACTCTGTTTAGGTCTCAGTTTTGACTCAGACTCGACCCTCTTTAGGCCTCAGTCTTGATTCCGACTCAACCCTGAACCTTAAGTATCGGTCTTGACTCAGACTCAACCATTTGCCAGTCTTGGTCTTGACTCAGACTCAACCCTCTTTAGGTCTCAGTCTTGATTCCGACTCAACCCTGTTCAAGGCTTGGTCTTGACTCGTATTCAACTCTGTTTAGGTCTCAGTTTTGACTCAGACTCAACCCTCTTTAGGTCTCAGTCTTGATTCCGACTCAACCCTGTTCAAGGCTTGGTCTTGACTCGTATTCAACTCTGTTTAGGTCTCGGTTTTGACTCAGACTCGACCCTCTTTAGGCCTCAGTCTTGATTCCGACTCAACCCTGAACCTTAAGTATCGGTCTTGACTCAGACTCAACCATTTGCCAGTCTTGGTCTTGACTCAAACTCGACCCTCTTTTGGTCTTGGTCTTAATCCAGACTCAAACTACTTGGGTCTCGATCTGGACTCAGACTCGAATGAGCTGGTCTCGACTACAAAATCAAGATTGTGTTGATTTCACAAGAATATGAACTAATTACCAATGAACTCTGTAAGTAACTTTGTTACTTTGTAAGTCAATAAGCTGATATGATTAAGAAATAATGATGCATGCTTGCTACTCTATATTGAGAAAAGCTTCATCTGTGTCTATAGCTGCTTTCAAAGCATGTTGGAATGATCATATTTTTCATTGTGGATGTTGATTGTACAATTTAATTTGGATGCATACAGTATTGTGTACTATTAATGAAAATTTATGAAGCATGTCAGAAAATACAACCTATTAGCCAGTTAATGAAGCAAATACATTATAGCAGTGCAAGAAAGATGAAAACAAAGCAAGAACTACAGACCTAAAATATTTAAATTTTGTTGCATCACTGCTAAAAAGCTTCCTGTATTTGTCAATAAGTCAAAAATACAGGAAGAAATATGAAAGTGCTTAACTCAAGCATTTTTTTCTGACCAGATTCATTAGATTAGATTAAAAGCAGAATATTTTCAAAATCTAACACAGCCTTATTGATTTTATAAAACAGTTACTAATTAAGGAACCATTTAAACATTATTTTATTCATCGGATTCACAGAACAAACAGTCCAGAGTCATAACTGTTACTGTAGCTGTAATTTAGCACAGCTAGAATGCATCCAGGACCACAATTATCAGTTTTGTAAATAATCTTTCTTGTTCACTCAGTAGTCCACTCTAATGCTGTTGTCAGCGAACAGCTGAAACAAAAGCAATTTCCATGTGAACACAAGCGGCTCTCGGGTTTGAAGATGGTAATGAGAGGTTTGTTGAAAGAAATGAGATCATCTTTCCACAGTAACACATACAGTAATTAATACTCAGGAGTGAGTCTGCTTGTTGGAAACGCAAACGCTGTGACAGCAGCACTGGAAAGTGCTCCTTAATTATCGCGCTCTAGAACACTGCGACCACACGCAGAACCACACAAATCCACTTTGGCCTAATGCAACGTGACCCCAGGAAACTGTTGTACTAAATGGCGTCTTGATGTTGTGGTGGAAAATCAACATTAGGACACATTAGGATGACGGTGATGACGAGGCTTGTATTATTCACAAAGCAGTGTGAGTTTCACTTGAATTTCTCATTAAAACTGAGGCGTGAGTGAGAGGCTTACTATTTTTACTTCCTGCTATGAGAGAGCCAATGACAGTCAGCCGATTTTAATGAGCACCATCTGCATATCTCTGAAAGTAATTAGCACTCTCTTTCCACATGCTGTCACACCATTAGCATGCATAATGCATGATCCTGGATGTGGTATTTTTAGTGAGAGTGTTTTAACCTGCCAGCATGTACTTTGAGGTGATTCTACACATAACTCAAAAATAGCCACAAACTTTAACATCAAGATTTTATATGTAAACAAACAAACAAACAAAAAAAGCTGTAAAATGCACAAAATGTTCATGAATGTACACGGCAAAGTATATAATTTAGGTGCTGTGATTGGCCACCATTTCTGTCAGTCTTTTAAACAACTTTTGTCTTATTTTACAGATTAACTTTTTAAGTATGTTCATATTGTGTACTAATAATTGATTCATGATATTCCCAAAAATGGTCTTTCTAATCTTAAACCAGTAATCTAAATCATAAATGTTCACTCTATGTTGCTATCCAGAGAAAATAATCGCTAATATATAATAGTTGTACCTGGTATTCTTCAAAGTATTTTTTTAGTATCACTGATATACTATTATAGCTTTTGTTAATATTATGAATTAGATTTTATTTGTATATTTTCAGTTTGACTTTTGTTAAAGTTTTATTACTTGCATTTTTTGTCTTTTTTTTGTTTGTTTTTAACGTCTATATATGTATGTGAATTTTTTTATTTAGTTACTTATTTA
This sequence comes from Barbus barbus, assembly GCF_936440315.1. NCBI lineage: Eukaryota > Metazoa > Chordata > Actinopteri > Cypriniformes > Cyprinidae > Barbus > Barbus barbus. The sequence continues at coordinate 5,922,282 of NC_136738.1, forward strand.
GTTTTGGATATTTTAGTACTTCAAGTTAATCAAAATGAAAATGACAAATGTTGTCTTGGCAACTACCTGAAATAAAACAAATTTAAATTAGACTTTTTTTAATATATTTTATTTTGTTTCAGTTAATGTTTATTTTGTTTTAATTAATAATTTTTTTATGTTTTTTTGTTTTACTTTTAGTTAACGGTAATATAATATAATATAAATATTCATTTTGTTGTTGTTTTTCCAATGCACAGCTGCTTTTTAACTACCATCAGTTGAAAAATGTGCTTTTTGCCCACATATGGTGTAGCATCTAACAGTAGGATCTAACTAATGAAATTAACCATAAAAACCCTGACTACCTAGTTACTTTTCAATCATTCATCTCCAATCCGTTTTTTCAATCCTTCCCTTCCATTCCCCCTTTATAAGAGCCAAAGAATTCCAGACAGATAAAATCCAATCTCATTCTACAAGCTCATTCTAATTATCGTTGAATATCCTATATCACCCAAAATACCTTTTTGAAAAGGATTTTTATATCTGCAATCTCAACCGTTTTTATCTGACCGATGTGCATTTTAATATAAAAAGCAAACACATCATATCCTTGAAGTGCAAATTATAAACAAATAAAAGACTGATACCCGACGTCAGTGCATCGATTTATTATTGCATTGCATTTCCATCCAGATCTTTTCCCCACCTCAATTAGCTGTGCTTCTTCACTAAGTAGCTCTGACCAGTGCAACCCACTCTAATGCAGTCCTGAGCCATCCCTGACCACCAACTCTCAAAAAAATGACACCTTTGGGGAAGGACAGCGAGCTGAGCGAAGCAGCTTCATAATTAAAGAGGGATTATCCGACACACGGTATTGAGAAGCCGAGAGATGAAAAGACACCTACCTTCACAAGAGAGGCCATGAGAAGTGACCCCTGAGAGGCTGTCCCGACAGACGTTACAGAAGGTAGGGCGAGCGTGGGAGCAGGCATACCAGTTGTGCATCCCTGAGAAATGTTCCACATTAAACTGTGCCGTCTAGCAAAGGAGAAGTTGAGACAAATTGGCAGCGCCAGGATAAGACTTTTTCAGAGCCCTTAAAACAAAGGCTATGTTTTTCAGCTCTCACACACACACACATGCATCACACAGACTGGCACACATTTAACAGGTGTACGATACGCAACCCTCCTGCATGCAACACCACACCGGCATGGGCATCTACCTGCAGCACCCTAATGCAACAGGACAGTGATTTAAGAGGCCAGTTGTCAGTTTGATGTGTCTTGAATGTCAAAACGATTGAATAGGGAGGACAGCGCCCCCAGTCAGGGGTGCCAGCAGAGCGCTGGAGTTCTGGGTGTGGTATTGCAGAACACGGGGGCTGAGAGTCTTACATAACCATCTTCATCTCATATCAAAATGAGCGTACAGTCAACACTCAAAGCTGTCCGCTCTTTCATTTACTGGTGTCAGATGTTATAAACCACCACATGCACACATGCACAATTAGAGTCGGTCAATTAGCAACAACAAACAGAGCAAACTTCCTTTTTCCAGAACTATTTTAAACATAACATGATATATATGCATAATATTTCAGATGCATATGAGAAGAGAAGAGGAAATCTGAAAGAGGGTCTGTTTAGAAGCTAGATTTAAAAAAAAAACAAAGTGTGTGGCAAAATAAACAGGACCTGACTGAAAACATTTAAGGGGATTCTAAGGCATGCATCTTAAAAGTGTGTTTGAAAAACAGTGATAGTTCAAGATGCAACTTAAGTCAAACTGCGTTCTTACCTCGTAATGCTCTCTGGACTGAACTGATTTCAGCGAGCTGATCCAGTCCTCCATTTCTTTCCTATTCTCGGCGCACAGGATAAGCCTTCGGAACGGTGTAATTACCTACAGGGAGACAGAGATCCGGGGAGATGAGAGCGGAGCGTCTCACCCTCCTGCCTGACTGACTGCGACTGACAATGAGATCTCCCCCTTCCCAGTCTTTAAGACGTGGCTCGGGACAAGCCCCCCCACCCCTCGCCTCCTCCTCGTCTCCTCTTTAACGGCCACCTCCACCCCTCAGGTCTTTTCCTCCCGACTCATTTCGGATGCTTGAGCGAGATTTAGGCTGACAGGCGGAGAGCCCGAAAAACCTGTTTCATAACAGGGGCAGCCTCCATGCGAGTCAACCCCTGCGCTTTTAATATTGTTATAATTTATTGATAACACCACCCTTAACATCTCCACACGCCAGCAGTGCGCGGCAGCACAACAAATGTTCGCTGCAAAGCGCGTGGTGAAGCAGGTGATACAGTCTTTAGGGAATTACAGCTTACCACCTGCACCGAACCAACAGGGCAGATTCCTACATAAACCACTTTCTCATTTTGGCCACTCTGGTTTTAAAGACACTCGAGATGAATTTAGGTCATTTTTTTAGATTTACAATATTTTAGAAATGTTCGATGCAAAATATGACATTTGATGGCCAGTTATCTCAGGATAAAACTGTGGGAATTCCCGATTTACAGTTTTGATCTGATTTTCGATCCTCAGATGTTGGTCTTTTATAGCTTAATATATAACCTTGACTACTGAGTTCTGAGTGAAAATTCTGAAAATCAGAATCTGTCATTATTTACTCACCCTCATTCAAACCCTTAAGACTTTTGTTCAACTTCATCTTCAAATGAAGGTATTTTTAATGAAACCTGAAAGATTTCTGTCCCTCCAATCAAAGAGTATTCCAAACTTTCAAGCCTCAAATAAATAAATGCACCATAAAAGTACTCCATATGAACCACAACCGCTTTATATGATGAACAGATGTAGGCTTTTATTCATATAAAACATTGATCACACATACTGTACATAGAGCTCATTGTATCTGATAAGCAGAAGCTCAGATGTGCTTGCTTGATGCAAATGATGGGTTTTTCTAAACATCACGCAATTAAAGGGATAGTTCACCCAAAAATTTAAATTCTGTCATTAATTACTCACCCTCATGTCGTTCCAAACCCATAAGACCTTTGTTCATCTTCAGAGCACAAATTAAGATATTTTTGATGAAATCCGAGAGCTTTCTGACCCTGCATAGACAGCAATGCAACTGCAATGTTCAAGGCTCAGAAAAGTGGTAAGGACATGGTTAAAATTGTCCATGTGACATCAGTGGTTCAACCTTAATTTTATGAAGCTATAAAATAATAAAGTCATTATTTTTGTTTTCTTTGCACACGAAAAGTATTCCCGTGAGCTTCACAAAACTACAGTTGAACCCCTGGTGTCACATGGACTATTTTAACAATGTTCTTACCTTTCTGGATCTTGAACATGGTAGTTGCCTAGTTGTCTATGGAGGGTCAGAAAGCTCTCGGATTTTAACAAAATTATCTTAATTTGTGTTATGAAGATGAATGAAGGTCTTACGGGTTTGGAAAGACAGAATTTAATTTTTTGGGTGAACTATCGCTTTAAGGCTAACCTTTTGATTAACATATTTGATGCGCTATGTGTATCTGCATTGCTCAGGTTTCATCTTAATTTGTGTTTTGAAGATGAACGAAAGTCTTATGGATTTTGGATTGTTAACAGATTTTTCTTTTTTAGGTGAACTATTCATTTAGGTATCAAGTTTATTTCCAAAAATGAGAATTAAAACCAGACGATTTTGATATACAGTAAAAACAATAAAATCAGTGTGGACAGCTGAGATGATTTGCTTGTAAAATTTCATAGAAAATGTTCACATTGAAACCGCTGACTTTTGATGTCAGACTCTAAAGTCTGAACCAATCTGAGCGCTGTTTGAGACATTCTTCAGATCAATTTTCAGTCTCCATTTGCTCTCCTTTAGTCTCATTGCTGTCTAGGAGAAACTTGACACTCGACTGAAATTGTTGCATTAAATCATTGTTATAATACTTATTCCTATTCTTCATATCTAAAATGAGCTGTCATCACAGATCCTAGTTTAGCACAAGTGTCAGTGTTCTCAGCTAATTATAAAGAGCTGTAAAAGAACCTTGTATTCCAGGCTGCAATAATAAGCTCACATGGATCACCCATCTGTTCCTGTTATAAATGCCTCAACCATAAGTTGCCTCACTCATATTTGGAAAACCAGCCATAACCATCTGGCATGATGGGGAATGAATCGTCTCTAATTAGGTTTTGCCTAGCTGGCTACTACAGTTTTCAGAGGTGTGGTTACCAAATAAACAACGCTATCGCTGTTACACAACGGCATACAATCTCCCTATGAGAAAACGCAGTGGCTGTAGCTGCCGCATGAGTGGATTACAGGGGAACGCACTGAAGATATCCACTAACAGCAGCAGAGGTGCTGAGAGAGAATTACACATGCAACAGAGTAATGTGGATGTCAACGCTGTAGCTAATTATGTTTGCCATTTGAGCGGCGGGTGAAGATACAGTATCTTCATCCACGGCTTGTTAATTCTTGCTGGGGTTTTTTAGTGCTGTTGGATCTGTGTTTTCAACCCCCAGCCCCCTAAAATCCACAAACTCATTAGTGGCTTCTGTCTCCACTTCAGTATGACTTCCTTTACCATTTGACAATAAAGTCAAAGTCAAAAGGCATTAGCAGTGCATCATTAAAAGAATGGTCTCTTTTAAAAAATCTCTATCAACAGCATTTGTTTTTAATTGAAAAATTAGCAGTTATGCTAATGCACTTAGAATCTATGGAGCCAGAGATCTTAAATGCATTTGAGTTTGGAATGGCATGAGGTTAAGTAAATAATTACTTTTTTTCTTTCTTTTATGCCTTGTACAAGTCTTGTAAAGTGTCTGTGATTTTAACTTTAATTCACTCTACATTTTTTTATTTATATATATTTAATTTAGTATTTTTTCTTTTTCTATTATTATTATTGCTTTGTTATTTTATTTTATTATTATTTTTGGTAAACTCATCCTGTTTGAATGGTGCTACATGAACAATGATTATTTTACTGTAAATCCAGGTTCAGGTCAATGACAAAAAAAAAAACCCAATGATTTAAAAAAAAAAATCTTTTGAAAATATAGTTTAAAATAACAACATAATATATTTTTAAGAAATGTTTAAAATGTAATGAGTCATGACGTACTAATATGTCATGTGGTGTAACTATCAATTAAAAACAAAACAAATTGTGTTGTTATTTATTTATTTATAGGGGAAGTCGTGGCCTAATGGTTAGCGGGTTGGACTCGTAACCCAAAGGTTGCAGGTTTGAGTCTCAGGTCCGGCAGGGATTGTAGGTGGGGGGAGTGAATAACCAGCGCTCTCTCCACCCTCAATACCACGACTGAGGTGACCTTGCTCTGTGTGCACTTGGATGGGTTAAATGCAGAGCACAAATTCCGAGTATGGGTCGCCACACTTCACTTTCACTTTTTTTTTTTTTTTTTTTAAATACATGAGTAAACATCAATCATTATTACGATATTGAATATTTTTCAAAATAAAAGTATGTATTCTAAAAAATATTGTGAATTACTAATTCATAAATATAAGAAATTCATAAGGTTTTGGGGTGTTGTGCCACATGACGTTACACCAGAATTGATCAGAATAAGTATCTTAAAAACATATTTTAAGATACAGTACTTATTGAAACAGACAGTCTTGAGGGTCTGAAGGGGCCTACTCTACAATTTCTTGCTTTTTTCTACATGTTTTTGGATACTGATGGTTGCACCATATGACTTTCTTTCAATTAAGCTTCTTTAGTACAATTGTATCACCCTGATGCATCACCATGAAATTTGACTGTATGCTGCAAAAATCTAAATGAATAAACAATAACACTGAATTGCTTCTTTTCCCCACTTTTTTAAATGTATTTTATAACAAATAAATAAATTAATCTCAATCCACAAATGCTGTCAGTAGAGGTTAGCTTGTACTGAACCCAAAATATAAATTGAAATGACAACATACATTGCATAAATACTTAATAAGAAAAAGCTTTGCAGTTTTATTTCTATCATGTCATCGGGATTTAATGAAATAACCTCCTTTAAGGTGACTCTTTTGTACAAATGTGCATTATTATTATTCTTTAGCTTGGGTTGAACAAATCATTTTTGCTTAGATGGAACAGCAGCTAGGCTAATTATGTCTCTATTTGTTTCTCTGTTTCTGCCACAGGATTAACATCCCATGGTAACTAGGAATTACAGAAGCTTCAGTCTGGATCCAACCCTTAAATTATCTGAGATGACCGAACACCTGAGAAAAGATGATGCCAACCCCTCAGAGGACCTCATAGGATGCCAACGCTCAGACAACATACAGAATTACCAAATTTTGCCAAAAGTTAAATATATTAAGGTTCTGCAATATATAAATATATTGTGGAAACTTAATTTCCTGTAGAGCTGCTTTGCAACGATTTGTATCGTAAAAAGCGCTATACAAATAAACTTGAACTCTTTTTTCCAACCAGATAAGGTCATTTGAAGCGCAAGAGTGTCTCTGTCAGCCGTCCAATCATCTGAGGAGCCTCTTCTGCAGGAAGACACTGGAATCTCGGAAGCCTCCTTCGTAAATACCACCCTGTGCCAGTGCACCATGCAGCTGCTATGTAAGGTCTCAGTTGTCCTTTACTAGCTTGTAAATGACAAGTGTTCTGCGAGGCATGTTTAGCAGTGCAGCACGGAGCTGTGAAGGGCAGTTCAGTCCGAGAGATGTGGCGTAGTGTCGCACAGCTTCATGTTTATTTATTATGTTCACCATAGATACTGCAGATCTAAACCACAAGCATGAGAGGCTGCGTATCTTCTACAAAAACAAATAAAGAAGTCACACTGTCCAGGCTGCTCTGTCAGCTGTGGAAAGAGCTGCTGGAATTTTCCAAGTGTGTTATTTCATTACTTATAGAGCTGTTTGATTCATTTTTTGTTGCCAAAAAAACATACCTATCAATTTTCATGCCCAGCCATGATGCAGTAATCACATTAGCATTCATCTTTCTCCCTTGCACAATCAAACACGGGCAACTCCCAGCTCATCCCTGCCAGCCACTTACTCTAAAAGCCTCTTCAACCGCACATGCTGAGGACACGGCATATTCACTGAGTGATTTCTCTTGTGATTTCTCAAATGGAGTTTAGACAAACAAAGATTTCACTCATTTACAGCGACGGAGTGTCTGAAACTGGTTCTGGGCCTTATGAAATGGCTCGCAATGGTCAACTAGTCATCCAATAACTGGGATGCTGATAAGTTTTAAAGAATTGCAATGTTGCATAAAGCAATTTAACAATAGCAAATTGTCATTAAATGTGGGTAAAAAACTACACAGCAACTGTATCTGACACTCTGAAATTTATGAAAACAACTGTTTTTGTGGAAACTAAAAATGGCATATTAACTGCCATAGTTCAGGGTTATTATAGTTAACTAAAACTATTAAAAAAAACTGTTACTTGAAGTAAAGCCAAAATAACTAAAACTGAAACTAAAATTTATAAAAATTATATAGACATACAAATAACTTTTTAATTTTTTTTTTTCATATATTTTTTTAATGACTTACAATTCTTAAACAAATATAATCTATTTACAATGTATTTGACATCTGTATTTTATTTCTATGTGTCTAGTTATAGGGAAAGACTATCGTACCCTGATTTATGTTTTATTTTTTTTAATATTATTTATTTTTTATAACATTTTAAATTACTTTTTCATCATTGTTTTCTCATTTATATAGCAATCTACAAGTATTTTTTTAATTGAATGGTATTAAAATTAATATATTATACTTAATATGTTTTGATATGAACATTTATTCCAATTTAAATAGTCAAATGCACTCCTATAGTTCTATGCACTCCAACTACATGTTTTTGATCATGTGCTTTATACATAAATCAGAAAGCAACCTGAAACAAGCTTAATTACATTGGGTTTACCAAATTTTCCATACAATTCCAAAATATTCGATAGATTAAACCTACATTGAAGCTCTGGGAGAAAACCACTGGATTTGATGGAAAGCTCCCCGTGATCAGATAGATATCAATGCCAGCTAACTGTTCTTGGTGCAATAAAATAATGCCAAAACCACAAACCCAGTACTAAATGAAGGAATCATATATTATTCATTAATTTATTATTATGTGTAATTTATGGTTGCACTTTATTTTAAGGCGTCCTTGTTACACTGTAATAATACATTTAATACTAAGAAATATTCATTAACTACATGTACTTACTATATAGTTAGGGTTAGGATTAGGGTTACTTGCATGTAATTATATAGAATTTATTGTTATTATAGTAGTAAGTACTTGAAACGAGTAATAAAGACACCTTAAAATAAAGTGTTACCAAAATTGTAAAGGTCAGATAAGACAGGGATATAAGGTAGGTAACAACTAAATATTTTCACCTTTTTACAATAATTTCAAAACAATAATCCTCCTCCGAAAATGCTCCTAGAATAATACGTTTCTTTTTTCAGCGTTTCAAATGAATGATGTTCTTTTAAACTTTTTTGATTCATCAAAAACCTATCATGTTTTCCATTAAAATATAAAGCAGCACAAGTGTTTTCAACATTAATAATAATAATAAATGTTTCTTGAGCAGCAAATCAGCATATTAGAATATTTTTTGAAAGATCATGTGACACTGAAGACTGGAGTAATAATGCTTAAAATTCAACTTCGATCACAGGAATAAATTACATTTTAAAATGCAATCAATATATATTGATTATACAATATTACTGTTTTCACTGTATTTTGCAAGCCTTGGTAAGCATACGATGCTTCTTTCAAAAAATTAAAAATGAACTTTAGTGCATTGTCAGCTAATGTTATCGTTATTATAAATAATAGAAAACGGTAATATTTACCGTATGTCTGATCCCTGTTACATGTTACATGCACCTGCTCCATCAATGTTAACTACAGCCAATACGGAATTCATCATCTCGTCAGTTTGCACCGGTACACAGTGTTTTCATACCACAGGAAAGAGATACCGCATTTAATTAAAGCACTCCCTCTGCGTGCCCCTTCAAGTCTACATTATTTCACATTAGTGAGCCAGCGGATTCCCTCTGGACAAAATTGATTATTATTTCATTAGATCTAGCTCGGTCTATTTATGGACTTTAATCTCAGGTGTGTCAGGCCCATTTTTTCTGCAAAGGATCATTAGGGGCATATCAACAACATCATTTTATAATAATATTTCCAATATCAATCTGCTTTTATCATGTAGATTTCATTATCATTGTTCCTGTATTGATCTGGTGTGCTGTACCTGACTTTATAAGATTATTCATCATTAAATAAGCTACACTAGTCAGAACATCACAGATAAAGTGTCTCAAACATGATTTGACTGTTTACAAAGGACTGTCAAAATGATACTGACAGAGTATTCTGCTTTGTCCTTTTAAAACAGCTCGATGTCCTGCGGTGTGACAAACTAAATTCCATTTAGAACTTTTTAAACACTATTTTAATTATCAGGCATGCCTCAATCATTTTAAAGACCACATAGAGTGAATAGAGACTAAATGAACACTTCGAGAAAGTACATGCATGGAAAAGACTTTTAAAATGAAAAATAAATCAACTAAATTAAACATAAAAAATATCAAATTAAATTAATAGGAAATTTTCACACTAGCAAGACCATTTAAACAACACTATAAAAAAAACAAACACATTTTTTAAGTTAAAAATTCAGTGGCAAAAATGTATGTTTTACAAGAAAATATAATTTTAGTCTTTCTACATATTTACTAGCTAATTTACAAGAGTGAAAATGGTTTCAAATGAAATCCTACATCATTTAAAGTTGATTAAACACGCACCTTAGATACAGACTTACCCCTTTTAACGTTTTTAAATATACATGATTTTAAGAATTCTGCTGGCACATTTTGTGTCATGTAGGCACATTGCAAACATACGGAAAATTAACTGCATGCTGCACTGAAGCTGTTCCAAGTCTCTCCCAATTCCGTACCATCTTAACGATACGAGATGCATCTTTCTGCGCCATTAAAACTTAGCTGCATAAATACAAAATGACAAATCCATTTGCGTGCAGCCCCTTAAAAGCTCTAGCCGGTGCCAATTGAGGATAATGGAATCTTGTTCTTGAAAGCTGGCGACGAAAAGCACTTGCTGCTGGAAGCTTTGCCTCGCTCACGTGTACCTCAAGGTGCAGCGTCCTGGCTTTCCTCTTACACGCTCAGAAACCCAAGCAGACAATGTCTCACAGAGAGCTCAACCAGAATGTAAAGACAAGTTTCCATTCCGGTAGGGAGCAGAACCCAGATGTCAAGCGACACCGTTACTGTATTCATGCATATGCCGTGTGTGTGTAGTGCACTCACCAGCGATCCGCTCTCAGCTGCACCGCTGCTTCTGTAATCGTGTGCTGATGCCTGTGAGTGTGTTTGTTAAGGCTGGTTTCTCCGGGTCGCTCTCGCCCTCCCCAACCGCTGCAAAACCCTCCACCGCTCAAGGAACAGCCCACCGGAGACACATGCAATGTCACATGCACCGCCACACTGAGCGCTTCCACATGGCCAAACACACGAGGGCAAATTTCGATGGACGAATAAAGAACAATTCCTGCATACTAAGTAGCCGTTTTAAGACGCCACGTGTGTTTAGGCTGAACCCTGTTCTCCATTACAGCTCCCTCTGGACCGCTGGCCAAGTCAAGCATAAGCGACTCATTAAGGAGAGCAGGCTAGTGTTCACCTCTTCCCATCATCCCTCATCACTCACTGTGCCTCCGTGCTCCAGTATCTTTCACCCCCCCTCCGCTTTTGACTGCAGCCCTTCACCGGGAGGTGTTTGTGAGTGACATCACTCCGAGGATTTCCTTTTGTTCCGCAGACAGATCACTTCTATCCCTCTCTCTCCCTCTCCCAGAAACGCACAGTGCTGTGAGCTATTTTTAGCAACAGAAAAAAAACACAGCACGACTACAAAGCAGTAGGTTGCTACACTGAGAAAAATACAGCAAAAATGAAGCCTAAAGTGGCTGCGCATTATGAAAAGGTACCTGCTGTAGAAAGGAAAATCGCAAGGGAAATCCATTTTGTTTCGATAGTTTCTCCTAGAGTGCAATGAGATCAAGTGCAAATGGAGACTTTAGCTCCTGTCTACTGCTTTTCAGGTTATTCTCTGGAGGATAAAACCCAGTAATCTTTCTATAATGCCACAAACTCAGATTTGTGCTCAAGATACTGTACAAGAAATTTGCAATCAAAAGTCTTCTCAATATGAACTCCAAAATTTTTCATCAAATTATTCCAAGAACAAATGATCCAAGCTATGCTATCCATATTAATTTAATAGATTATACCCTACCCTTTGTCCATAACTGTCTCATTTGCAACTGTTTTTATTTCTCCTAATGAAATTCAAGAATATAATATAATATATTATACAGTATGCCCTGCGGTGTGACAAACTTAATTCCATCTAGAACTTTTAAACACTATTTTAATTATCAGGCATGTCTCAATAATTTCTCAATAATTAATAGCGACTAAATGAACACTTCTAGAAAGTACAAGAAAAAGACTTTTAAAATTAAAAATAAAAAAAATTAAATATTAAAAATATAAAATTAAATTAAATTAATAGAACATTTTCACATTAGCAGGACCTTTTTTTGTTTTTTGTTTGGAAGTTATAAATTCCAGTGGCAAAAATTTAGATTTTTGGAATGTTTTACAAGAAAATATTGTTTTAGTCTTTCTACTTCAACTTTTTGAGTTTAATCATTTTTGAAAATGGTTTCAAAGGAAAAGCGTTCAGTGCACTAATGGAACAAAATGATTAAAAATGAACCTATAAGATACAGACTTCCCCCTTATGCGTTCATGCAAATTTTAACCTATTATGATTTTTTAAATTCTGGACACGTTTTGTGTCAAGTACGCACATGCAAACATACAGAAAATGTCATTCTGAAAACTCATTTAAATGCACTGAAGCTGTTTTAATTCTCTCACAATTTCTTTGTGCTCAAGAAGAAGTCTGCAATCAAATGTCTCCTCAATATGAACTCAAATCTCCTCAATTTCTCTTCAAATTATTATTCCAAGTCTAAATGATCCAAACTATGCTATTCAAATTCATTTTATAGATTTTGATGTCAATAATTTTTTTTATTTGGGACTATTTTTTGGGACAGTTTGAAAAATGGATAATAATAATAAAACACAATGGAGCAGTGCTATCCATTTTAATTTTATAGCTTTATTACTTTATATCAGTCTGTGACTATTTTTATTTCTACTACAGAATTCTACAAGACACAGCTGGTGCTACTTCATTAAAACATTACAGAGAACTCAATTATGTCTCCTGTGACATAAAAGAGTAACCTCTGAGCAATATAATTCTCCTGTGGGCAAACCTTCAAGAGCCTCAGGAGGACCATTAGCCACCACAGAGCAAATTCCCTCAAAGTGAAGCGTGTCATTTTTTGCACGACAGTGTCAGTGGAATCACAAAAACAATGTTTTCAAATGGGTTTTTGAGTGGGTTTGGCTTGCTCAGAAGTGTGTAATGTATTTCTGAAGAAAAAGAACACTTTATTTCTAAAAAAAGCATCTACATGGGCCTCTCAATGATTTATAAGTATAATGAGCATCTGTTGTTTTTCTTGGCACTGGGTGATTTCTTTTTTTCTGAGGGGAAAAAGCATTTGTTGGAACAGGCGGAGCATAGCAACTACCTCAGTGCATGTGCATTACACACGCGTCCACGCGGCCCACTGTTAAACAATATGCCAGCGATCAAATCATCCAAAACATGCTCAGTGGAGCACTAACATATCTGCTGCTAAGAATAACCTATCGTTCTCCTCTGAGCTTTCTTAGTCCTCCGTTGTTTCTTTTTATAGCTGTGCCTGGGGAGCCGGCCTATACTTTTTAGAAGGACATGACCACAGCTGCTGCTCCTCGGCCCGTTTGATTTCAGTTGACGACACTTGATTACATGCTCGCAAACACAAACACACGTTATACCATGGAAAAGCACAATAATACAACCCTGAGGCAACATTTGCATGTTTCACAGTGTAGAAAATAAGTAACTTTCATTGATTTTCTAACAATAGACGTTTCCGGCTTAAGCCGCTGTATGTCTATAGTGGTAAATGGAAGACTACAGAAAAAAAAAAAAAAACGTTGTATTCCCATTTGCTCCAATAGCAAAACAAAAATCCTGTCATGTTCCCCTCATGCACAATCATGTTTACAAAAAAATTTAAAAAGCAAGAAATTTACAGCAGTCAGAAGAGATAAAGAGGTCAAATTTACTGTCACTCCCAATGTTTTCGTTTTGTAATTTAATGCCATCAATTAATCGCATCAAAAATAAAAGTTTTTGTTTACATAATATGTGTGTGTGTTGTGTATGATTATTATGCATCTATAAATACACACACATGCATGCATATATTTAAGAAAATATGTTATGTTCATATACTAAATATATTTATATATAATATAAATTATATGAATATAAATATATACATGTAGATATATGGAAATATTTTTAAAATATATACTGTATGTGTGTGGATTTATATATGCATCATAAATATACATAGTACACACATATATATCATGTAAACAAAAACTCTTATTTTGGATCGTGATTAACCATTTGACAGCACTAAATATGAAATAATATAATATAATATAGATGTGTGAAAAGGTTTTTGCCCCCTCATGTTTTTTTTGGCATATTTGTCACACATGAATAATTTAGATCACCAAACAAATTTTAATATTACACAAAGATTAAATACAAAATGCAGTTTTGAAATAATTATTAACACTTTATTTGGATGGGTCGACAACATACTGACTATGAGAAACTTTGCAAGTATATGTCAACTTATTCTACTAAACCTACCCTAACAGTCTTCTCTGAGAGTTAGTAGACATGGATTAATGAGAATTAATAAAAAAATGAATGAGAATTGGTTGACATAGCTGACATGTAGTTGCAAAGTTACTTATAGTTAGTAGAATATCTAAAGTGGACTATCAAAATAAAGTGTAACCAAAGTTTGAGTTATAAAAATCTTGCAATCCTGTTTCAAGCCAATACTACAGTACAGGCCCAACAACATAAAACAAACAAAACAAAGTCACTTATATTAATCACAGAAATATTGCCAGATACACACACCAAATCCTCCACCATCATCTTGTCAGTCATGTCTCCTTACTCTATTCACGTGATAAGTGAAATCTCAGCTTTCAGTTTATAATTGTAGGGTCCGATATCCAACTGAACTAAATAGTTTTACTTTCTATTTTTAAAAAAATGTCAGTTGGGGCAAGTAATGTAATCAGTGAATGGACGAACACCATGTAACACCAGTAACACTGCGTCAAGCCTATTCAGTACCGGTGCAAAAATGACACACTTCACCTCAACACTTGCGGAATTGACTGACTTGTTGCTATGAGAACTGCATGATCCTGTAGTATCTGACAGACGACTAGTCAATATTACACATCTAATGTGCTGTCTATTTGTGGTATATTGTGGATATTCACCAGTGTTGACATAAAGCATGGAAATGGACGCTTACCGTGAAACTGTTGTTGACATTCTTTGTGCTTGATTCGGCAACACTGGCATCTGAAAGATCCACCTCATCGAAAATAAGAGACTGTGGACAGGAGGAGAAACAGGAGAACAGTAAACATAGACGATCATAGTAACACAACAGATTTAGCTTACGCTCATGCTGAATACTGTTCTACTGAAATGACACGGAAATGAGCTTATTGAGCTACTGCTTATCCTATGCACTACCATGCATGTGCGCTATATGAGTTTAAGATGGATCGCAGACAGCTGGGTGTGTTATGACCTCCTCCATCAGCGCAGAGAGCAGGAACTGAAGGCCTGAGATAATAATAACGCCACACACCACCTTCAGTAAGCAGTGAAAACCTCTATCAGGAGAGCCAGGATCTTAGAAACTACTGTTGACTAAACAATTGTCAATGTCATTTTCTGCAGTGATAATTAGGGCTGGGGAGTATGGGCAAACATATTATTATATATTATATTACCATGAGCCATTATATCATCATGGAAATGTATTTCATTTGGCTTTAGATAATAAAGGCACTTCATCTCATTTGATTATTTTCTCCTTGATGGATGCAAACCCAACGATTATTCAGATTAAAAACTTCTTTACATTATGTAAAAAAAACACTTTTGACTGTAATTTCTTATTGGATGAGCCACATTCAAAAAAGCTTTAAAATAGTCAATGGGTAGATGACAAATAAGAGAGCTCTAGATCTATTTCTCTAGATAAACTAGAGAAACATTTAAATCATTTTCAACAAATATTTAAATCAATTAATCAAGTGAAAATGAATAACATATTTTCCTTGAGAGTACACTACCGTTCAAAAGTTATGTCTTATGTTTACCAAAGCTGCATTTATATGATTTTTTTTTTAATACAGCAAAACAGTAATATTGTGAAATAATATTACAATATAAAAGAAATGTTTTCAAATCTAATTTATTCCTGAGATGCAAAGCTGAATTTTTAGCATCATTCCTCTAGTCTTCGGTGACACATGATCCTTTAGAAATCATTCTAATATGCTGATTTGGCACTCAAGAAACATTTCTGATTATTATCAATGTTGACATTAAACAGTTGTGCTGCTTAATATTAGAAACAGTGATGCATTTCTTTTGTAACGTTATAAACATTTTATTTACTGTCACTTTTGATCAATTTAATGCATCCTTGCTGAATAAATGTATTAATTTCCTAATAAAAACGGACTTTTATACCTGAAATTTTTAACAATATACTGTCCCTTTTGATTTATTTGATAGGCCCTTGCTGAACTATTAAATTTCATTTTCCTTTTTTTCCTTTTTTTTCTTACTGATCCTGAATTTTGTATTTTTTTTTATTTAAGTGTACATAATCTTAATTTTTTTAAAGGTCAAATAAAATTGGTAACACTTTATTTTAGGGTCTCTTAACTAGTTGCTTATTAGCATGCACATTACTAGAATATTAGCCATTTATTAGTAGTAATTAAGCACATATTAATGCCTTATTCTACATGACCTTATTCTACATCCCTAATCCTACTCAATACCTAAACTTAACAACTACCTTAATATTAATAAGCAGCAAATTAGGAATTTATTGAGAGAAAAGTTCTAAAGTGTTACCAAATTTTTAAACAAATATAATGAATTATTAATTCATAAATACAGTATCATTACTTTTTAGGGGAGTTATACTCTGACATTTTAAACTACGTCATTAAAAAAGATCAAATTATTGGATATTGACTTTCACACAGTCATGAATGTTCTCTCATACGTCCACTCTATCCTATCACTTTAAAGTTTTTGTCCTGCATACTTCTGCATTTAATAATCAATTCATCTTATTTGAATGAAACCACTTTTTTTGTCTGGCCAAAATAATAATGAAAAAGAGCATCATGCCATTGACCTCAAATATGTATATATATATATATATATATATATACAAACGCCTGTGATCACGTCTATTGTGGCAACACAATATATCATACCACCCAGCCCTATGTATAATCAGGTTCATGTATTAACTCCAAAAAGATATGCACATTTGAAGGATCAAATGAGTATTTCTTGGCTTCCTGAGACCTTTCCATCAAGTTTCAGTTTTAATCAGTGAAGGCCCAGTGTTTTGGGTAGTGATATTTGTGTAAATGATGGTTGCATACTCAGGCAGTGTAAACAGTGTGACATCCTATTTATGATCTGTAGGCTTGGCCGCTCTACAGCATGAGTCTGTCACAGACCCGGGTGCCATGCCAATGCAAACAAAACCCCCTCGTCTGAGCACAGCAGTGCGATCAGCCACCTCGTTTCTGCCTGTGAGATCTGTGTCATAACTCCCAGCTCTCTGCTTCCATGCGCTAGTGCCACTCCATGTCATTCAGGAGCTATGCAGGAAGTGCTAGCTTGCGTCACGGCAGCTGCATAGCTATGCACAGCCGATGTTTTAGACTAAATCCACTCTTTCTCTCCTGATTCAGATCAGACCACAGCCTGAATGCCATCCGTAACCATGTGATGGGCAGAGAACATATGAATGGAGGCGAACACACTCAATGCAAGGCTCGTGGGCAAAGCATCTCCCCTCAGACGGACAATGACATACAAGGCACGTCTCCAGAACTCTCCTCTTCAGATGCTTAAACAGACAAGCAGACGCGGAAATGACGTGATGCTGCTTCGGTTGTCCAATGAGGAGAACGGGCATCCCAAACAATGCCAGCAGGGTGATGGGCGGTCAGCAATGTCACTGATGAAGGCTAGAGAGATAAAGAGGGGGTCGCTGCTGTTGCTGACCCGAATCGCCACCAAGCCTTCCTCTGATCCACTGGCGCCAAGAGCAGGCGGCGGATGGCGGGCACCGGTCCAGCAGACGGAAAGCACCCTCCAGCACACGCGGCTACGAGAGACCCGATACTGCCAGCGGGCCAAAACACCACCCGCCTGCCATAGTTCAACCACACACACACACACACACACACACACAGTGATGTTAAAGGCATGGCAGAAGGTGCTATGCAGGTGCCCATGTGCAGCTCTTCAGCCCTCTCAGCACAGGCATGCCCAGTAACTCAGGTCCTGGGAGGAACCATGGTCAAGCAGGGTTTTTTTACCCCCTTACCTTAGATCACTCTGTAGGGCTTACAGGGGGCTTATTGTAGGGGGCTTACTTTACACTGTAAAAAATGTTAGCATCATTATAAAAAAATGTTTTTGAACACAACTGGATTTTCTTTATCAGTAATTAAATAAAATTAACAAGTGCAATGGTTTACTGTTTTTAAGGCAGCAATTAAAGGTTTGAAATTTTTTACAGTGTAGTGAGGGTGTAGAATCAGTATCAGGATATAATGAAAGAATAGCTGACCTTGGCATCCTTGGCATAGTACAGAGTCCGTCCCCGCAATTTGAAATAACGCTTTTTCCAACGCTGGAACGAGCTTGTCTGTTTCAGAAGCAGCCCTTCCTTCACGCTCGTCTGCAGAAAGAGAGAGAGGTAGAGCAAGAAGTCAGGAGCCTTGACAAGTCAGGAGCATTTACACAAAGTACAAAATCACTAGTAGTGATGAATAGATTAGCTCTGTACATGTTTTATTGTTCCAGAGCTAAGACACCTCATTTGGGCTACAATCGAAGGTAGCATTATATCCAGACAGTATCCTTCAATGCCAGAAAGCTCAGTTAAAAAAATAAAAATCTAGAGAATGGCGATTACAAAATATATTTTATTTAGGGCTGTCAAAACGATTAATTGCAAAATAAAAGTCTTATTTACATAAACTAAGTGTGTCTACTGTATTTATGTACATGCTACTACACACACACACATATATATATATATATATATATATATATATATATTTAATAAATACTTATATTTGTATATAATATATATCTCACATCTATATATCTTGAATATATACATGTATGTGTGTGAATTTATATATACACATATACATACAGTACACACATATACTATGTAAACACAAACTTTTATTTTGGATGTAATTAATCGTGATTATGTATCATAGTATGATTATGCAATCTTAGAACATAGCACTAAAAATAGTCCAGTATTTGATGCAATATTTGTCTGTACTGTGTTTGCGTAGCAACATGCTAACACCCAACACTGTTGAAATCAATTGTACATTTCTGCTTTGCGCTTATGAGAAGAGTGCTATTTGTATGAGTACTTTTCTGGTCTTACAATTCATTCAAAACCAAAACATATAACTAAAAATAGTTCAAGTAATTGCCCAATATTGTATTTGGGACTACCTAACCCAATATTTATGTGCTTTGTTAGCTTCAGGTTTGGGAAAATAATCAAAGTCTGTGGTGAAAAGGGTAAAAGCAGTGTGAATATTTCATTGACACTGACGAATCAAAGGCACGTTCCTTTGTCAGATGTAAAAGTTTTTTTTATTTTTTGCCATTTCCTGTGAATATATTCGTACCAGAGCTGACTGAGTGACACGAAACAGACAGGGCAATAAAATAATCCTCTGTCCAACTAGCTAGTCAAGTTAGCTAAATTGTAACCTTAAATATGAGCTGTTCCTGCATACACACCTTCCAATTATATCCCAGCTATGTAAGCAATAATGTACCAAACAAAGAGGGGGCATGTGAGACTTAACATAAGCGTAAAGGAAGCAGAATTTGAAACTCGATATCAGCTCTGGACGTCCACGGGGACGTGTGCACAGTACGGGTCTGCCCTGCCAGAGGAAGGAACAGGAAGCCTTGCCAAGATCAAGTGTGCTTCAACACTAATTTCATGCTTGGGAGGGGAAAGACAAGGCAAAAGGCACGCAAGAAAGGAAGCCTAGTACTCAAAAGATCCTGTTCTGCAGAGTGCCACCGTCCCCTTGGCAAACGGGAAGCTACGAAAGGAAAGGCAGTCTGTTTTACAGTCTGTACAAGTTGACGCTAGTTGAGGAAAGTAAGAGCCAGTCTGCAGATTACAGCTGACAGATTCCACAGAAAATCAAGTAGTGTATGATGGTCACAGTCTCTGATTTTTAGCTTCTGACTTTTATTCCACCCAGTTGGAGGATATCAAACATGTTTGACACTTTCAGCCGATTTTAGAACACATACTGTTTTCATTTGTCATTTATCTCCTAGCAACAAGGCACAAGTTTCTGCGTGAGTTTGTTGTGATCGGAACGACTTTAAAGTCTGGTAGTGTATGATCCTCGGTTGTGTAGTGTATGATGCCTAGTTTTCCTTTGTCACTATTTACAAAGTAGTTAAGTGTATGATCCCTAGTGTTTTAAGAATCTGTTCAGATTTTAAAAGTCGTGTAGTGTATTCCAGCCTTTAGGCTACGTTTACACTAGTGCGTTTTTGTTTTAAAATGCATAGCTTTTGCTATGGTTACGTCTGTCGTTTACACTACTCCACCGTTTTGGACCCTCAAAAACGGAGACTTTCGAAAACGCTGCAGACCCCATTTTAGTTTGAAAACTCCGGGGTTGCATTTCAGTGTAAACGGACCAAAACGGAGTCTTTTGAAAACGGTGCAATGGCTGCCCACATTCGCTCTGCGTATCCTTCACGATTGTGTAAACAATAACATCATGCTCATTGTTGTACCTGCATGAATGGTCATGTGACATGCGTTTTCGATTGTGTAGTGTGGACGGAAAACGTTTCTGAAACACGGTGAAAACGCCAGTGTAGACGAAGATCGTTGTCATTTTAAAATGCCATTTTAAAACGAAAACGCACAAGTTTAATCAGGGCCTTTGACAAAAATGCTATTTTCTCAGCTTTTTGTTCAACACATTGCTTTTTAATGAACAAAACATTCAAGTATTAATGCATGATGCTAAAAAAAAACAGTTTGTTTAGTTTTAAAGTAGCTGCTCTGTTCTTTCTTCTCACATATTGTATGTTCAGATATTCATACACAAAATATTTTTGTGGCCATGAACTTTGATAAATTTAACAATAAATGCTGGCGTTCGCGGTCAACTTCTTAAAAAATGCTGGCGGGGAAAGAGTTAAAGGTTCTTCATGGAACCATAAAGAACTTATTTTAAGTAAAAAAAAAAAAAAATTAGTTTTTTAGCTGATAAAATGTTATTCACACAGAAAAAAATGGTTCTTTTAACAACTGTTCACTAACTGTAATCTTTTGAATCTTTTCATTAAACAAATGGATATTTATAGTGAAAAATGATTCTTTAGAATTTTCTAAAGTTCTTCACAATAAAAAGAAAATGGTTCTTTTAAGAACAGTTCACTGAAAAGTTCTTTGGCGAACCAAAAACAATTCTTCCATAGCATCACTACGAAATATCCCTTTTGGAACCTTTATTATGAAAAGTGTAAGGTTATCTATCTTTAAACCTTCTAAGCGAAACTTTCCTCAAGATCATCAGTTTTGCAGAGCCGGATGGTCTCCTGTGAAAGTGACACTACAGACAACCCGATGTAGTTTTCAAAGGCAGAGCATGCGGTTTCGCCCCTGCACGGGCCGGAGGTCTTTGACATGGCGGGGCGAGAGGAAGGCAGCCGGAGAGAGATGGGGGCCAACACCGAG
The DNA here is from genome assembly GCF_936440315.1 of Barbus barbus. NCBI lineage: Eukaryota > Metazoa > Chordata > Actinopteri > Cypriniformes > Cyprinidae > Barbus > Barbus barbus. The sequence continues at coordinate 5,943,457 of NC_136738.1, forward strand.
GGTCATCCTGTCAGCCGGTCGCCTTGACTACACTGTCATTTCACATCATCCCAGCCCCAACCGACTATAAACAAGGGCCATAGACCTGCGAGCAGTCACGCTCCTTCCTGTCCATTCATCTACAAATATAGCAGGAACATGGAAGAAAAAAAAAAACAAACACAAATCCACAGGCATATATGGGAGGACGGCTATTTATAGCAGAGGAAATATGCTCTCTGAGGGGAGAATTACAAACAGAGACGCAGGGTTCGATCTGACATCCTGGTGCACAGCTGTGTCAACTTAAACAGCGAATCCATTCGCCAGCGCACTCGGTGACACTACGTCGCTGTTAAAACACCCCCTCTGCTCGGCTACAAAACACTGAACTCGCTCAGCCTTTACTAAATATACCTGCGTGACATTTAAAGATAAATGGATGATAAATGACGGTCTTACTGTTGGTGAAACAGCGGAAAACTCACATCTGTGGGGTCTAATGGATATTCAAAGTCTGACCCTCCTCCCAGAAGTTATGTCGTGTCTGCACTGCATGTGAGTGATGTGGTGGCAACCTATAGCGTTCCTATTATAATTAATGAACATAGCTGTATAGACAGAGTAAGTGTGCTGATTATATTGGGAGTGTACTTGTTTTGTCATGCCATGTTGAATCGCTTGCCGTGTAGGTGGGGTGTGACACTGTTTAAATGCCATTTAATTGGTACATTAATCAGATTAATTCACTAAAAGTTTTGCAATTCATCAAGTCTGTTTAATAAACAGCTCTCAGCCATAATACATGAGTTACCCATAGACTGGTGTTATTTTAGTATTTCTTATATATACATAGCATTTAGCTTTTTTGATTTAGCTTTAGTTTTTACATTTTCAGGTCACGTTTTATTTTTATATTTTCAGTTAACAGAAAGTTTTAGTGATTTAAAGAATAGGTTTGCAGATTTTCAACCACCTTTTTATTGTTACAATGTTGCTACTATATGACCCTGGACCACAAAACCAGTCATAAGGGTCAATTATTTGAAATTGAGATTTATACATCATCGGAAAGCTGAATAAATACGCTTTCCATTGATATATGTGGTTTGTTAGAATAGGACAATATTTGGCCGAGATACAACTATTTGAAAATCTGGAATCTGAGGGTGCAAAAAAAAATCTAAATATTGAGAAAATCGTCTTTATAGTTGTCCAAATGAAGTTCTTAGCAATGCATATTAATAATCAAAAATTACATTTTGATATATTTTCAGTAGAAAATGTATAAAATATCTTCATGGAACATGATCTTTATTTAATATCCTAATGATTTTATTTTGAAGAGTGGACTTGAATGCAGCTTCTTTCTCCTTTCTGCCTTAAACTACAGATCAAACTGCTGAATTCTACTGAATAGACAGCCAAGTTGTATTAAAGTCCAAACATCAAAGGATCACCATTAACTTTCATTATAGAAAACAACAGCATCTGTTCTGCTCAGTGTCTTCTTTTGTGTTCCAGAAAAAGTCATACAGGTTTTTGGCAAGTAACTCATGACAGCATGCTTATTTTTGGCTGAACTGTCCCTTTAAGATACCACTTCAGCTAGTTTTTATGTTGAATATGGATTCCACTCACTCATGATGTCACATCAGATGAATTTAATTTAATTTAGAGCCACTTTTCTCATAAGTCACTTTGGTAAGACAATGCATGCCAAGAATATGAATGTAAATGCAAAGATGACTGCTTTTCCTTTCTATGTCTAGCCATATCAGTAATGCTTAGTGTACTTTATTTATTTATTAGTAATGTCAAATGATTCATCGCGATTAATCACATCCAAAATAAAAGTTTTTGTTTACATAATATATGTGTGTATACAGTGTATATGTATTATGTATATATAAATGCAAACACATGCATGTATATATTTGAGAAAAATATGTTGTTTATATATTAAAATATTTATATATAATATCAAATACAAGAATATAAATATATAAATGTATATACATCTAAATATTTTCAAAATATATACTGTGTGTGTGTATTTATATATACATAATACATATACACAGTACACACACATATTATGTAAACAACATTTTTTATTGTGAATGTGATTAATCACGATTGTAAACGAGGGGGAAATTTAAATCATCATACAATGATACACTACTGTTCCAAAGTTTGGGGTCAGTAAAACTTTTTAAAGAAAATAATATTTTTATTTAGCAACGATGCATAAAATGAATCAAATGTGACAGTAAAGACTTTCAAAATTATACAAAAAAAAGTCTATTTCAATTTCTTTTTAACTTTCTAATCATCAAACAATGCTGGAAAATCTGTTATTTTAAATTAAAATAATATTTCTCAATATTTGCTGCATTTGTTATCAAATAAATGCAGCGTTGCTGAGCATACAAGACGTCTTTCAAAAACATTTAAAAAATCATACCATCCCCAAATGTTTGAATGGTAGTGTACATTTGTTGGGTGTCTGCTCTGCATAAGTAAATGAAAAGGTTAATGCTTTAATGTTCCTCTTTTGTTTGTGTCTTTTTGGCCAGTATAGTTCCTTTTTCTTGTCTTCAGTTCCCTTCCTGTTGCCAAGTGGGATAAGAAGTGATCTATTATTAGACTGTTTCTTCACGAAACTGTAAGAGGGAGAACGGCTCAGTGCCAGACATACATGACTAACCCCACTGCGGTACACTGTACACCCACACCTCTCTCAACATCACCGACACACACTCTCTCTCTCACACACACACACACACACGGTTACATCAGACACCAGGAAGCAACTCAAGCACGACTCACTGAAACCACACCAGACTAAGACACACACACTCACAACAGAAGCTCAAACAATGATGGCTGCTTCTCTTCTGAGAGGACACCACCAGCGTTTCTTCAGAAAGTGAGTGATATAACAGACGGACATCCTATGAGTGTGGATATCCAGCCTCAGTGCTTTGCTCTCTGGCACATGTCTACAGTGTTTGAACCAGACACACACACACACACATGTTGTTTTTTGTGGTTTATGGGGACTCTCCATAGGCGTAATGGTTTTTATACTGAACAAACTGTGTGTGCTATTGCCCTACACCAACCCTACACCTAAACTTAGCCCTCACAGGAGACTTTGTGCATTTTTAGATTTTCAAAAAAACACCATTTAGTATGTTTTTTAAGCCTTTTGAATTACGGGGACATAGGCAGTGTCCTCATAAACCACCTTCATATTGTAATACCTCTGTCATACTCATGTCATTATACAAATTTGTGTCCTCATAAACCACATAAACATGCACACACACACACACACACACACACACACACAAGGGGCAGAGCTTGCCAGTGCAGTATGAGAAAGCAGGTTCGCTGCAAACCCCAGAAATTAAATGAACTCTACTAGAAATTAACCTGACGTTTTTCAAAACTATTTTTATTTTATTTTCCTTTTTGGGAATTTTTGGACAGTGTTATTTTATTATTATTTATATACTACTGTAGTAATAATATTTATATATTTTTTTTTCAGTTTTCATTTTCATTTCAGTTTAATGTTTTGTAAATGCTGTGTGTAATTCTTGTATCTTTTTTTTTTATTCAATTTGAAAATAATTTTCAATTTATTTAAATTGAATTTATTTCAGTTTTAGCTTCAGTAATGTTAGAAATGCAACTTAAACATTCATTGACTATTTATATAGTTTAATACATATTTATATTTCATTTCAGCTTTATTTAAATTAACAAAAATGTTTTAGTTGTAGGGCACCATAAACTTAAAAACAAACACACAAAAAAAACACTGTAGTGGAAATGATATTTGAAACACTTTTTTTGTCTCTTTTGTCTTGCTTACTATTATTTTTACAGTTAGCATTTCATAGTTCAATTATATTTAATTTTCTTTTTTTTCGCATGATTTGATGAAATGACAGCTTGATTGAAAATGGTACACAATAAAATATTCTATTCACAAGTTATATTTACCTTGATTTAATCAATTATGTTTTTTGCACATCACATATATGTCATGTAAGGCTCTTTTTTTGGGGGAGGGGGGGGGGGGGGGGTTGTGGTGAAATTGTTGGTTGTGGTAGAAATGATGCCAACAAATGTTAGTCATTTTTTACATAATAAATATCGAAATGTTCTATGTTTATTTCACATTTTGTCTACATCATCATGTTTTTTGTTGTTTTTTTTAAATGGATTTTATTTAAGAATGAACATTTGGCATTTTGTTGTCTTCCTGACTCTGAAGTGCATCTGGGTTAGTGCTTGAGGAGAAACACTTCACCTCTCTTGCAGGGTGCATTGACCTTGTAAAAAGATGCTTTCAGCAACATGTGTTATGTCAGTGGGGCTTCAAATGAACTGAGTAACCCCTCCAACCATCTACAAGTCGAATAATTCAAGGCCACGAACACGTTCGCTTCTTTAGCATCGCTTCAAGGCCAGTAAAGGAAAAGTGCTAAAGATGGTAGCTGTTTTCTAACTGGATCAAACTAGTAGATGATACACCAGCAATAAGCAAGTCTGAGAGTGAAACCGCTGCATGATACAATTACAGCCAATCAGAACAAATGTATATACTAATATAGAGAAGTACCAATATAATTTCACTTTAGTTGAGGTTACCCAAGCTGATGCCACACAAATAGCAACAACAACTCTAATTTACTATACATGGAAGAAATAGCTTTTATAACAGATTTGGCTAGGACACCTGATGCCTTCCTGTGATAGCTTGCTTCAAATCTGAACGCTGTATTTCAGTGTCTTGGACAATATCGTTTAAAGGAGTAGCTCACCCAAAAATGAAAATTCCCTGACAATTTACTCGCCCCAGACCAAGATGTATTGGTCTTTCTTTCTTCAGCCGAAGAGAAATTAAATTCACAATTGTTGTGAATTATTGTTCTCCTTTATGTTAATTTATAGAACTGTAAAAGGGCAGAATTAGCTTGAATTACATTTATAATAGTCTGTATTGTGCTGTACTTCCCTTCATCACAATGACTGCAAGAGCTTATTTTCTGGCTGAGAGAAAACTCTGCAAATCACTAAATGAGGCAGAAATGGAACAACACAACTTGTGGCATGACAGGATAATTGCAGGCCTCGCTTTCTCCACCAGGGACTTTAATGAATATACATTTTAGAGAGAATGCACAAGTGACCAGAGATGACTGATGTTCTGTTGACCCACATCGCATCAACACTCAAGCACGAACGTGTGTGTTTTTATGTATTTCACCACTTTAAAATTGAAGTGTGCAATTTCTGTGCCATTAGAATCAATAAACACAATTGCCAAAATAATAGTGTTTGACTAATATGATTTTTTTGATGGCAGATAAAATGCCGAAATAGACCCATATGACTAGTATCACACTATTTAATTTAAAGATAGAAAGTAACACAGCCATAATTTCTGCAATAAAGTTTATATTTATATTATATATTTACTAAAATATAAATAAATAATTAATATAAAAAAACCTAGAAATAAACAGATTTATACTTTAGATTGAAACTTCCTGATTCTGTTATTCTATTATATTTTTATTTGCTAAATATTCATTCAAATAAATAGCAATGAGCAACTTCAAAATGAATAAATTTGAAAAAAATAATTAACTTTATAAAAACAAATCTAAATATATTTTTATATTTTGATATATTTAAGATTTATACTTTATATATGAGCTTCTTGATTCTGTAATTTTCATAACTAAAAAAAAAAAAAGTTTATTAAAAAACACAAATAAAGTCAACACTAACCATCTGTATACTCAAACAGCTGGTAAATCTGCACACACTGGGAATCATAAGGCCAGGAAATGCAGATTTCACATACAGAACACAGTGAATATAACATTAAATATACATTTGAAATCAAGGATTTCAAATTGCTCATTTGTGCATCTCCAGTGACAGCTGAACTTTCCTGGGTCCTTCACAAGGATGGACCGCCACGCAAGTTTTGACAGTATAAAGGTCTGCTAGAAATTTGCTAGGTTTGTGGGATTAAGTGTTGATCAGATATTCAAACACTTGTTTGCTGAATGCCAACAGTATATGAAAACAGCATCATAGCAATTGCTTTTCAATTATTAGCCAGAATTGTAAAATAAAGTCAAGTCAAGTCAAGTCACCTTTATTTATATAGCGCTTTTTACAATGCAAATTGTGTCAAAGCACATAAAGACAGTAATCTAATGACGATTGGAAGAATGGAAGCAGCTGTATGTCTGTTCTCGGATGCTGGTTTCGTGGCACTATCAAAATAAAAGTCCTGCTTACGACACTTAGAAACACAAACACAAGAGCCGATAAAACAGCCATTTAGCCGACCAGTAAAAATAAAGACAAATAGTTCTACGCCAAAAGTCACAACATCGGTTGAGTCAATGTTTTGCTGCATCAAGCTGGTCGTGATGATCAAATAAATAGAACAATGTTTTGATATCATCCAAAAACCCCACAGTGTTTATACTTTTGGAGGAATCTAACGACAAATTGTTTACTTAATGGCAAACAAGTATTTTAACACATCGTCTTTATTCTGTTTAAACAGTCAGTCTGTGCCAGACATAACAATACTGATTATGTTTAATAATATGCAAAGTCATGTAAACGCATTCAACCATGTTTTTATTGGTGAAGAGTCGCAATGGAAGATGAGGGCCAACTTTATTATGTTCAAAACAACATTGTGGTGGCAAAACAAAGTCACAATTTTTCCGATTATGGGTTCCGCTAGTGCCACAAACTTTAAAAAGAAAAAAGTGACATGTTTAATGATTAAAAAAATGACATGAATACTTGGTTTTTGTTTGTTTGTTTTTACAGAAATAAGCTAGAACTGAGACGCTACGCTAAGATGTAAGATCCCTAGAGCTACATTTGCCAGGAATGTCTACTGTCATTAAAACAACTGCTCTTAAAATAATCATCACTCTTTTTTATAGTCACACAGTACAAAGAAGTTTTTCAATCCACAATTACAGTGGCAGACAAAGTGTGACTGAGTGTTAGTTTATATGAAAAGTGTCAGCAGAGTAAATGAAAAAAAAATGAGCCTATTTTCAAAAAAAGTGCAGTGTTCCTTTAAAGAACCATCTCTTTCTTACCTTTTTATAATCTGAAGAACCTTCTTTCGCCACAAAGAAGCTTTTGTGAAAAGGTTCTTCAGATGTTAAAGGTTCTTCTATGGCATCATGAAGGGCCTTTATTTTTAAGAGTGAAAAGACTATTAAATCAAATATTATGTAGCTAAAAAAATGACAAAAGACTGAAAATTCTTATTTTTATTTAAAGACTGCAGCATTTTTTTGTTCTGAACTTTTTTAGAGTTAAAATTAGCTGTAAATATTCAGATTAGAACACTACAGATGTACCAAATTCAGATGAAATTAAAAACTCTAAATTCTAAACTGAACTTTAAATTGTATAATTCAAAACAAACTGTACATTCAGTCTGTTATACCAGTTTTTTTATGTCCCCTTGTATTTCACATTGACATGCATAGTCTTCAAAATTTCTCCTTTTGTGTTTCACAGAAAAAGTATTGCTTTGGAATGTCATGAGGGTAAATAAATAATGAATGAATATTCTTTTTTGGTGAACTATCCCTATTAGTAAGTGACAAACGCAGCACATTTCAATACAAAACAAGTCAAATCTAACATTTATCTTTCCAGACAATGTGTGAAAAAACAACCTCATCAAAAATACCCAGGGGCCATAATGATTAAGAAACAGAAGAATCCTCGCTATTGAAGACCGTGACTCTTCAATAAGCGTGAACAGCAGCACACCGAGTTATCACGAACACGCCGCTCTATTCTGCAAAGTTAAAAATACCACTTTCACAGAAACTTTGCAGCACAGCTTAAACTGGTCCAGCAATTACACCTTGTCAGTTGTTGGCACATAATTTTCTCATCTCTAACGACACGGAGTCATTGTGTACAGAGGAGGCAGAGCACAAGGTAACAATTACACTGGTCAGGACGGTCAGGCGCGGGGAGGGGAAGCGGCTGACAGACAGTGAAACGCTGCTATACAGTCAGCAGGAGAGGGGGAGGAGGGGACCATCATTAAACCCCATTTTCAAAGCTGTCCAGACCCCCCACACCCTCCCCGGCTTCTTTAGAGACAGCTAATGATCATGAATGCCGCCCCGTTTCCTCCTCCGAACGGTTTTGGAGTCTATGCGGACCAACGTGCGTTTGCCCTACAAGTATCCCCATTATGAATGTCTATTGAGAGAATGAATGCTGGGTATGATGGGCCTAGTGAGTGGGTCATTGAGAAAACAAACCAGTCAATCAGTCACTGTTAATCAAGGTCTGAGACGGGGAATATACAAAACAAGAGCCAATTACGACGAGAATACAAATTAGGGCGTAATGAGCTGAAGAATATTGCCTGTCTTTAGTCTCCTCCAAGGGTTATTGATTCATAATTCTTCACTCACAGGCGTCTTGTGGAAACGGGAATGATACATATGTATGGAATGTCAATGCCAAACAAGCGCTTTTGTCCAATGTACAATGGTGTTCAGGGTCACAGGGTTTCGGAGGGTTTGTGGTCCAAGCTAGAGTTCAACCGCTACATTATATTGGTCAATTTCAAGCTGCAGATGAATATGGCTGTCATTTCTCTACTGGAAGATACTGAAATGCACAGTTTGGTTATTTATGGGGGACATAACTACACTTTAGAACTTCAAAATTCTGTAATTCATAAATCCAGAGTGTAAAAAATAAGCATTCATGTTATACCAGTCGTTTTTTATGTTCCCTAGTATATATATATATATATATATATATATATATATATATATAAATTGTTTTATGTTCCCTAGTATATAAGCTTCATGGTAAAAGAGATACTTGAAGTATTTCTCCTTAATTAAAATAATTGCTTTGATGTCATGGGGTAAATAAATAACAAGAGAAATTCAATATATACAAAAGTCATTCGCACATTTTGGCAAGTCTGTCTGTCTTCACTGTAGCTAAACCGAGTGCTGCCAGATCTCACGACAAACATGAGAAACCGGATTTGACAAACAAGCCCAAAATAAGCCACTTGACTCATCACAATTTGCCGGAATAGCCTATTGTACTCAAAAAAGTAAGCTAAAAAATGTGACCCACATTTATCTATATTTACAAGAGGCTTTACAGAAAATTAATTTATGGCATTCATTCCCACATTTGAATACGGACCTCACTCTTAAAAATGTGTGGTCATTGCTTTTACAGCTCAACAATTGAATATGTTGTACAAAATTTCAGATGTTTAACTTTTACTATTTTGCTCACTTGAACCACACAGCGTCCACAAACAACAATCCAGCCAACCAAAGGTCAGCAAACCATTTTATGGAACATTTTATGCATGTTACTACAAAGAAAATCACTAGTCTCTGGGTCTACCTGTAATGTAGGGTCCTACATTGCAAAAAATAAAAAGTTGAGAAAACTTAAAAAGTTTAAGGCAACCAGCTTCAGCAGATTTTTGAGTTTTCTCAACTTGTTGTTTTCAGTTTATGCAACAAAAAGTTGCATAAAACTCAAAAATCTCCTACAAAAACTAGTTTTTTTTTAAGTTTAGGGACAAATATAGCAACTTCTTGGACAAACCTTATCTAAGTTTTTATCTTGCCCACTGATATCTATTCATCTTTATATCAGTGAATTTGTCACTATGATGTCATCTAGTGACATTTAGCTACCAGTTTTAGCTTAATATAAAGTGGGACCAAAAATGTTACTTTAAATTGTACAACTTTCATTATTTCAATTAACTAGTCGTGCTTTTTAATTACTACAGTTTAGTTTATCCATTATGAAAAAAAAAATTGAATCCAGAAATTAAATTAGGAAAAAAATAAAACCGATATAATGGGGGTTTAATAATGTTTATCAAACAAGTTTTTCATAACCATTTCCCACCTTCTCTCTGGCACTGAGTGTTAAACACTGATATGACATTAATTATTTATGCATAAAGTGCCACATCTTCATTACCAGTAGCAAGGACAAAGGTAGAGGTCCATTTGTCAGGCCACAGTCAGCATAGAGAAAGCGTGCGAGGGTGAGTTTATGCTACACGCCTGTGGCAAATCCCATCCTGCTGCTCCACAATTGAATCAGCAGTGCCTCTCATTCATGCATTAGTGCACAGGACACAGGATACAGAACTCAGCAGACTCTCTTAACTCAATAAGAGAACTTGTCAGACATCAGGACAGATTTTCGTTGCTGATGCTATCATGGATTTCCCCTCGTCCATCTATGCACCTGGATCTCAGCTTCCACGTGTTCAATCTCTCCTGGTCAAGCAAGAGCCCTAACACTGCCAGATCTGATTCTCTGCTGAAACACAGATTTAGGTTTATAGAGGAAACCTTGTCATGTTATTTATTTATTTATATGTTATAGTGTTCAGTGTAACTTGACAAATGTTTTAAATATTCATTTATGCATTTGTTTGAAAACCATGTTTTGCATTGCATTCTTCCACGGAGAAGCTATTTATATTTTACTGCATTTTAATTAAAATATTATTTATTTAAACAAAACTCTGCAGTGTGTATTGATAAAGATATTCTGTATTATAAACAATGAGTAATCTTAACCAGTTCAACTGGTTTAACCAAATCAATTTCAACTGATAACTCAAGAGCTCTCAATTCTACTTTTTAGTTTTATGAAAAACAGCAATTAAATAATAAATCAATTTACAAAAATGATTTATTCATTTATCAGGCACTCACACTGACCAAGATTAAGTCAATGTGTAATAAAGTTATTATGGATATGAAGGTCATCGTCTGCCTACGCATCAATTGAACTCTAAACACAATTTCTGCTCTATTCTTTTAACTGCGCTATTAAATTCATCTAATTATCATCAGCCCAGATAAGACAGGAAGACAGGCGCCCATAGAGATACAGTGATGTAGTCTAATAAATATGTAAAACAAGGAGAATCCAGATGATTTCACAGGAATGCTGTGAAAGGAAAAAGTAAGATCCCCAAATCTGGAGAGAGCAGATCTGTTCACTTTAAAAAAGCACTGGAAATAAATGTAAAAAATATATATTACAGGAAGCGGACCGGGAAATTTACAGATCAGTCACAGCAACAGTTATTTATCTCTAAACGCAGTATATATAACGTAATTATGCATACATTCTATATATTCTACTGTATATCCTGTTTTGTACATAAATATACACTTCCGGCCAAAAAATGTATTTATATATATTTTTTCAACTGGTATTTTTATTATTGTAATAATATTTCACAATATTTACCTTTTGACTGTATTCTGAACTTTCATCAGTTTGAAACCTCCAATATTTAAATCTACATAATTTCCTGCGAGATCCCATTGTATCACATTATTATATGTTTCATGTTGTCTATAAACTTTATAACTGATAAGAAGCTTCATCGGGCCAGGCAGCTGTGGTCTCCTAGTGTTGGTGTGTGTAAGATATAAGAACAGAGTATGAGAGTTGATGTCTGTGGGGGGGCGAGAGGATCAGATGCTCTGCTACACTTGAGCTCTTCCACTAAATTACAAGGCATCAGCCAACAGAGCTTCAGTCAGATCTGTACAAGAAACACAGAGCCCAGCTGTGCTATATATATATATATATATACAGTATAGTAACAGTATATATATATATATATATATATATATATATATATTGTTTATAGCCTTTATATTCATCATGTGATGTACTTCAATTAATGATTAATACATTATGCTCATAAATAAATAATTAACAATTATTATCTTTGCTAATTATACATTAATTTTAGGATTATATTATATTATATAGGATCTTGATATTATTTTTCATGTTGTACAATTTCTAAAATCAGGAATACTGTGAATGTGTAAACCTGAATTCACACATAGGCAGACTGTTCCATAAAAAACTTGCTGGAGAAATAGGAGGAATGATGTTGCTACGGAAACTAAGCCCACAAATGACCAAGATACAGAACAGCACAGATTTTTCTTCCTTTTGTTTTTACTTTTGAAAGAAGCCACACGTTTATTTTGATATCATGCCCTAAAGTGTTACTCAAAGCCAAAGCTGCCACAAATATCACTCCCTGCTCCCTCAGTTAGCTTAATGAAGATAGAGTAGGTATTTACTATGAGTCGGAAAAATGTCAGTCCAACAGTAGAAGATCCACAGCATATGGAGCGATCTGTGACAGAGTACAAGCAGGACACATGGGACAGTCTGTAAAGAGCCCATGTTAAGCAAACAATGATTTGGGACAGCACTGAGAGTCCACATGCTCCATTACGCCTGATCCGCACACATCACAGCCCACTGACCAACACAACAACACACCACCTACCATCCCCAGCTATCTAGTGCTCACTCTCACCCTCAGCTCCTGTACCGCACCGAGACGTATGAGAACACAGATGGCCTGAACATTAGCTGCTCTCCACAGAGTTACCAGGGCAAAGGGAGGCACATGAGCAGTCTAATATAAACACACATGCACTGGAGAATAACTCTTGAAAAACAAATGCACTTCCTAAGCGCTCTAGTCTGCTGACAAAACTGTGAGACAAATACTCACTCCAAAAAAACTCCATGCAGGCGTCTAAAACAGGTTATTTCTAGTGTTTGACCGATATGTGTTTTGTACCAGGCGATGAAACAAATAAAAAATATTATCTGAAAATTCAGCTTTGAATTACAGGAATAAATTGTATTTGAAAATATATCTGAATATAAAACAGCTATTTTGAATTGTAATATATATTCACAATATTCCAGTTTTTACTGTATTTTTAATCAAATAAATGCTCTTGGTGTCCAGAGACTACTTACAAAACATTAAAAATTATAATTTGACCAAACTTTTCACCACTACTACTGTACATTATACATAATATAATATAATATGTAATAACGTAATAATATATAGTTTATCCATTGCCAGTCAAAAGTTTGGAATAATTAAAATTTTTAAATATATACTGTCATTTTTTTTTTAAAGATTTTTTGAAAGTAAGTTCAAAGAGGTCATTTAAGCTTGCCAAGAATATATTTGTTTGGTTAAAAAAAAAAAAAAAAAAACAGTAAAACCATCAATAATGTAAATGTTATTCAATTTTTTTTTTTTTTTATTGTAACATTTTTTTTAAATGTAATTCATTCCTGTGACTCCAAAGCTGAATTTTTCAGCAGCCATTACTCCAGTGTTTCAAAGTTAAAAACAGCTGTGCTGCTTAATATTTTTTTGTGGAATCTATAATATTTTTTCAGAATACTTTAATGAATAAAACTTGATCTTTTTAATTGAAATTATAACACTGTAAATGTCTTTACTGTTTTGATCAATTTAATAAATTTTGAATACTTTTAACACCTAACTCTCATTAAAAAAAAAAAAGATGTCCAACAAGTCAATGCATGTCACAATTCCTATACCACTTTTATTTTAAAAATTCCTAGACAGTGGACATGTGCAGTTGCATTCATCAATAACTCTACATTGACTGATGAGAGGAGAAGTGATGTTTCTGAATGATTCTTGTTGAAGGAGGCTTTATTTACGCATGTGGTGTGGTTTAAACTGACAGCTCATTAGCATTACAAAAGATCAGCCCCTTCCACATCCAGAACAGCCAGTCTCTAAATATAGCCTCTTAAATAATGTAGGGGGGTGGAGAGCAGCACTCAATAATTAAGTGGATTTGTTCTGGTCAGAAAAGAGGAACTTTTTATTGTGTCACGGCTAAAGTGGGGCAAGACGGCTGAGGTGTCATCTTGCCAAGCAGGAGAGCAGAATCAAGAGACTTCAATTACCATTCATTAAATTACCAATCAAAGACCATGTTAGCATTTAATGGGTTTATGAGGGCTTACAAGTATGTCATAATTTTAAAAAAATTAAGATCAATGTGTTTAAGAAAAAAAAAAAAAGAAAAAAAAAAAAAAATATATATATATATATATATATATACTGATATTTTCTTTGAAAATAAAAATATTTTAAATATATATTTCTAAACGTATTTCTCAATGTCACACATTTATGATTTAATGTAAAAATGTAATGTAAATGTAACCAAGAAAATCACATACAAAATCCAAAGAAAGTGTTTCAATTTTCATTTTTTTTATAGAATTATATTAATATAATATGATTATAAGCCTGTTATATTGTTTAATATTTCATAATCATTATTAATACTGTATAATAGTAATATAATTTCATGCTATTAAATTGATGAGTGCTTTAGGAAACCAAAAGACTATTGGTGCTTTATGAAAACAAAAAGAAAAGAAAAGAAAAGAAAAGAAAAGAAAAGAAAAGAAAAGAAAAGAAAAGAAAAGAAAAGAAAAGAAAAGAAAAGAAAAACCTGTCCATGTTCTTGAGAAAGAGCTCTTTCAACAAGTGGTCGTGACTGGATATCAACAGGTTGAAGGCTGTGTAAAGTAGAGCACTGCTGACTGAGCTGCATTTACTGCATGCTCACTATATGAGAGATGAATTATGGCACAAGCGATGCAACATTCCTGTTCAACCTGCAATCATTCCAGATATTTGAAGCTGTAAAAGCTCATGGATGAGACCCATGTGTGCAGGGCTGCTACTGTAGCACCATCCGCTGCTTACCGGCCTGGACACGAACAGCAAAACACACACACACAGCACACAGGCTTCAGATACGAAACAACGTGTCTTACCTTGCTTCGTATTTGCCCGGAGGTTGACACTTTCCTGATGAGTTTCTGCGGCCCTTCCTGCTCTCCCTCGCTGTCGGATGACTCGTCCACCACCGGCCCGGAGCCCCCGACAGCCCCCAAGGCGGGAAGCCCTGGGGCGGACGCCGCTGGTTTCTCCGGCTCCTGCGGGGAAGAGGCACAGCACTCGGGGTTATGAAGGCGCACAGCCGCTCCCTTCCTCTCCGCCGGGATGCGGGAGCTGGAAAGCGGCTGGAAAGCGGTTCTCTTAGCCGTCATGCTTTTGCGTTTTCCTGCGCAACCGCGCGCCTCCAGACATTCGCTCAGTGCGCTATTGCCAGTGAGCTGCTGTGAAACTTTCCTCGCCGGCTAGTGTGCATGTTCGTGTCTGAACACGGCTGCTGGCTGGTTCTCCTGAGCGCTTCTCTGGCTGCAGGAGGGCTGAGGAAATCTCTGTAGCAAACCCTAGCGGCGGACGGGAATCTCACAAACTATGGCGAGGATACAGCAACAGATGTTTCTCCTGTAACATTATAGCCGACTACAAAACCACAACCGGGCTGAGCCTCAGAATCTAGCGAGAGCTGCCAGATAGACTGCATTTCGGACATTGTTGACACGTCCCGAAAAAAAAGTGCTGTCAGGGGGACAGATTCTACCAAAATGACACAAACTGACTGAGGTGAATTGGGTACCCCTTTTACAAAAAATATGTGACCGTGGACCACAAAACCAGCCTAAATAGCACATTTAAATTTGTAATAATAGCCAACATTACATTACATTGTGTGGGGCAAAATTATCGATTTTTCTTAAATGCCAAAAATATATATTATTGACGATCCTCTTCAGAGATTCAGTTTCAAGCTAATAGTTTCACCTAAAATGCTCTTTCTTACTGTCATGCAGATACATTATACATTTATTCACAATGGCACACATAAAAGCCACGTTTAAGTAGCTAACAGATTTTTAATAATCTGCTTAATTGATGGTTTGTGAATTGATCTAAAACACAAATCCTATTGATTTTATAGATCATCTGTCCAAATATTCTCTGCATTCACATGTCGCAAAAAGAGCCTTCCTATTTTTTTATTTACAACAGGTCGAAATGCGGATCTAAACAGCACCAAACACATTTCCAAATTTAACTGTCTTCCATTACATCATCTATATGAAAACTTCACTTTAAATATCTAAGAAAAGCTAAGAATAACTGTGTTTCCTGCTGAATCGTGCATTTAAAACAAATCACTGCACGCCCAAAAGCCTGGATTGCTAGGAAAGTGATCATTGGTCAGTTTGATACCGATCTCTAAATCAATCCCGTCCAAAAGTTCATCATGTAGAGGAATGCAACCTATCGCCTAATGATCGAGCAGCTCAACAGAAGAAACCATCGCGATAAACCACGACCAGAGATCAAGTGCTGCTCGCTAACATCATGTTAAAATCCCATAATCGGTGCCTATCAGCATGTGGGCTATGTGCGGTCATAAAGCATCTCTCTGATGTGTATCGGAATAGAAAATGTGCAGCGGACAGTACTGACCAGTTCTTCCCAGGCAGGGCTGCGAGTGTATTGGCCATCATCTTCCATATTCTCCTATAGTCCCTCCGCTATAGCGCTACTTTCACTCGTGCAACCGGGCAGTCTATTACACCGAGTGTTATTTCCCTTTCTCCACTCCTCCCTTCTCTATCAGGGTCTCCAGAGGCTGAGCCTCCTTCTCTCCACGTGATAAATGTCAAATCCCATCCGTGACGTCACGGAACCTGCTTTTTACACATATTTTAAAGACTCAATAACTAATCACTAGAAAAACACGCTTTTATGATTATTTAGAAAGATGTGTTAATTCGTCTCTTTAAAAGCAACATACAAATAGTTTAATATTACCTGATCAAATTTGCATGAATTCGTGTTTATTTATAAAATTATGCATTAACAAGTGTTTCGACTTCACATATTGTAAGACAATCATTAAAATGTTCTATTTATTTTATTTTATTAATCCAAACTGTCTGCGTGCTTGTTTATGGTTAAATTAAGTCAGTTCACTTACAACCAAATTTTCTAGATTAGTTACCCTCACCTCAGCAGAAGTTATTCTTTGAGTTATTCCTGGAAATCATCGCTTTGAGAAGATTTTGTTAGTTTGTTTCCCGTTCGAATGTTTAATGATCGGAACTCATAAAGCAGCAGCTCGTTCCACACGGAGGACTTATGAAACGGACGGGTTCTGTCCATCACCAAAATGCTTCCGGCTAGAGATGTCCACTGCTTGTGTAAACACTTATGACGTGAGCATGATGAAATAACAGTGTAGCCGGTATATTTGTAATTGAACAGCACTTGTCAAAGGTTCAGGATGCATTCGCGTATTTTATTCAAAGGCACAGCAGCAGCTGTTGCTGCGAGAAGGATTCGCCATATATTGGGACCCGTGCTGTCAACAGAAGGTTGGAAGTGCAGCTCTCATGAGGTCAAACTCCTCAACACCTCGTCAGGTACTGATAAAGTCTGTTTTATCATATTCTTGGCTTTATAGTTTGTTATTAAGCAGGTTTAGAGGTTAACCCGTCACCCAAAGTATTACATTATTCACTCACAAGTCAAAAATAGCCCACCAATTCCTTTTATTTTACCAGTATTCTGTCTTCAGATATGCTTACGTGCGTCTGTAAATATTGACGTTTTAAAATAAGCCTGCTCTGTTGACAAGGATTGTTTGTAAATGGATACTCCAAATATGATATGTGTTTGTTTGTTACATTTGCTTTGTTTTGCTATTTTATTGAACTATTTTTTCTCCACAGGTGACACTGTGAAGATAGGCGAGATCTCATATGTGCTCAAATCTCCCAGAAATCCAGAACTTGTGCCAGTAAATCATAGTACGTGTCAGTTTTTATAATGTGGCTACTCTGCTAGGACACCTGTGTGAACTTCAACTTCATACCGTACATCCATTAAAAGTCACCAAAAATCAAGCTAATTAAAAATCATTTCAAAAATGGCTCATAAATGTGACATTAGTTTTGAGACATTAGTTTTATTATCGCTAAACGAAACAATCAAACACACATGTCCAGGTGTGTATGCAGCATGTTTAAAATAAATACACAAAACAATCAATTAACATGATTTAAAGATCATAAATATTAAAAATGTAGATGATTATAAGCAATAAGCTAACTAGTTGCAAATTACTTTTTCGTAATCTGCCACTTAAAAAATAAATCATAATTTTATTGTAATTTAATATATATGTGTGTGTGTGTGTGTGTGTGTGTGTGTGTTTGGAGAGAGAGAGTAATATAATAGAGAGAAATAAATTATTTATTTATTTTCTACAGTGATGGAGGCTTTGCCACAAATGATCACCCAACACCTTCGCTGGATAATGCAGAAGGACCTTCTTGGACAGGACGTGTTTCTCATTGGTCCTCCTGGTCCTCTGCGCCGTTCAATTGCCATGCAGTACCTGGTAATTTCAACCATTACCACCCCAAACACCCCCCCACCCCCCCATGCTTGCTCAATTTCTGCAAAGTGTAATACTCAGCTATATCCTTTATCGCCTTTCCTCTTTTTATTTATTTTTTTCTTGTTTGCTAGGAATTAACAAAGCGAGAGGTGGAATATGTTGCCCTGTCCAGAGATACTACAGAGACTGATCTCAAACAGCGCAGAGAGATCCGGTCTGGAACTGCCTTTTACATAGACCAGGCAAGTAGAGCTCTTTCACCTTTCACTCTTCTGCAAAAAATAAAAAAGTACAAATAATTTTAAAATACATATTTATTTACTTTTTAATTTATGCATTTTTATGTATCTTATTTTTAATTTAGTAATTTTGCCATTTAATTATAATATAAAATTTATTTCTCAATCATTTGGAATACTTGATACTAACTGGTCTTTTTTTAATAGTGACTACTGAGCTATTATTCGACTGTTTTTCCTTATATTATAATACATTGCATTTATTGGGAACAAAACTGTCTCCCGGGTCTTCTTCAGCCATGGGGTGTCATTCCGTTCACCAAGGAGGCCATCCTTTAATCAGTCTCATGGTAAATGGAGATGAATTCCCACAGGATCTGGCAAATCCTCCTCTGTTCATCCGAAGTCCAGATGATCAATTATGTCCACTTATTCAGCTTTGTCTTCCCCATTCAATTATTAGCCACAGCTCCTCTGTCATGCTCATATATCTAATGAAATGTTCACTCAGTGAGGAAATGGGGACATGTTACCCTGGAAACGGTCTCCGAGCCTGTTTAAGTGATATAAGGGGTCATAACCTTTGCGATCAGAGTCTGTAGGTCCAGTGCTCCTGATTCTAAAGCATTTTGATAATGAATTGTGCCTTAAGCAGACGGAGTATTAAATCGCTTTTGGCTAAGATTTAATGCACTATAGTCCAAGCTTATAGTGTTGCATCAGATTCCATCATTTGTGCTCGTTTTAGCTGTGTGGAATTAAAGGTGGGCTGCGTGTGGGGGCTGGGAGTTAACTAGAGCAGCTCACGGCTCTCCTGGGCCCTGCGCTCATTTTCAGACCTATATAACAAGCTTTGTGTGTCAGGCAAACGACTCCCAGTTGACTAGCCTTTATGTGTGAATGGGAAATGTTTTAGACTGAATGATCAACTATTCATAGAGGTTTTCTCTGTTCAAAAGTCAATCCGATAGTGTCTAATTTAAGCAGTTCGCTACAAGAGGCCTTGCTGTAATGAGAACGTATAGGTGAAGAATGTTGTGTGCGCATCATTTACATTACAGCACAACCGCAAATGGATTATTGCATTAATGGTTACTACATATAATAAAACATTTAAGGACAAACACTTTTATTAAACACAGACTAAAGAATGGCTTTGTCGATTTTCCTGTTGAAACAGGAAGTTGGGCAGAAATGTTATCAAAGGCGTTATCAGAAAAAAAAATAGCCAATCGCATTCAGTTTGCATCTCACATGTTCTGCTTCCTATCAATATACATTTGCAGACATTTATTCATTTTATAAACTTTGGATAAAATATACAAACGTTTTAAAACTGATAGATATGGGAAAATATCTTATTTTATTTTAAATATTTCCTTTCACATTTTAATGTAATGGTTTCATTTCATAAATTTTATTATTTTGTATTTATTTTTTTAATTGTATTATTTTACTCAGAATTTTGCACTGTTATTTTAGTATTATTTGCATACACATGTAGTATTTATTAATATTTTGAATTGCTTTTATTTGTATATTTTCAGTCAATATAATTTTCATTTAAGGGCCAGTTTTACGAAACAGGGCAAGTTAGCGCAAGAGCGCAATTCCAAGACCGCACCGATGGGAGGGCAAATTTCTGCCGGTGATTTACTACCAACATGCAAATTAAAGAACACAGACGCAACATCTAATTTACATTTCGACCAACACAATATACCAAGCGCAGCGCAAATTAGCTTAGTCGCAAATAAAGAAAAAAGAAATAAAGCAGCCACAGTATGTTGAAAAGAACCAAAAATGAAGGTTTGCTATAAATTTTGATAGACCTGGTGTTGAGGGTTCCAAGTCGTCTTTTATTTCCTGAAGCAAATTAAAAATAACATGGCTTGGCAAATGATATATTCGTATAATGTGTTCTTCTGGCATTCCAAATAAATTAATACGTGTGGAAAACATCCTCCCCCTTCTACCACTCGCTCTCTGTTCTCAGCAGTGCCTCCTCCTAGCAACAATAATTGCAGCTATTTCAAGCTAAAAATAGTTTAAGGCATGCTTTTTTGGGCAATAAATAATGGCACAAATGCCAGTAATTTGACAAGCACAAATGTTAGTAAAACATGTTGCATGAGCCATTTGAATACTCTCCTCCCATAAATTTTGAAAGCGAAGTGACGTGTGACCCATACTCGGGTATTGTGCTCGGTGTTTAACCCATCCAAGTGCACACAGTAGTGAACACACACCCGGAGCAGTGGGCAGCCATAATGCTGCTGTTGGGGTGCCTTGCTCAAGGTTCTCACCTCATTCGTGGAAGAGAGCGCTGTACATTCACTCCCCCCACCTACAATCCCTGCTGGACCTGAGACTCGAACCCGCAGCCTTCGGGTTACAAGTTCAACTCGCTAACCATTAGGCCACAACTGCCTGCTTCCGTCTGAAAGGGAGACCTACTAATGCATATTCAATAAGGTCAGGTGCAAAAAATAACTGTCCACGCCTTTTCAGTGCTAATTCGTCACTGCTCGTCTTTAAGGCCCGGGTATACTTCACTTTCCGCGTTCCGTTCTGTCTCACGCACAGCTGCGTCCACGCAGCTTTCAAAGTATACTCGCCGCAGATGAATGCGAGCGGGCGAGCTCGACATGTGCAGTACCACCAATCTGACTTGTGCTCTCTCAACATTCACCTCGTGCATGCGCTTTTGTATGCGCACCGTCCGCGCTGTCTCAAAAATTTGCCTACACGCGGACAGCCGAAGTATACTTTGGCCTTTATTTAGTAAAACATGACAGTACAATTTTAACGCCAAAAGACGATTTGCGCTGGCTCAAGCTGTTAGTAAAACTGGCCCCAAGTTTTTTTTATATTAGTTTGTTTTTCTAGTTTTGTGCTTTTGTCATTTTATTAGTTTTGGTTACTAATTTTAGTACTTCAGCTTAAAACTTATTTTATTTCAGTTAATAAAAAATTTTACGCTTTTTTTTTTTTTTTTAGTTTTTAAATTTATATTTTATTTCCTCTATACTCCAACTAAAGGGTTAGTTCACCCAAAAATGAAAAATAGTCCATGTTTTACTCCCCCTCAAGGCATCCTAGGTGTATATGACTTTCTTCTTTCAGACGAATCCAATCGGAGTTATATTAAAAACTGTCCTTGCTCTTCCAAGCTTTATAATGGCATGGATTAGGTGTTTTTGTTCAACAGTCCAAAAGCAGTCAAATAAAGCGCTTCCATCCATATTGAAACACGCATCACACGGCTCCAGGGGGTGAATAAAGGCCTGTTGTAGCGAATCGAAGACAAATATAGATATTTAAAACGATACAAACACCTTTCTCTCACTTCTGCAAACTGTCGTAGGCAGAAGCCGTTCTGGCGGATGATGTAAGACTTATGCATAGCGTAAGCGCCGGTGATTAATGACAAAAGCGGAAGCGCGATGGAGAGAGAACTAAACAAAATGCCGAATTAGAAGCACAAAATGAGGATTTGTAAAGAAAAATGTCATAGGATTTCAGTACAAGCCAAGAGGAGACTGGTTTTCTTTTGCTAAAGTAAGGAAACTTTTTAATTACCTTTTTTTTTTTTTTTTAATTGCTCCTGTAAACAAATGTTGGTTTTAGCGAGATTTGCATGCAGTGCGCCTACGTCATCCACCGGAAAGGCACCCTGTGTCCCAATGTGCATACTATCCACCCTATCTGCCCTAAATAGTATTGAAAATTACTACTATAACATAGAATTTAGGATGGATATGCACACTGGGATGCAGGCGCAGTCTCTCGTGAACGCGCGTATGACAGATAGCAGAAGTTACACAAAACTGTTTATATCGTTTTAAATATGGATATTTTTCTTACAAAAACGCATCGATTCGCTACAAGAGGCCTTTATTCTTTATTAGTAATATAACTCCGATTGGATTCGTCTGAAAGAAGAAAGTCATACACACCCAGGATGCCTTGAGGGTGAGTATAACATGGACTGATTTTCATTTTTGGTTGAACTAACCTTTTAACAAAAATTATTTTGAATAATTCTAGTTTTAGTTAACAATAACAATGCTGAAACTCCAGTTTTGATTTCATGGAATATTAAAGCATAATCATTATCCTGGTCCTTGAAATGCAACTATCCATTATACATGATATTATATTCTATGTTCTGCTCTTCATTATTCCACAACAGACCAAATGGGCATTATTTTGTCAAGGGAAAGTTACTTGTGGTCAAAAAAATTCTTTCCTGTTTGGCTTTTTCTTTTTGTCCCTTGTTGGGGTCAAGCAGGCCAAAAGGCATTTAGCTCAGCTTTTTAAAATTTGCTGTGTCATTGACAAACACGCTGGTCTGAGGTTTTAACTAGTCTTTCTAGTCATTTCTAGTAATTATGTGATTATGGTGTTCAGATTGGATATGGGTTCTGAGCTAAATTTGGACCATCTGGCGACATATTTATAGGCCCTGTTCCCACACAATCAGGCATGTATTTACATGTTAACATAATTATATGGCAACTTGTTTTGTGGTCATCGGAGTAGCCCAGAATTTCCTGCCTTTGACGTCAATGCTGTTTGATTCTTTTACACATATGTGTGGATGGCTGCATCTCCATAACAGACCAGATTTAGAGACTCAGACCACAAATGGGGCAAGATCTAAAAAATAAAGTATTTGTCAAGAATAGACGTGAACTGCTCTGTGAAGTGGGTGAAATGACAGATGAACATGGTACAGATAGGAAGGCCTCCTCAAGACAGAAAAATGTCACAGACAGTTTTCCTGATTCTTTGCTTGAGTTTTAGCCGAAATTAGTGTTTTGGTTGAAGTATGCTGTAGTCCAATGTTAATTGTGTGCATTAAATGATCAGGCAACAAATACAATTTTCAAGCTAATTTCACCACTTGTAGCAATATTTAGCCCCGTAGATAATTATGGGTCAGTGGCAAATAACGCATACCTAGGTCTTTAAAAGTCTCACATTCAGATTAATATTGGTTTAATATGGTTTGGAAAGGGAAAAAAATAAAAAATTTCACTATACATTTAATTTAATATCAATGTCAAATGGTGTCACCATCAGGTAATAAAAATGATGAGATTGAGCACCTTAATCACTGTTTTCCAAAAAGGTGGGAGATTTTCTTTTATTTATTTAATTTTGAATCATGAATATCATGATGTTTTCTGGGTGTTATTCCAGTTGACACCTGAACTTTTTGACCACATTTTATGGCTTTCTTGTCACATGACAATATGGCTATACAGTGCCCTCCAAAAGTATTGGAACAGTAAAGACAAAATTTATCTGTTGGCTGTGGAGTCAAGACATTTGCAAATATGATTAAAAGATGAATATGAGACAAAACTACAGAATGTCACGTTTTATTATTGGGCGATTCAACACATAGATGTTTTACCAGCTAAGAAGTTCAGCACTTTTAGAGTTTCATCCCTCTATCTGATGTGAGCATAAGTGTTGGAACAGTTGCCTCACAGGTTTTTCTAAGTGATCAGCTGTGTCCTGTTGCATTAATTCTTCAGATATTATAAAGCAGGGAATGTGTCGTATCAGTTATATCCATTACTTCTGCATTCTGAATCTTGCATTCAATGATGACACTTATAAACCAGGATGAAGATGAGGGAGCTGACTTTGAGAGAAAAGCAAGCAATTTGGATGCTAAAAGAAAAGAGGAAGTCAATTAGAGTTATAGCGAAAACAAAGGGCATGGAGAAATCAAGAGTTTGGAAACCACCAGCGACACCAGCAACCAACAACTACCTGATCGACTGAGAAAACAACAGTAGTTGATGACAGACAAATCATAAAAGCTGTGAAAATGAACCCTAAAAGACGTGTCTGTAAAATCACCAACAACTTCCAGAAAGCTGGGGTGATGCTCTGACAATCTACTGTCCTCAGGAGACTTTGACACAGAATTACAGATGATACACAGCAAGATGCAAACCTCTGACCAGCACCAAAAATAGAAAGGCAAGATTAGAGTTTGCAAAAATGCACAAAGGTGAGCCAGAAGAGTTTTGGAACTGTTTATGGACCGATGAGACAAAGAAGAACCTTTATCTAAGTGATGGGAAAGCAAAAATGTGGAGAAAAAAAGGGAACTGCAAATGATCCCAAGCATACAGCTCATCTGTAAAGCATGATGGAGGTGGTGGCATGGCATGGGCATGCATGGCTGTCTCAGGAACAGGCCCTCTCATCTTTACTGATGACTTAATGAATGATGACAGTAGCATTGAATTTGGAAGGGTACAAAACCATCTTGCCAATATTCAAGCAAATGCCACCAGATTCATTGGGAAATGCTTCATATTGCATCAGGACCATGACCCAAAACACCCTGCCAGTTCAGTCAATGAATTTATAAGGGCAAAGAAATGGAAAGTCTTAGTTTGCCCAAGTCAATCTCCAGATTTAAATCCGATTGAACATGAATTTCACCAGCTGAAGAGGAAAGGCAGAAACTCCCCAAAACAAGCAACAATTGGAATTGGCTGCATTAAAGGCTGGGAAAGTATTTCAAAAGATGAGACCAAGAGTCTGGTGATGTCTATGGGTCACAGACTCACTGCTGGGATTGTGCGCAAGGGATCTGCAACTAAATAATAGCTTTTAATCTTTTATATCTGCCTTATGTTCAACTGTCCTAATATATATGCTCACATCAATGAGTGGGATGAACTCTAAAACTGCTGTTCTTTTTATTTGCTAAAACATGTATGTGTTGAAACGGCTAATAATAAAATGTGACATTCTGTAGTTTTGTCTCATATTCATATTTTAATCATATTTGCAAATGTCTTGACTCCACAGCCAACAGAGCAATTTTATCTTTACTGTTCCAATACTTATGGAGGGCACTGTATATACAGTGCTGTGAAAAGGTTTTTGCCCCCTTCCTGTTTTTTTTATTTTTTGCATGTCACACTTAAAACATTCAGATCATCAAGCAAATATTAATATTGCACAACGATAATGCAAGTAAATACAAAATACAGTTTTTAAATGATGATTTAATTTAAGGGAAAAAACTGTCCAAACCTACCTGGCCCTATGTGAAAAATGAATTGCCCCCTCCTATAAAATCATGAAAGAACCGTGATTAACCACATCATTGTAGAAAGCTGAGTTAAATTTCACTAGCCAAACCCAGGCGTGATTACTGCCAGACCTATTGAATCAAGAAATCACTTAAATAGAACCTGTCTGACAAAGTGAAGCATGCTTAAAGAGCAACATATCATGCCACGATCTAAAGAAATTCAAGTACAGATGAGAAACAAAATAGCTGACGTATCAGTCTGGAAAGGGTTATAAAGCCATTGGCTTTGGGACTCCAGCGAACCACGATCAGAGCCATTATCCACAAATGGAATAAACTTGTAACAGGGGTGAACCTTCCCAGGAGTGGCCGGCTTACCAAATTTGCTCCAAGAGCACAGTGACGACTCATCCAGGAGTTCATAAAGAACCCAGAACAATCTAAAGAACTGCAGGCCTCAATTAAGGTCAGTGTTCATGATTCAACAATAAGAAAGAGACTGGGCAAAAACGGCATCCATGGGAGAGTTCCAAGTCAAAAGCCACTGCTGACCAAAAAGAACACAAAGAACACAAAGGCTTATCTCACATCTGCCAAAATATATCTTGATTATCCCCAAGACTTTTGGGCAAATTTTCTGTGGACTATGAACTTTTTGGAAGGTGCGTGTCCTGTTACATTTGGTGTAAAACCAACACAGCATTTCATAAAAAGAACATCACACCAACATTCAAACACTGTGGTGGTAGTGTGATGGTCTGGGGCTGCTTTGCAGCTTCAGGATCTGGATGACTTGCCATAATTGATGGCACCATGAATTCTGCACTCTATCAGAAAATCCTGAAGGAAAATGTCTGGCCGTCAGTTTGTGACCTCAAGCTCAAGCGCACTTGAGTTATGCAGCAGGACACTGATCGCAAACACGCCAGCAATTCCACCTTTGAATGGCTCAAGAAAAACAAAATTAAGGTTTTGGAGTGGCCAAATCAAAGTCCAGACTATATATCCACATACAGCTGCATCTCAAAAAAAGTAGAATATTTTGAAAAATATATTTTTTTGTAACTTATTTCAAAAAAGTAATACATTTTAATAAATAAAAAATAAAGAATATATATAATGTGTGTGTGTGCGAGAAAGAGCGAGAGGAAAAATGACACCTGTAATTTCAAAGTGAAGGCTTATAATATACCCTACTCTTAAAAGCGCTCTTTTATTTCCTTCTTGACAACCAACCAATCACAGCCTTCAAAAGACCGTGTCATAGCTAGCAACGGGGTCAGCCCCGCCTCCTCACTAAGATAAAAGTTTTTGTCTTTTCCTCGCTCAGAGTTGCTCTCAGATTGGTCTTGAGTCACTTTTAAGCTAAGACTCCTAGTTAGTAATTTTTAAGGTAAATTAGGAGCTCTCTAAAAGGATTCTTAGAATCTTTAGGAATACGGGCCCTGGACTGTTGCTCAGTGGTCCAAAGTCCTGTTTTCAGATAAAAGTAAATCTTGCATTTCATTTGGAAATTAAGGTCTGGAGTCTGGAGCAATACTGGAGAGGTACAGAATCCAAGTTGCTTGAAAACCAGTGTGACGTTTCCGAAGTTAGTGATGATTTGGGGTGCCGTGATGTCTGCTGGTCTTGGTCCATTGTGATTTATCAAGTCCAAAGTCAATGCAGCCGTCTACCAGGAGATTTTGGAGCACTTTATGCTTTCATCTGCTGACAAGCTTTATGGAGATGCTGATTTCCTTTTCCAGCAGGACTTTAGCACCTGCCCACAGTGCCAAAACCACTTCTAAGTGGTTTGCTGACCATGATATTTCTGTGCTTAATTGGCCAGCCAACATGCCTGACCTAAAGCCCATATGGAATCTATGGGATAATATTTTGAGATACTGGACCTTTGACGTTCATGAGCTATAAGCTCTAATCATTATTTAATCTAATCATAAAAATTAATACAAAAAAATGTAAAATGAAATTTTACTTTACATTTTAATGAATTTAGAATATTTGAAACTTCACTTTTTGAAATAATTTTACCAAAATAAATGAACTTTATACGATAATCACGATATTCAAATTTTTTGAGATGCACCTGTGTGTGTATATGTATATTGAAGCATCTTGGAGGTAATGCCACAGTTGTTCTGGATTTAGTCTGTCTCAGTTTGTTCTGTTTCCTCATGTCATTCCAGACAGACTGGATGATGATGAGGTCATATCTCTGTGTGGAGCACTGGCTGTCGTCAGACTCCTTGTGCAAACAAAAATCTCACTGGATTATTACAATTTATTGCAAAATGAGTGCTTAGAAATGTAAACTGATATTTCTTACTGACACACTACAGTAAAAGATACAAATAACTGACAGAAAACCATTTATTAGCTGGTGAAAATACTAGTGTTTAATAATTTTGACCACCACTGTAAATATATATAGTAAGAAATTATTATAATACAAATTATGCCAAACTACTCTTTTGCTAGTTATTCTCAAAAATGTAAGCCTTTCTTACCACACACAAAAAGCTGTCATAACCCTTATGCCAGCTGTGATATTTTGAGTCAAAAAGTTTCTTCTCAAATAGTCCTTGACAGTATTGTACTCTAGAATAGTGACTTTAAGGTTGTTGCACTAGAGAGTTAGACTGAGCTTGTGTCCCTGCCCTTATTCTGCACATTGTTGTCATCTAAGCCCTGTTCTAATAACCCATAGCCCAAATATCATATTCAGAATTGGCTTACTTCCTGCAAGGTGCTTCAACATGCTCCTGTCCTTTCTGTCTCCTTCAGTGTGCTGTTCGAGCTGCAACTGAGGGTCGGATTCTGGTGTTGGAGGGGCTGGAAAAGGCCGAGAGGAACGTGTTGCCAGTTCTCAATAACCTGCTGGAGAATCGAGAGATGCAGCTGGAAGATGGACGATTTCTCATGTCAGCACAGCGCTACGACAAACTCCTGGAGGTGAGGACAACCATGCTGTATCTGCATCCCTCCCTGTGGTTACAGAAGCAGACTGACCAGTCAGAGATCTGGCCTTTAGCTCATGCTTTGTGGCAAAAAAAGCATGCTTTTTGGTTTACACCTGCTATTAGGATGCATTTTGACCAATTGGATCACAAGTAGACGAGGTAGACACAGTCTCGCATTTCAACAACACGTCCCGTAATGTTTTAATGTCTTTTGTGGAACACATTCGACCACGAGTGTCTGCACTATGAAAGCAATCTGGTCAAATGAGTTTTCAGCTACCTCTGGAAGTGATTGAAAGTGAACGAGCTCAAATCGTTTCATACTCCATTTGCACCTGTATTTTAGCACTGTCCACTTGTGATTTGAATCAACAAAAATGCATCTTAATACCATGTGTAAACAGGGCCTCAGATAGAGATATTATTAACACTTTACAATAACTTAATATTTACTTTGTTATTAATTATACCCACACAAACCGCAAAACTAATAGCAACTGCCAGTGGTGGCTCAGTTGAGAACATTTACAAGTCACATATATTATTTATTTCATTTTATTACTTAGTTATTAGATAATATAATATGTTATCTAAAAATAAGTAACATTTATTTCCCAATCTGTACTGTTTGCTATGTTGGTTTTAATAGGAGCACACTAAAGATGAGCTGGATGCGTGGAAAATTGTTCGGGTGAGTGAGGATTTTCGAGTCATTGCTCTCGGCCTGCCCGTTCCCCGATACAAAGGAAACCCACTGGATCCACCTCTCCGCTCCCGCTTCCAGGCCAGAGACATATACTACCTTCCCTTCAAGGTGCTTTCAGACACAGAGAAGCATGTTATGAATATGAGATGTACTGATAAATGTGTAGTGTTACTAGTGTCCGGCCTCTAATGGTTTATGTTTCCTAAAAGGACCAGCTAGAGCATCTATACACAGTTGGACCAAATGTGCCTCCTGAAAGGTACAGTGGTTTTCAAACATGGATTTTCATCAGCCATATTGTAGACTGAATTCTGAAACGGTTTTCTCCCATCTTAGGGTGTCCCAGCTCTTGTCTTTCGCCACTACACTTTGTTCTCAAGAGTCTGCCAGCTTAAGTCTGCCTGATTTCCCTATGGACAATCTTCCATCTGCCCTCGCAGTTCTAGTGAGTAGCAGAATGCATGAAGTATCCTACATAACGGTTCATGGCGAAGTGTGTAATTTCTGCATCACTTAACAGAAACAAATTAACATTGAGAAATATTATAAATGTGATTGTGCTTAAATTTAATTTACATTTGGAGAGGCATTGGATTTGTAGATATGTATTTGTAGATATTGTTGAAGATGATTTGTATCTGTTGCAGAACCTCTTCCCCATGTTGTCAGCGCAGCAGCTTGTCCAGAGGCTTTACCCGTACGAGGTCATGCTGGGAAAGGAAGGCCGTAGTGCCGTAGAAGGGGTGCTTGGTGTAAGTTTCTCCAATGATAGGGAGATCACTCTTACGCAAAATAATAATGGGGTTGTGTAGCATAGTAGATAACCTGGGCCGGTAACTAGTGCTGGGCAATATAGCTGAAATAAATTACCCAGCAGTAGTTTTCAGTCCTACTAGTTCATTTAAAAAATATATATAATAATAATTTGTGCTAAAAAATAACAAATAAATCAATTTTTTTTCTATAATTATAATTAATCACCATTGTTTATATTTCCATAATTTCACATTGAATCTCCAAATTAATGTGGAAACAACATAAAGATGTTATATTTTAAATGTGTTTAATGGCATCTTTTTACTAAGGAGCCTCTTTTTTTTTTTTTTATGAAGATCACTATCATTGATACCAATACTGGTACTTAAGGGAACTTAATCTTAACTGTAAATTGTATATGCATAAATTATAAATCATCCATCCATCCATCCATCCATCCATCCATCCATCCATCCATCCATCCATCCATCCATCCATCCATCCATCCATCCATCCATCCATCCATCCATCCATCCATCCATCCATCCATCCATCCATCCATCCATCCATCCATCCATCCATCCATCCATCCATCCATCCATCCATCCATCCATCCATCCAATACACACACACACGTTTTTTTCCACACTCTTTCATTAAATTAACACAAGAATGGTATTTAATCCTGTTCTTTTGTATGCCCTGATATAACAATACATAGCGATAAGCAAAAATATTTACCCATATGTAGTTTTCAATAAAATATTGAAAAATATGAAAAATACCACACAGGTTTTGTGTGAGCATTTTTGAGAGTTGGAGAATTTTGGCTTGATTATTTGAAACCAATAGCTTGATTGAAATGAATGAACCTATCAACGCTTACACAGTTTTCCCCTTCTAAATCAGAGATGCTATTACATTTGTAAATCGTGAGGCTAGAAAGATACTTGTCTTGTGTCAAGCTCAAAATCACATATATAATTTCCACTAATAGAGACTCTGTTCTCAGAGGTTTGAGTTGACTGATGGGAGCACGAAACCTTCTCCGACTGCTGTGCTGAGCGTTGAGTCTGTGAATGGAGATCACGCAGAACAGGCAGCTGTCACCCTCAACATAGCCAACCAGAACATCACCTTTCAGGTCGGGATGCAGCCATGGTGGTCAATTTGCTTTGTGCTTTATTTGGAAATGCAGATTAGATGAACCGTTTATTCCCTCGAAAGGAAATGCTGTGGTTTCTCTGCAGGTTCCTTCAGGGACGCGGCCGAGTCGCCCACCCAACAGTAGTCCCGCGTTCATCGGCACCCCCACCCATGACTGCTTGCTGGCTGAGATGATGCAGTCCCACCTCGTCAAAGACATTTGTCTGATCGGAGCCAAGGTACACAGGCAACTTCCTGTGGCCACCCTCATTGAGCAAATGCACTTTGAACTAGAAACTTGATGTGTTTCAAACAAGAACAATAGCTCACTTTTCATACTGCCTACTAAGGTAATGCAGGAAGATCATCGGGGTCTTCTGTGTGTGCGTCATGGCTTGCGTTCTTATTTAAGTGAGATTAGATCAGATGAATAATGTACATCATATGCTTGTTTGGTAATATTGCCTTGTGGTTTGGCTAATGCTGTTTCTTGTTGCTTTTTCAGGGTTGTGGCAAATCCGTGATTGCAAGGGAATTTGCTGACATGCTGGGCTACAGCATTGAACCAATTATGCTTTATCAGGTGACGTCAAAACATAAGAAAATAATAAAAACTAATCAGTCTCAAGAAGAGAAATTGGTAACATTTTAAAGGAAGGATCAAAACAAGTTATGCTCGATTTCAACACAAAAATGGTTGTGTCTCAGCTGTTGTCAAATATAGCTTAATTTATTCTAGCAGTAGTTCTACACTTTAGTTTTTGTGGTAATGTGTCACTGATGCTGTCAGTGGAATTCTATTTGAATTGAACATGAAATGTTCCTTTAAAGTTGCGTATTTTTTAATGATGCACTAACAGTCGTCATATATTTGAACTGACACCTAGTGGTGTGGATGAAGCCTCATTTAAAAATGGCAACACTCTCATGACAGTTCATAACTCAATTTTGCGTTTTGGTGAATTGGTGGCAAATTGTACGAATCTCATTCGTATGTTTTTGTGTGATGTGCTTATCGTTGAGGGTTAAGTTAAGGGTTAGACCTCAACACTTAGTTTTTTTGGGGGGTTGTTTCTTTGTTTTCTTAATTTTTTTAAACAACTCAAATCATTCAAAATTCTAACGAATTCACCACCAAAATGTAAAATAACAGTTTCCTTCTAAAATGGCGCATTTCAAACTGTGCAAATTTATACGAATTCACCAACCAATTGACAAAAATGTACATTTGTTTTTACTTACATTTTTACTTACCATTATTGGCAAAATGTGAAATACTTATGTTTTTGTGTGACTCTCTATTCGAACTCATACAAATTGACCACCAATTTGCCAAAATGAAAAAGTTTTCTTACAAAAATAATCTTTTTATTTTATTTTTTCTCAAAACTCATGTGTTCAGATGACTTGAACCATACAATTAATTCATACAATTTCACAATCAATTTGCTTAGCTTATATTACATTATTTTAGCTTACATTTCAAGCTATGTTTTCTTATCAAATCGGGTTAGAAACCATACCAACTGTGCAATTTTTTTTTTTTTTAGTTTAAATTGTGAGGCAGTGGTATCAAGAATGGTCGAGATGCATTTTCAAAGTCGTCCATCTAGCACGTCTACATTACAGCTTTTCAATTTTACCTTTAACCTGGAATATTCTTTTGTAAAATGCAAAATGTTCCCAGTTGTGTCTTCCTTGAACCCCTTTCTTTTGCTCTTTTCTGTTTGGTTCTCTGAATCTCTGAACCTTTGCATCACATGAGCATGGTTTTGTGTTTGCTCAGTTGTGTGCAGCTGTGGACAGTGAGGTTTTCAGATGAGTGTTTGGGTTTTTGGGGGAAAGCTCAGTGTTGTCCTGGGCATCAGCACACAGAGCCAGAGGTCATGCACCACAGGGGCCAATCATTAGTGCTTTTAATATTTGTGATTCTTGTAAGACCACACAAAATATTTTTGAGCTTCAGTCCTTAAATAGCCATGTGTTCTTGGGTCGTTTCTATTCTGGGATCAGAGTCATTGACTGTCCTTGATCTCCCCCAGTTATCATTAACCGCATTGGCCCTATTCAGCTGTCAGAACATGAAATCTAGTGAGCTGGCTACGTAGACAGCCTTTTAAGGCATCATAGTTGTGCTCCCAATGCCAATTCTGTTTAAAAACGCAAAAGCCTTTACATGCAGCATGACACTATAATAATACAATAATTAACTAAATATAAAATGTAAGTCAAAACACCCTAATGTACCATAATGTAGCAAAAATAAGAATAAATAAAACTATTTAAGTAATCGTATGTGACGTGAGACTTCTGTAAATGTCCTTGTACTTTTTTTTAACAATAATTATACAGTAATTCATCACAATTTTGACAGTTTTATTTTTAAAGTAAAACATATAAATACTTTTACAGTGTTGAGGTGAGCTTTGTGAGCATTTGTTACTTGAAGCCTATATATAATATAGCCTGTATATAATGCATTAATTATGTCTCATAATTCACCATAAAGTGCATTATGGTCATTATAACCACAGTTATAATACATTGTAATACTTCAGTTGTACACCTTTAGAAAGTACAGTGCATTAAAACACAAAATGAACAACCAATTTTATGTGTAGCAAGGAATCTGCGAATATTCTAATGTATTTTAACTTTGTTTACAATTATTTATTATGTATTATGAATGCCTTTTATAATGCATTATACAAAGTATTAGCAAAAAAGTTCTCTAAAATGATTGACTCTTGTACTTGGGATTTTATTCTATTCTGTGAAGCACTTATTTGACACTTTTACCCAGTTTTGTGTTTTATTTCATGCATAGTATCACATTATTAGCTTAGCAGCATGTTTCTCCCTATGTAGAGTGTTGCAAATCAGTAACTTACTACTAAGGCAGCTCACTAAATTTTGAGATGGTTAATGAAGGAATAGTTGTTGTTTTTTTATTATTATTATTATTATTTTTTTTTTTTTTTTTCCCAATAACACATTTTTAACAGTTAAAGCAATAGTTAACCCTGAAATTACAATTTGCTGACTATTTACTCACCCTCAGGCCATCCAAGATGTTAGATGAGTGTTTTTTCATCAGAACAGATTTGAAGAAATTTACATCACTTGCTCACCAATGGATCCTCTGCAGTGAATGGGTTCCGTCAGAATGAGAGGCCAAACAGCTGATAAAAACATCACAATAATCCACAAGTACCCCATGTGACTTCAGTCCATCAATTAAGGTCTTGTCATATTAACGCTTCCTCCAGTGAAAAAGTCCATCCCCAGTTGTCCTCTCTCATCAAAATCCACTGACATTTGTTTTGGTCTGTTTTTGTCTTGTAATCTGGGCATATTTCTCTCCTGATTCAGACAAGACAACTTTTTCATTTGAGAAAGCAATAATCTAACCTATAGAGGACTTGCCTTTTAGCTGGTAGCAACAGTTTCATGTTAAAAACGTCTTCATGATGGATTTTTCACAAACACAGCTTTTTGCTTTACTTGAGTGGTGTGGATTATTGTGATGTTTTTATGAGCTGTTTCTACACTCATTCTGACGGCACCCATTCACTGCAGAGGATCCATTGGTGAGCAAGTGATGAAATGCTGCATTTCTCCAAATCTGTTCTGATAAAGAAACAAACTCATCTTGGATGACTTGAGGGTGAGCACATTTTCAGCAAGCTTTCAAACTTTGTGAAAAATGTTAACTGAGACTTCAGACAAAATGTAGTGAGGAGCTGATGTGAAGGGCTCTTGCTGCGTGACCAGCGGCCGGGTGCTTTTCACACCAGCTGAGCGACCCGTCAGCATCTGGGTCTGATCGCAGCATGCTCATGTTTTGATGCACCTCATGCAGACTGTGAAGAGCCGCTCAGAGCAGAGTGTAAACATTAGCGCCGCAGGTAGTAAAACACTGTGTGCATGTGTGCGTTTGCACTGGAATGTCGGGAATTCCTTTGGCTCAGTGAGAATAGAACAGGAAAAGGAAGCTGTCTGTGCATCATGCTTAAGTTATTTTTGCCCGGTGAAAGCAAGAGGTCATAGTGTATGGGGAAAAGAGGAATTTTGTAGCACACTTCATCTTGTTAGCCCTCTGAAGCCCTTTTATGAACTCGTATGGGCCTCTGCTTGTCCCTGATGACATAAAGTGCTCTTAGTTGTGGAAAAAATACTACGTCACAAGCCAGAAAAGAGTCTTGGCACTTGCTTTGACAAGCAATAATGTTTTGTGTCTTGTGTTTCCTCTTATGATAGTTTTGTTCTCCCTGTGTAGATTCACCTTTAGATAACTTTTCAATGTTTTCCTTACCTTAAAATTTAATGTGAATTTTCCTCAAATAATTTGGCAAACAGTCTTAGTGGGAAAAGTTCAACTGATCATAATTTAATGCTTTAAATTGAATTTAGTCTATAATAATAAAAATAAAATATGAACAAGAAGCTTTATATATGTGAAATTGATATTAGAAATTGTGTAATATTTGAACGTACTTGAAGTTAGTGAGAGATTTGTGATTCATTTACTGCTCTAGAAACATTTCTTATTATTATTATTATTAAAGTTGATTTTTTTGTGGTATTTTTGTGGAAACCATGACCATTTTTTTTTCATAAGGATTCTTTGATGAACAGAAGGAAGGAACTGCATTTATTTAATATATTTTAAATTGAATCTTTTGTAACTTTATAAATTATCAGTATCTTAAAAAACAGGGTTAATATTATGTACTTAGTGTATATATGGTATGTTAAAGACTGTGGTCCAACGTCTGAGAGAAAAAAAAAAACAGACCAGTTCTAAAATTAAGAAAAATGTAGAACAAATCAGAAAAGGTACAAAACCACATACAAAAATGTAATTAATTGAAAATTTTCATTTCACACCATATTTATTAAACAATTTGCCAATATATTGATCGATCACTACTTGAGATCATGGCACAGCCGTTTGCTTAAATCTTGAGTCATGGTGGATATGTTGTATGATTGCACAAAGTCAGTCACAGCAATAACATTTCCAAATCAATGTAAAGCCTGAGTGTTCACAGAGTATGAATGATTGACCTCAGATGCACTTGTAAACCCTGTATGCACACACCTCTGTCCTTCTTTCACCCCTGCCTCTCTGTCAGCGCACTACAGGATACACTAAATGACAGGCGTTGCCTCTCCCTCTGTGTGCATGTGTGTGTGGTAGGATATGACTGCCCGGGACCTCCTCCAGCAGAGGTACACACTGCCTAATGGAGACACGGCCTGGAGGGCCTCCCCGCTGGTCACTGCTGCTCAGGAGGGCAAGCTGGTGCTGCTGGACGGCATCCACCGCGTCAACCTGGGCACTCTGGCTGTGCTTTCCAGGTCAGTCTCAATCCATACTACACTTACTGTGCTTAGCCTCAGTCTAGAGGCTTACATTGTAACATTCCTAACCCAGTGTGATGCCATCTTTTTTTGTATCGTCCATCCAGAGTGGTCTGAATTCACATTTACATTCATTCATTTAGCAGACACTTTTATCCAAAGCAACTTACAGTCGAGGAATACAACAAGCAATTCATCATAAAGAGGCAAATATACTCAGGAAGTGCTCATAATACAAAGTTTCAGAAATTGTTCAGATTAGCACAAGATAGACAAGGCGGGATTAAAGAAAGCAAAGGTTTAAAAAAAAATATATATATATATATTAGGATGCTGTCAGATGTTGACAAAAGAGATGAGTTTTCAGCTGTCGCTTGAAAATTGTCAGGTATTCAGCATATCTATAATATTATCATTAGTAGTAGTAATAATAGTAATAATAAAAATAGGAGTACTAATAATAGTAATTCTTATTATATTATAATTAATTATGATAATTTGAATGTTCATTATATGAATATAGTAATACTACTAATTCTGCTTCTACAACTAATAAAAATAATTCAATTATCATAATATCAATAAATTAACATTATTACTACAACTAATTTTTACTTATTTCATTACGTATTAGTAGTAGTAGTAATTTATTATAGGGAGTTAAATTACTACTGCTGCTACACTACTAATAATAAATTGTTATTATAAAGATTTGAATTATAATTATTATTGTCACTTATTATTCATTTATTGTCAGTTTTATTAGTAGTAGACGTTGTATTTATTTATTTAGTATTATTATGAACATTTGAATTACTACTGCTAAAAATACTATTAATAATAATTATTATTATTATTATTAACAATAATAATTTATTGATATAATTAACATTTAATTAAACATTACTAGTACTGCTAATACTACTACTAATAATAATTTAATAATTCAAATGGTCATAATAACAATACATTATTATTATTATTATCATGAAAATGTGATTTGTTATTAGTAGTTGTAGTAATTTATTGATATAAACATTTGAATTATTGTTACTACTGCTGATAATAACAACAAAAATATGTATCACAAACATTTGAATTATTAGTAGTAGTTGTAGTAGTAATTTTAAATGTTCATAATATCAATATTGTACACAAATGTTGATTAATATTAATATTATTATTATTATTATTGTTAATAATAATTTTATAATAGGTGGACAAATTAGTTGAAACTTGCTGTATCAGGCCTGGTTAGGACACAGTGTTTTATCTACCTCTCTTCATAAATGTCTATTAATAATTTTTAGCACAATATTTTTTCTATCCTTTTATTTTTGGTCTTTTGGCAGTTTTTCTTCCCCTCTTGGTGAACACACTCTTGGTGTGAAAACCCAGCACTGCTATTTCTGTGCTTGTGTTTTTCACTTTGGAGCAGATTGCTGATCGTCGCTCTCTTGCTGTAGTTCTTGATTTGTTTGGAGATTAATCTGGCCTGTCTACCGTCTCAGGTTGCTGCATGACCGCGAGCTGGCTCTGTATGACGGGACTCGACTACTGAGGTGGGACCGTTACCAAACTCTAAAAGATGAGCTACAGCTCACTGATCAGGAGCTGCAAGACAGGTAATATTGTAATCAAACAATTGCATGAACCTGCTCAACTAATTCACGCTACTCCACGCCTACACTCCAGCGAGGGGACTAAGATCAGAGGGCAAACTTCTCCTCCAGACCCCTAGAACTCGCTTAAAAACCAGGGGATCTAGAGCCTTTGAAGTGGCTGGCCCCACCCTCTGGAGCACTTTGGTCGGCCTTGTCTCGTGCATAAATGTGCTCTAGAAATAAAACTGAACTTGAACTTGAGTTGAAGGTGATGTTCCTTCATCCAGCAAGAAATATCTGTTTTAAATATATACCATATGTCCAG
Source organism: Barbus barbus (assembly GCF_936440315.1). NCBI lineage: Eukaryota > Metazoa > Chordata > Actinopteri > Cypriniformes > Cyprinidae > Barbus > Barbus barbus. Next base: position 5,981,898 of record NC_136738.1, read on the forward strand.
TAAAAATCCTTATGAATCAATCAGTTTTATTGAAGTCCTCTGAAGAGACACAATTGCTTTATATGATGATACTCAAGTTCCATTATTCGAATGGTTTTGCTATAATTAAAATGCATTCATATAATTATTTAATATATGTGGATTGCTCCTATGTCTCCATTTAAGTTGGATAAGCACATAATGGCCTTAGGACCGGTCTGAGGCTCTCGTTAATTTATAAATGTTTTTATGTCCAGCTGAGGTAATGCTTTTAAGAAGCATGCCATTGAAATGAAGTACTTGCGTGCGGCTGGTGTTCTGCTTAGTGTTTTAGAAATCCCAGCACCTATCATTTCTCATGAGAGCGCCATCCATCCATTGGTCTCAGTTCCAGCAGCAGTTGCAGAGTGTTAACTGTTGCTGTGGCTTGGCAGTGTGCCGCCTTCATGGAACAGAATGGGAATCTCACGCTAATCAACACCTGTATGTGTTCGTGGGGGGAGATGTGAGAATTCAGCACATTCATAGAAGCCCTTCTTTATGAACGGTCTCAAAGCAGTCAGATGATTATGACATATCCAATGTTTTTTATCTGACTTTATTAAAAGGATAGTTCACTCAAAC